>NC_138204.1:210116692-210336300 GCF_964194415.1 Vipera berus | reverse complement strand
CGCATGCACTAAGCTTGTCAGATTTTAAATCAGAGCATTTACGATCTCAGCTTACTTTTCTGTGAAATCCTCTGCTGGTTTCCACCTTGAGCTATTTTTGATCTATTTCCCTTCTCTGATTCCCAAAGGAAATCAAAGGTTGGTGTCTGAACAATTCATTTGCAGTTCTGATGACAGGTAGAGATGGGTGTGAAACAGGCAGTTGGCTGGAGATAGCCCCTAACCTAATTGCAGATGAAGGTTTTACTGCAAAAATATTGTAGAACCTTAAGCTGCTGCATCAAGGATAATAACAGAAGGAGAGTGTTTGGTCCAGACAGACGAATGACACAGTGAGGGTTAACAGCAATAAGGTTTATTAATACACATATGTCAACTGACAACTGTCAAAGTAACTCCGGCTTATATACTCGAGCTGTTTGAACTGTATCCAATCCCTAGCCCGGGTTTTCCCGCCTTTACAACATTAACCAATAATTGCACCAGAATCTCCCGCTTCAAAGGAACCTTCTTTGCAGCAAAGCTACTGACATAACACCCCTTCCCCCCCAGTTGATGTTATTTGTTGACGTAATCTCTCAAGTATTTGGGTGGCCTATGGACCCTAGATGGGTATCTATTGGGTTGGCTACTTAAGTCATTGTTAACTGACTGTCTGATTGGCTGGCTGATATTTATGGGTCTGGAATTTTGAATTACAGGCTCTGAAGCTTCACTACTGACTGATTGTGATTGCTGTTGTGTTTGTTGTTGTTGCTCAGGTACTGTTGGTCTGTTCCTAGGGGACAACTCCCAATCAATTTGACAATGTTGTGGGTTAGCTGCAGCCACACTGGTTTGAGTTTCCGCTTCACCGCTAACTGGCAGATATTTTTGATTAAGCCCGGATGCAGTATCACCCCCGTGTACGTTTTGACCCCCATCGACTGGCATACTTCCGGCAACCCTCTTCCTCAATTGATCAATATGCCTTTTACTTACTCTATTCCCTTCCCCCTCTATGGTGTAAGACAACGGCCCCAATATATCAGTGACTACCCCAGGAACCCATTTGTCCCCCTGTCCATAGTTCCTGGCCCAGACTAAGTCTCCAATGTTGAAGGACCTGTTTGGGATGTCAGGTTCAGCACTTGAGGATAGTTTGTCAGGATGTAACCTGTCCAGTTTAGTGGTTAGCCGTTTGCCCCACCTCATTTCCGCAGGGCTTTTCCCGGTAGCCGTGCAAGGGGTTGTGTGTTGAGTCAGCAAAAAGTCTGCAAGTCTTTGGTGCCAGTCGCCACGGATGATTCGCTTCAAGGCGTCTTTGGTGGTTCTCACGTTGCGTTCAGCCAAGCCATTGGTGGACGGGTGGAAAGGTGCTGATGTTGCATGTCTAATCGAGTTGGCCCTGAGGAAATCCTGAAATTCAGCAGAGGTGAATTGTGGCCCATTATCCGATACAATCACATCAGGTAACCCATGAGTGGCAAAGAGGCCCCTTAAAACCTGTATAGTTCTACCAGATGACATTGAATTAACAGGCACTACCTCCAGCCACCGAGAGAAACTGTCCACCACAACTAGGAAGGTTAGGCCTTGAAATGGCCCAGCAAAATCAATGTGAATCCTAGACCAAGGATTCCTGGCCAATTCCCACTTATGTGTGTGTGCGTGTGCCAGCTCTGGTCTAGATCGCTGACACAGATAACACCCTGAAACGCATTCTTCAATATCTTTATCAAGCCCCGGCCACCACAAATGACTTCTGGCTAATGCCTTCATTCGCACAATTCCGGGGTGCCCTTCATGTAATTCAGATAAAACTGTATTTCTGTGAAGTTCAGGAATAACAACACGGTTACCCCACAATATACATCCCAAATGGGATGATAGTTCATTCTTCCTTCTAAAATATGAGATGTACTTGGGATCAGGGTTAGTGCTTGGCCAACCCCCTAGAACCCAGGCCATAATCCTCTTGAGAATATGGTCTTTCTTTGTAGCCTCAGCTATTTCTCTAGCTGTTACTGGGCATTCAGGAATATCGTGTAATGACATAATTTGTCCAACTGGGGCAGGGTCCTCCTCTGTGTTGGTTAGAGGCAGTCTGCTAAGGGCATCCGCATGGCCCATTTCTTTACCTGGTCTATGTTGCAGTGAAAATGAATATGCTGAGAGGAAAATTGACCACCTCAGCATTCTGGGAGACATTATTTGGGGAGTCTGCTTATCGGTGGTAAACAGTCCCAATAATGGTTTGTGGTCAGTGAGTATGGTAAAGTTCCTACCATAAAGGTAATCATGGAACTTTTTTACTCCTGCCACAATAGCTAATGCTTCTCTATCAATTTGTGCATAATTCCGTTCGGCTTTAGTAAGCGTCCTGGAATAGTATGCAATTGGCTTTTGAATGCCCTGACTATCCATGTGGCTGATAACAGCCCCCACACCATAAGGTGAAGCATCACAAGCTAAATAGATCGGTTTGCTCTCAATAAAATGAGTAACTGTGGATTGGCTTGATAGGATATCTTTTAAAGTTTGAAAACTGACTTTATGTTTTTCTTGCCACTGCCATGGGGTTTTTCTATCTAATAGTCTATGTAATGGTTCCGTGATGGCAGCTTTATGTGGCAAGAATGTATGATAGAAATTGACTAATCCTAAAAAGGCTTGTAATTCAGCCTTGTTTTTTGGTTCCGGTGCCAATTTAATTGCCTTAATTTTATCCGCTGTAGGGTGAATTCCATTCTTATCAATCCTAAATCCTAAAAATTCTGTGGATTTAACTCCTATACAGCATTTTTCCCTTTTTAATTTAAGTCCAGCCTCCCTAAATCTTCCCAATACCTGTTCCAGACGCTCAGCTAAAATTTCTTCATTTCTTCCAGCTATTAGAACATCATCAAAGTAAGGGCATACACCAGGTATGCCCTTTAAGGTCCTCTCCATCACCTCCTGGAAGATGCCTGGAGCTGCTGCAATACCGAATTGCAGTCTGTGGACTCGGAACGCCCCCTTGTGGGTAACAATAGTTTAAGCTTCAGCAGCCTCCCTGGAAACAGTAAGTTGCAAATACGCCTGCGCCAAGTCTAACTTGGCAAATATGGCGCCGTCCTGTATCGTGGCGAGGACCTGCTTCACCGTCGGGACCGGGTAAGCATGTTTTTTCATTCCGAGGTTCAGGGTGGCTTTGTAGTCAGCGCAAATCCTCACATCCCCATTAGGTTTGAGGGGTGTGACGATTGGCGTCTCCCACAAGCCACCCTCGACCGGTTCTAAAACGCCTTGGCCTACAAGCTTGTCGAGCTCGGCCTCGTTTTTTTGCTTAAGGGCAAAAGGCACCCGTCGGGCCTTAACCCTGATGGGTTTAACTGCTGGGTCTAAATTAAAATTAATTGGGGGCCCTTTATATTTACCCAAGGACCCATCAAATACGTCTGTGAATTCATCGCAGACATTTTTGAGGGTTTTATTATTATTATTAACGGTGTTAATTCCCCCGACCCAAATTCCCAGGGCAGGGAACCAGTTAAGGCCTATTAAACTAGTTCTATGGCCTTCTGTGACTATTAAATCTAGGAATCCATTAAACCCCTTATATTTAACTTTAAGGGTAACTTTTCCTTTAATTTTTATTGGGGGTTTTTGGAAATCCGCCAATTGAATTTTGGTTGAACTAAGTGGAACCTTGCGACCACTTTTAAGTTCAATTTTATTAAGGGTCTCACTAGAAATTATGGACACTGAGGCCCCGGAATCAATTTCCATTTTGCAAGGAATTCCTTGCAACTGGACTAAAATTTTTAATTTTGATCCCAAAATATGGTTTATTTTTCTCTTCCCTATGTGATTGACTCGCGCCACCTCCCCGCGGTTGGGGTATTGTGCCCAAGGTCTAGGGGTCTCCTTGCCACTATAGTGAGGGGTTACCTTACCTTCTGGCCAAACGTCGATTTCGTGTAGACGGTTGTCGCGTGCACGACCCCTGCAAATGGCTTGAATGTGGCTGGTCTTTCCGCACAATCTGCATCTAGCAGAGCGGAATCTGCATGTTGCTCGGGAATGGTTGCCCCCGCAGCTTCCACATCGGTTGTCGCTGTCGCGCTGTCTTGCTGGAATTTCTCTCGGTTGTCGTTGCGGTGTTGTTGGTTGTCGTTGTGGTGTTGTTGTTTGGAATCGGCGACTCGGTTCTGGTCCTTCGCTTCGGGATGGTTTTGCCGCCATTTTTCCAAACCGTCTGGTGACTTCGGCTATGTCGGCTTCCCATTGTTGGTCCACCTCCCCGCAGTCCACAAGGCTTTCTTGGTTTATTTCGGCAGAAGCAGCCATGCTATTGCGGGGGGGGTCGCGATACCCCGTGGATTCATATGTTAAAAGTTCGTCGAGGACTTCTTGCAAGTCGCCGGTGGGCTTAGCGATAATTCTATTCTGTAACTGCTCGTCTCGCAAGCCCAGCACCACTCTGTCCCGGATCCTTATTTCTAAGTTGTCATATTTACAACGTACTGCTGCTTCTCTGACTGCAGCAACGAATTTTGTTATTGACTCGCCCGGTCTCTGATTTCGTTTTTCGAAAATGCGCCGCCAAAAGAGTTCTGATCTTCTTGGCGTAACATGTACTTTTAATTTGGCCAGTAAGTCGGCATACGGAACGCTTGATACCGGCAATGGTTGACACAATCCCACGGCAACCCGGTACACTGGTGTGCCGCAAATAGTTAGTAAGGCAGCCGCCTTTTTCCGGTCGTCGGTTATGCCGTTCACGAGCAAGAACCCTTCGACCTGTCCCACATATTCTTCCCAGTCCTCTGGGTAGTTTGGATCGAATTCTTTTAAAGAACCAATTTGCGCCATTCGGAGGCTTGTTGATTCCGCTGCGGCCGCTTGCGGTTGACTGTGAATTGTTTAAATTTACCGCCTTACGCGCAGCTGTTAGTCGCCGATCCTTCACTAGTCCGCCGCCTATCCCACCCTCGTCGCCAGTTGTTTGGTCCAGACAGACGAATGACACAGTGAGGGTTAACAGCAATAAGGTTTATTAATACACATATGTCAACTGACAACTGTCAAAGTAACTCCGGCTTATATACTCGAGCTGTTTGAACTGTATCCAATCCCTAGCCCGGGTTTTCCCGCCTTTACAACATTAACCAATAATTGCACCAGAATCTCCCGCTTCAAAGGAACCTTCTTTGCAGCAAAGCTACTGACATAACAGAGAGAAAGACACGAAGAGCTTCAGAGTGAAACGAATCGCTTTAAGATGTACTTTGTTGTTAGCTGCGAAGTCGTATCCGACCCATCGCGACCCTATGGACAAGGTTCCTCCAGGCCTTCCTGTCCTCTACCATCTTCTGGAGTCCATTTAAGCTCACGCCTACTGCTTCAGTGACTCCATCCAGCCACCTCATTCTCTGTCGTCCCCTTCTTCTCTTGCCCTCAATCTTTCCCAGCATTAGGCTCTTCTCCAGTGAGTCCTTCCTTCTTCTTAGGTGGCCAAAGTATTTGAGTTTTAGCTTCAGGATCTGGCCTTCTAAAGAGCAGTCAGGGTTGATCTCCTCTAGGACTGAGCGGTTTGATCGCCTGGCAGTCCAAGGGACTCGCAGGAGTCTTCTCCAGCACCATAGTTCAAAGGCCTCAATTCTTTGGCGCTCAGCCTTTCTTATGGTCCAGCTTTCACTGCCATACATTGCAACTGGGAAGACCATAGCCTTGATTATACACACTTTTGTTGACAGGGTGGTGTCTCTGCTTTTTAGTGTTCTGTCTAGATTTGCCATGGCTTTCCTCCCGAGGAGCAAGCGTCTTTTAATTTCTTGGCTACAGTCCCCATCTGCAGTGATCTTGGAGCCCAGGAAAATAAAATCTGTCACTACCTCCATTTCTTCCCCATCTATTTGCCAGGAATTGAGAGGGCCAGATGCCATGATCTTGGTTTTCTTAATGTTAAGTTTCAACCCAAGTTTTGCACTCTCCTTCTTCACACGTAAGATGAGGCTCTTTAGTTCTTCTTCACTTACTCCCATTAGAGAAAGTGAATAATGGCAGAAAGTGAAGATGTACTTTAAGGTAGAGAAATTAAAGTGATCTATGTTTTATAATTTTAAGAGTGGAAATCACACAGTAAGGTGGGGGAGACAAAGCGCACTAGGTTGGATTTTCAGCCTCAATCTGAAAATAAAAGGCAGACATCAGCCCTGGGTTTCAACTCTAGTTAGAGCATTGAGCTGGCATTGATTGATTGATTAATGACTAACTGACTGACTGACTGACTGATTGATTGATTGATTGATTGATTGATTGATTGATTGATTGATTGCATCCATCCTGGCTCTTTGGCCTCTCCGCAGCTTTCAATCACAGCTCTTCTGGAGAAATTCAGAAGGCTGGAAGTGAGAAGCACAGTGTCACAATCATTCTCCTTTTCCAGGGCCAGATCCAGTCAGCCTTGGTAGTAAAGGAAAGGTCTGAGTGTCACCCCTGTTCAGTGGTGGGATTCAAATATATGAACAACTGGTTCTCTATGTGGGTGCCACTTCCGGAAGTCTATTCTGGGCCTGGGCAACAAAAATATTAGCTGCTAGTTCTGCCGAAGTGGTGCAAACCAGCTGAATCCCACCCACTGCCCCGGTTTTTTAGGATGCCACAGAGATACAGGCCTACTATCTCCCTGATCTCCCTGTTTCATGTACATGACGTTTCAGGTCATCTACTGAAATGGAATGAGGTCTCATCAACACCCAATGGTCCATCTATTTCCTGGGTCACCCAAAAGATGTTGTGAAGACCCTTTCCCCCATGTCTGGAGGTGGTTGAGGTCTGGATGCATTAGAACAGGCTTCAGCTCAACCGTGTCGAGAGGGATATTTTTCCTCAGTTCTTAACTCAAGGGCAGTCAAACTTTTCACTTACATGTGTGGTTAAAACAAAGAGTAATTTATTTATTTATTTATTTAATTTAATTTACATACCGCCCTTCTCCCGAAGGACTCAGGGCAGTGTACAGGGCAATGCAATAAAATACAATATACAAAAATTTAAAAAATATTAAATACTACAGCCCTATTCAATAAATTAATACAATACTATAAAATACCCCTAAACCCATCAGACCAGGCCGGCTTGTTCAAATAAATGTGTTTTTAGGTCCCGTCGGAAGGAGCGAAGGTCGGGAGCCATCCGGAGATCAACCGGTAGACGGTTCCAAAGGTCTGGCACGCCCACAGAGAACGCCCTCCCCCTGGGGGCTGCTGGTCGACACTCTCTGACTGACGGCACCCTGAGGAGGCCCTCTCTGTGGGAGCGGACAGGACGAAGGGAAGATGACGCCAGCAGCAGGTGCTCCCTAAGGTAATCCAGACCCATGCCATTTAGGGCTTTATAGGTCATTACCAGCACCTTGAATCTCACCCGGAGGGCAACCAGGTAAATTTAAACTCTTGATGCTCTTCCTGTGCACATCTAAATGTACCCCTTTGCTTACATGCATCCAAGCACATGTACAGAGAGTATACCCAAGCTTTCTTGAGTCTATCCAGCTGCCAAGCAAGGGTAACCAGAGCATTGAGCAATGAACCGTGGTGGCACAGTGGTTAGAATGCAGTACTGCAAGCTATTTCTGCTTATGTTCTGTCCCAGCCTATGTGAGTCCTTGTTATGCTCACAAGGAGAAACCCCTCTTCCAAGAAACAGGCAGGAACTGTTATAATTCAGCCAAGGTGTGGCCCATTGGCTGGGCGTGGCTGCAGTGGTAACGGCAGACTGGATGGGGCTAAAAAGTTCAATCAATCAATTTCCCCGCAAGAAGTTGAAATTGATTGATTGACTGAACCTTTTTTTTTGCACACGGCGGTGGAGGCCTAAAGCGAAAAGCTTTTATAAAACCCAGCTGAAGACCTAGGAGTGGGACAGCTGTGTGTGTGCCCACAGAGAGGGCTCTGCATGCCACCTGTAGCACGCATGCCATAGGTTCACCACCACGGCCCTATATCCTTTCAGACAATGGCTGTTCAGTCCCTTCCTAAAAGCCTCCAGTGATGGAGCACCCACAACGTCTGAAGGCAAACCATTCCACTGGTTAATTGTCCTCACTGTTAGGAAGTTTCTCCTTAATTCCAGGTTGCTTGTCTCCTTGATTAATTTCCATCCTTTGCTTCTTGTCTTGCCTTCTGGTGCTTTGGAAAATAAGTTGACCCCCCCTTCTTTTTGGCAGCCCCTCAAATACTGGAATACTGCTATCATGTCACCCTTAGTCCTTTTCTCTAGACTAGCCATACTCAATTCCTGTAACCATTCTTCATTTGGTTTTCATCACCTTAGTTGCTTTTCTCTGCACTTTCTCAAAAGTCTCAACATCTTTTTTATAATGTGATGACCATATGTTCTTCTTTTAGGATCGATGGACAAACACTTGTAAAACATTTGTGGAACATTTTGTATAACTGCACTGAGATGATTGTATGAACAAAAATGGAAAATTTCAATATTGCTTGCATTTGTGCAGTGGAGGAATGGTTGGCAAAAATGATGGAGTTTGCTGAGATGGCTAAATTGACTTCTTTGATCAGAGAAAAGACAATATCTGCATTTATTGCTGACTACAAACTCCTTATAGGCTTTTTGTGTGAAAGGAAAAAAAAAATGAATTTATGATTTATGGTTTTGAGGATTCAAGACAGATTGCAGAAAGAAGAGAGGTATGTTGTAAATGATAGAATAAGAGGTAAATTTATAATTGAACTTATACCCGCTGTAAAGTAGACAGGAAGTTTCTTCTTTATGTCTTCTTTCTTTCTTTTCTCTATTTCTTTTATTTTTCCTCCATTTGTTGCACTTGTAGTTTTCTCTTTGATTATTTTCTTTTCTTTTTCTTACCTTGTATTAATTTGTATTTGTTTTTTTTTATAAAGAAAGAAGGAAAGAAAGAAAGAAAGAAAGAAAGAAAGAAAGAAAGAAAGAAAGAAAGAAAGAAAGAAAGAAAGATAGATAAAGGAAGGCAGGAAGGAGAAAGAAAGAAAGAAAGAAAGAAAGAAAGAAAGAAAGAAAGAAAGAAAGAAAGAAAGAAAGAAAGAAAGAAAGAAATAACGAAAGAAAGAAAGAAAGAAAGAAAGAAAGAAAGAAAGAAAGAAAGAGGAAGGAAGGAAGGAAGAAAGAAAGAAAGAAAGAAAGAAAGAAAGAAAGAAAGAAAGAAAGAAAGAAAGAAAGAAAGAAAGAAAGAAAGAAACAAAGAAAGAAAGAAAAAGAAAGAGAGAAATAAAGGAAGGAAGGAGAAAGAAAGAATGAAAGAACAAAAGAAAGAGAAAGAGAAAGAAAGAAAGAAAGAAAGAAAGAAAGAAAGAAAGAAAGAAAGAAAGAAAGAAAGAAAGAAAAAAGAAAGAGAGAAATAAAGGAAGGAAGGAGAAAGAAAGAATGAAAGAACAAAAGAAAGAGAAATAGAGAAAGAAAGAAAGAAAGAAAGAAAGAAAGAAAGAAAGAAAGAAAGAGAAAAAAAGAAAGAAAGAGAAATAAAGGAAGGAAGGAGAAAGAAAGAATGAAAGAACAACAGAAAAAGAGAGAGAGAGAAAGAAAGAAAGAAAGAAAGAAAGAAAGAAAGAAAGAAAGAAAGAAAGAAAGAAAGAAAGAAAGAAAGAAAGGAAGGAAGGAAGGAAGGAAGGAAGGAAGGAAGGAAGGAAGGAAGGAAGGGAGAAAGAAAGAAAGAAAGAAAGAAAGAAAGAAAGAAAGAAAGAAAGAAAGAAAGAAAGAAAGAAAGAAAGAAAGAAAGAAAGAAAGAAAGAAAAGAAAGGAAGAAAGGAAGAAAGAGAAACAAACAAACTTTGGGAGGACAGGGACAAAGGAAGAGAAACATAACAATCCATCCATGCATGCCGAAGATTAGCAAATTAGAATTTGATAGATGAAAACTATCTTGAGAACCTGAAAAACACTTGAGAATGGTGCTTTGCGAAAATCTATCTTGTCTTTCTCAAAGCCTCCCCTCCAAGAAAAAAGTTATTTAAGTTTTCCTCCTTTATTTCCTTTCATTTTTCCCCCCGTTGTGCTTCTTACCTTCCTTTGACATCAGAGGTGATGGAGGATAGAATTCCTGCTGGGGTTGTTTACTCCAATACATTTTCCTTGTTCTGAAACCTTCTGAGTTGCTTTCACTTCCTGATCTGGAAAAAAAAATAGAAATATTTCCTTACGGGAGAATGGAAAACCAGAGAGACTTCAGCAGATGGAGGATAGAAGATCTGCAAGCATCCTTTAGCTAATTCAAAACTCAGTATTCCATCAGAGATCCTTTGTAGCTTTGGAATTGGGTCAATAGATGAATAGCAGGAGTGACTTCAGGACATTCTGGAAGGATGATGATGATGAGTAAAATGGGAGAAAAAATAATGACTCAACTTCCAGAATATCTTGCTTCCATTCCTACTTGCAACCCTTTCCCCAAAATGTCTAAAATGGGTCAATAACATCCAGCCACCTCAGTTCCAGTCCTGTTCCTGATTGTCCTCCTTCAAATTCCAGTATCTAAGGGGCTGCCACAAGGCTGAGGGGGTCAGCTTGTTGACCAGGCCACCAGAGGGAAGGATGAGAAACAACGGTTGGAAATTGATCAAAAAGAGAAGCATCCTGGAATTAAGGAGAAACTTCCTGACAGTGAGGACAATTAACCAATGGAACAGAAGTTGCCTCCAGAAATCGTGGGCGCTCCATCACTGGAGATTTTCAAGAAGAGACTAGACAGTCACCTGTCTGAGATGGTATAGGTTCTCCTGCTTGAGCAGGGGGCTGGACTAGAAGACCTCCAAGGTCCCTTCCAGCTCTATTCTATTCTATTCTATTCTATTCTATTCTATTCTATTCTATTCTATTCTATTCTATTCTATTCTATTCTATTCTATTCTATTCTATTCTATTCTATTCTATTCTATTCTATTCTATTCTATTCTATTCTATTCTAAACCCCCAATGTTGAGAAGTAGGAAAATTTACAACTGTAATTGAGCCTGGAATTATACTTATAAATCATGCCATTTGGTAAACAGGTTATCTTGTGAACAACCTGATTTTATGAAAACTTTTGCAGTCGTCATCAAGTGTGACTCTGCAGGTGTTAAATCAACGCCATGGCTGTTAAGTGAACCCATGGGTCACATGCCTGTGGAACACTGCAAAAGTCCATAAATGCAAGCTGGTTGACAAGCACCCAAAATGTGATCACATGAGTGTAGGAGAACTTTGAATCTGGGTCAAAACTTTGAATCTTTCAGAACTTTGAATCTGGGTCAAAAGTATCTTTTTGTGGGTTCATCAGAATTTGAACAGTTGCTAAGCAAATGTCTACAGAGATTCTCAGTCATCCAGATCATGGTTGTCCCAAAGATCCCTTTTCAGGAGGCAACTGGAAATTCTTGTTTTTCCTTTGAAGATGTTTTGCTTCTCATCCAAGAAGCTTCTTCAGCTCTGACTGGATGGCAGGGAATGGAAGGATTTACATTCCTTGCAGACTGCTGGTCATTTGCATTCTTTTAGAGAGTCGTTGAAGCCATTTGGAGGTTTACCTTTGTCCTCAAGGTCACCTGAGCAGTGCAAATGTGAGTATGAGTCTTGCACTGCTCAGGTGACCCTGAGGACACAGGTAAACCTCCAAGTGGCCTCAATGACTCTCTTAAAGAATGCAAATGACCAGCTGTCTGCAAGGAACGTAAATCCTTCCATTCTCCATCATCCAGTCAGAGCTGAAGAAGCTTCTTGGTTGAGAAGCGAAACGTCTTCAAAGGAAAAACAAGAAATTCCAGTTGCCTCCTGGAAAAAAAAAACACACCTTGGATTGCTAAGCAAATGTTTGTAGGTCAAGGACTACCCCTATCAGATCCCTTCCTAGTCCCAATTCCAAAATTGGACAAAATTACATACACCGATGGAAATCTTGCAAGCCAGCCATAGTCATTAAATACTCCTGTGGTTCCCCCCCCCTTCTTTTCTATTTCTGAAAGCCCCTGATTGACCCCTTTTAGCAAAGACTGGAAAACTATTAATGGGCCGTTACCACTGGATAAGTAAACCTATGAATAAGTCCTGATAAAGCATTAGTCTCTTAATTGAATTGTTGATGTTAATAAGTTCAGGAAATAAATGGATCATTGAGTGATTGGAAGAGTAGGGGGAAAAAACGTAATACATATAATGCTGTTGGCTCCTTTTAAAGCTTGGCTTGGTTTTCCATCTATAGTTCACACGGGGGTCATTTTAAAAGGGGACTGTTGTGGTTCAAGAGGAAAAAAAAAACTGGAATAGAATGAGACAAAGCAGGCTTACGTCTTTGATCATGAGTTTATGGCAGCCTTATAAGAAATTATGGGCCATGAGGGATCATATTAGATCATTCAGCATTCTGTTCTACAACACTGATTGACTGAATATTATTTTTTATTTAATAAAAGCGAGGGCTGCTTTTTATTAATACAAGCAGTCTCCAGAAGGGAAGGCAAATGCCATCCAAGACAATTTAGCAGCAAACCGTACTTCTGAAGGTCCCTTCAATTTGCACACTTTAAGTTCAATTGCATAAAACAATGTGGAAGAAAATAACACAGGAACGAACAACTGAAGCACAAAGATGAAAAAGAAGACACAGCAGTATGGATTAAATAGATGGTTTAGGTAAATGGAAGGGACGTGGTGGCTCATAAGGGATGCGGTGGCTCAGTGGGTTAGGACACTGAGCTTGTCGATCAGAAGATCGGCAATTTGGCGGGTCGAATCCCAAGTGCCACGTAGCAGAGTGAGCGCCTGTTACACATCCCAGCTTCTGCCAACCTAGCAGTTCGAAAGCACATAAAAAATGCAAGTAGACAAATAGGGACCACTACGGTGGGAAGGTAACAGCGTTCCATGCGCCTTTGGAGTCTAGTCATGCCGGCCACATGACCATGGAGACGTCCTTGGACAAGCGCTGGGTCTTCGGCTTGGAAACGGAGTTGAGCACCGGCCCCTAGAGTTGGAAACGACTAGCACGCATGTGCGGGGGAACCTTTACCTTTACCTTACCTTAGGTAAATGGGCCCACCAGTGAAGAATTCCATAAATATCTCCCAGGACATATCTGGGAAATGCAAGCCTTGAGTAGGCCATTGGGACTTTCTTTGTTTTTTCCTTGAAGATCTTTCGCTTCTCGTCCAAGAAGCTTCTTCCGTTCTGACTGAATGGTGGAGGATGAAAGGATTTATGTTTCTCGCAGTCATCTGGTTGTTAGCGCTCGTTGAGGCCACACAGAGGTTTATCTGTGCCCTCAGGGTCATGTGAATAGTGCATATGGGTGTGGAGCCTTCCTGTAACTGCTGAAAGGACAGGAGACAGATGCTGTTGCATCCCTCCCCCTCTGTTGAGAGAGGACTGCTCGATCTTAATGTAGAATTGGGGGTTTAGGGTTTATTTTTCTATGTTACACTGTGCATTTGTGAAGTAGAGAACGAAGGCATCAGGACAAGATTCAGCAGTCCATCTGCATTTGAAAGACAGAGGTCACTTTTTTGAAGACAGCAAAGTCCACATTCTGGACAGAGAGGACTGCTGGTTTGAAAGAGGGGTCAAAGAGGCCATCTATGTCAAAATTGAACATCCCTCTTCTCAACAGAGGGGGAGGGATAGGACACCACTTATCTCCTGTTTACCCATTTACACTCTTCAGGTGACCCTGAGAGCAGAAATAAACATCCAAGTGGCCTCAATGACTCTCAGAAAGAGTGCAAATGACCAGATGACTGCAAGGAATTATAAATCCTTCCATTTGCTACCATTCAGTCAGAACTGAAGAAGATTCTTGGATGAGAAATAAAACGTCTTCAAGGAAAAACAAAGTAAGTCCAGTTGCCTGTTTAAAAACAACAACACCTTTGGGCAGTGATGGGATTCAGCCAGTTCGCACCAGTTTGGCAGAACTGGTAGCTATATGTCCAGGCCCAGAATGGACTTCCAGAAGTGGCATTAACACAGAGAACCGGTTGTTCACATATTTGAATCCCCCCACTGCCTTTGGGACTTTCAAGTGATTCATCAAACACATACAAACCACCCATTTATTTGTCCATTTGCTTGTGATCCTTTATATGTGGAAAACAGACTCATTTCACCAATACACAGGGTTTGAGGGGAAAAAATATTTCTATAATGGGGTTAGAGACTCTAATAATCAATTGGCAGGCCTGACTAAGCTTTCCTGAGACCAAACCATAAAGTTATAATTAGTTTAGAAAAAATGAGGAAAAAATGTAATTTTGATCATGCATGCCCCCTGCCTGGCATAAAAATGGTTTGATTTGTATCATTATTGGAGATTTGCAGTTGTGTAATTATTCTTTACTGACCCAAGTTAATTTGGGGCATCGATTTATATTCTTTGAATAAATTCTGGCTAAATAAGTAGCGCTAGTTTTTGTTTTCATGTTTTTTTTAAAGTCTGCCACTCTCAGAAATGGAAAACTAGTAAAAAAAAAAATCTCTTGACTTCTTTTGTCAAAAAATTGCCCTTCTTGCTATGACTATTCAACATTTCCCCAAATTCACCTAAACAGCATGATTAAGAACATAAGATTTTTTTGCTATTTATTTCTAGAAATGATTCCCTCTTTCTGCATAGTGGCCTCAGATTTCTATTAAGTGTTTGGAATCTCTAGGGAGATCAATGTCACCCTGTTCCAATATTTAAAACAAAACAAAACAAAACAAAACAAAACAAAACAAAACAAAACAAAACAAAACAACAACAACAACAACAACAACAATAACAATAACAATAACAATAACAATAACAATAACAATAACAATAACAATAACAATAACAATAACAATAACAATAACAACAATAATAAGGTGCAGTCCCTATGGTTATGGGATTACTGGTCTTCTGATTGGTAGTGGCTTAGCCATCGTGAACCAACCCAGGCACCTCCCATCACCAATGATGAGAAGAAATTAAAAAAAATTCCATACCGGATCAGTCGTCGCCCGGGTCAACAAGGACCGCGTCAGATGCTATGGCTCCTGGACATCTGTTGAAAAATGGGCCACAGGGCTCAGTTGTTATTGCTGGGGAACCAGAGTGTACAACTGTAGAACAAAAGCGCAAAACCTGGACAACCGAAGAAAATCGAGAAATCATCCAATGCTACTACCAGGTAGAACCAACAGCCAGGGGATTTCAAAAAAGAATGATGCAACTGTGGAAGGAAAAGTATCCGGAAAGTGACGTAACTGAACAACGATTAATGGATCAAAGACATTTCATCATCCGTAATAAAGTTTTTACAGATATGGAAATTCAACATCTAGGAACCATGGCTAAAAAGAAAACAACAAGCAATGATGATGAACAGGCTAAAGAAATTGTTCCAATACCTCAACAATCTGACCAACCAGCGGAAGAAACCACCACACAGGATGAAGATTCCCCAGTGCAACAACTCAAATGTGTAGAGCTAAGTAATCTTTCCTTCCATTGAAGGAAAATGTGATAACAACTTGACATGGGCATGGCTTAAGATGGGAACCATCAAGAAAGAAATGGAAAGCTTAATACTGGCTGCTCAAGAACAAGCACTACAAACTAATGACATGAAAGCAAAGATGTCGCGGAACAATTAACAGTCCGACCAGAGGTGGATGGACCGTGGTTCATTTGCATGGTCAATATCAAAGGAAAGAAATCCAAGGCATATTCTATAGTAAAACTTTTAATGAGAAAACAAAAGACTTAGACTGACCACATTCTTTCATCAGGCAGGAGGAGAAAGAGAAACAGAAACTGAACTTTTTCTAGGCCTGCGCACAAAACAGTTTAAAACCAAAACATTGGCTGGACATAGCTAGAGTTACTATGGTTACAAGATAAGATAAGGTGCAGAGCAGAAAGAGATGAACAATTAAAAATGAGCGAAGCTGGCAAAACTAAAAAAACACGCAGTGACATCCCCTTCTTTTGTCAGCGAAGCAGAAAATCAGATAAGGCACATCTTCTTGCGCAGATACTCGTGTTGGGCTGTAGGAAGTGGTTTGTTCAGCATATGAGCAATTTGGTCATGTGTAGACACATACTGCAATTTGACAAAACCTTGTTTAACTGCTTGTCTTATGTTTTGGTAACGGATGTCAAAGTGTCTAGACCTGGAACCTGTAAAGCGATTCTCAGATATATAAACCACAGATTCGTTGTCCTCCATCACAGTGATTGGTCGAATCGGAGGTGTCCAGATATCTGTGATTAAGGCATCAAACCACGTTAGAGAATTACATGCATCTGAAACATAAGCATACTCAGCTTCTGTAGAAGAACAAGAAACAAAATTCTGTTTACGCACATGCCAGTAAACAGGACATCCATTCAAAAACATCATATAAACTGAAGTGCTTTTACGTGATTTCTTATCACTTGCCCAATCTGAATCTGCATAACAACATAACTCTGCATAGTCAGTATGTGTGGGTTCTAACAACAACTTCATGTCTTTTGTGTGTTTTAGATATCTCAATAATTTCTTAACACATGTCCAATGAAACTGTTTTGCCTTGCCTACGTGTCGTGATAGGAGATTAACACTAAGTGCAATGTCAGGTCTAGTCCAACTACTAATATATAGCAGCGACCCAATGACTGAGCGATAAAGTGTTTGATCCTCGAACTCAGGACTCGGTTCATGTGTCAAGTTGTGAAAATCGGTTTGCATGAGTATACTCACAGGTTTCCCCTTCATGGATTACTGCCTTGTCGTGGCGAAGGGGCTTGCATAATTCAATGAAGCTATGAGCTATGCCGTGCAGGGCCACCCAAGACGGAAAGGTCATAGCAGAGAGTTCTGACAAAACGTGATCCACTGGAGAATGAAATGGCAAACCACTCCAGTATCTTTGCCATGAAAACCCTATGGACAGTACTAAAAGGCAAAACGATATGACGCTGGAAGATGAGCCCCTCAGGTCGGAAGGCGTCCAATATGCTACTGGGGAAGAGTAGAGGACTAGTACTAGTAGCGCCAGAAAGAATGAAGAGACTGGGCCAAAGCCGAAAGGACGCTCAGCTGTGGATATGTCTGGTGGTGAAAGGAAAGTCCGATGCTGTAAAGATTTTTTTCTCCATAGGAACCTGGAATGTAAGATCCATGAATCAAGGAAAGCTGGACGTGGTCAAACAAGAGATGACAAGACTAAACATCGACATCTTAGGTATCAGCGAACTAAAATGGACAGGAATGGGTGAATTTAATTCAGATGACCATCAGGTATACTACTGCGGGCAAGAATCCCTCAGAAGAAATGGAGTAGCCTTCATAGTCAATAAAAAAATAGGAAAAGCAGTACTGGGATACAATCCTCAAAATGACAGAATGATCTCAGTTCGAATCCAAGGCAAACCATTCAATATCACAGTAGTCCAAGTCTATGCCCCAACCACCAGTGCTGAAGAGGATGAAATTGACCGGTTCTATGAAGCCCTACAGCACCTTATAGAACTAACACCCAAAAATGATGTCCTTATCATCATGGGGGATTGGAATGCTAAAGTAGGAAGCCAAAAGATAACGGGAATAACAGGCAAGTTTGGCCTTGGAGTACAAAATGAAGCAGGGCACAGGCTGATAGAATTTTGTCAAGAGAATACGATGGTCATAGCAAACACTCTTTCCAACAACCCAAGAGACGGCTTTACACATGGACATCACCAGATGGTCAACACAGAAATCAGATTGACTATATGCTCTGCAGCCAAAGATGGAGAAGCTCTATACAGTCAGTAAAAACAAGACCAGGAGCTGACTGTGGCTCAGACCATGAGCTTCTTGTTGCAAAGTTTAGGCTTAAATTAAAGAAAGTAGGGAAAAGCGCTAGGCCAGTCAGGTATGAATTAAATCATATCCCTGTTGAATATACAGTAGAGGTGACAAATAGATTTAAGGAATTAGATCTGATAGACAGAGTGCCTGAAGAACTATGGACAGAGGTTCGCAACATTGTACAACAGGTAGCAACCAAAACCATCCCAAAGAAAAAGAAATGCAAGAAAGCAAAATGGCTGTCTGAGGAAGCTTTGCAAATAGCTGAGGAAAGGAGGGAAGCGAAAGGCAAGGGAGAAAAAGAAAGATACGCCCAATTAAATGCAGAATTCCAAAGAATAGCTAGAAGAGATAAGAATGCCTTCTTAAATGAACAATGCAAAGAAATAGAAGAAAACAATAGAATAGGGAGGACCAGAGATCTTTTCAAGAAAATTGGAGAGATGAAAGGAACGTTTCATGCAAAAATGGGCATGATAAAGGACCAAAATGGCAGGGACCTAACAGAGGCAGAAGAGATTAAGAAGAGGTGGCAAAATTACACAGAAGAACTATACAAGAATGAGCTTAACGTCCCTGATAATCACAATGAGGTGGTCACTGACCTCGAGCCAGACATCCTAGAATGTGAAGTGAAGTGGGCCTTAGAAAAGCTGAGCAACAACAAAGCTAGTGGAGGTGACAGTATTCCAGCTGAGCTATTCAAAATCTTAAAAGACGATGCAGTAAAAGTGCTACACTCAATTTGCCAGCAAATTTGGAAAACTCAACAGTGGCCACAGGATTGGAAAAGATCAGTTTACATTCCAATTCCAAAGAAAGGCAGTGCCAAAGAATGTTCAAACTATCGCACCATTGCACTCATTTCTCATGCTAGTAAAGTTATGCTTAAAATTCTACAAGCTAGACTCCAGCAGTATGTGGATCGAGAACTACCAGAAGTACAGGCAGGATTTCGAAGAGGCAGAGGAACTAGAGATCAAATTGCTAACATACGCTGGATCATGGAGAAAGCTAGAGAGTTCCAGAAAAACATCTACTTCTGCTTCATTGACTATGCTAAAGCCTTTGATTGTGTGGATCATAACAAACTCTGGCAAGTCCTTAAAGAGATGGGCATACCAGACCATCTTATTTGTCTCTTGAGAAATCTATATGCGGGCCAAGAAGCAACAGTGAGAACTGGACACGGAACCACTGATTGGTTCAAAATTGGGAAAGGAGTCCGGCAAGGCTGTATACTGTCGCCTTGCCTATTTAACTTATATGCAGAGCACATCATGAGAAAGGCAGGGCTAGATGAATCAAATGTTGGAATTAAGATTGCCGGAAGAAACATCAACAACCTAAGATATGCAGATGATACCACTCTAATGGCAGAAAGTGAAGAAGAACTAAAGAGTCTCTTGTTGCAGGTAAAGAAGGAGAGTGCAAAACTTGGGTTGAAACTAAACATTAAGAAAACCAAGATCATGGCATCCGGCCCTCTCAACTCCTGGCAAATAGATGGGGAAGAAATGGAGGTAGTGACAGATTTTATTTTCCTGGGCTCCAAGATCACTGCAGATGGGGACTGTAGCCAAGAAATTAAAAGACGCTTGCTCCTCGGGAGGAAAGCCATGGCAAATCTAGACAGCACACTAAAAAGCAGAGACATCACCCTGCCAACAAAAGTGCGTATAGTCAAGGCTATGGTCTTCCCAGTTGCAATGTATGGCAGTGAAAGTTGGACCATCAGAAAGGCTGAGCGCCAAAGAATTGAGGCCTTTGAACTATGGTGCTGGAGAAGACTCCTGCGAGTCCCTTGGACTGCAAGGCGATCAAACCGGTCAGTCCTAGAGGAGATCAACCCTGACTGCTCTTTAGAAGGCCAGATCCTGAAGCTAAAACTCAAATACTTTGGCCACCTAATGAGAAGGAAGGACTCACTGGAGAAGAGCCTAATGCTGGGAAAGATTGAGGGCAATAGAAGAAGGGGACGACAGAGAATGAGGTGGCTGGATGGAGTCACTGAAGCAGTAGGTGTGAGCCTAGATGGACTCCAGAAGATGGTAGAGGACAGGAAGGCCTGGAGGAACATTGTCCATAGGGTCGCGATGGGTCGGACACGACTTCGCAACTAACAACAACAACACTCACAGGTTTAGCATCCTTCATGTTGCAGTGATGCAATAGTTGTTCAATCTTATCTTCCTGTGTAAGACTGAACCCCTTCTGAGTTTTGGTAACTTGAACACCTAAATAAGTGTTAATATGTCCTAAAGACCTCAATGTGAAAAACTGTTGTAAAGCTTTAGCAAAATATTCACTCATCTGCTTATTTGGACCAATATAAACAATATCATCAACATAAACAAGAATTATCTCATACCTATTATCAGATCTTTTTGTAAACACGCATTCATCTGTTTCGGACTTAATAAAGCCCATTGAATTTAGTTTGTCAGAAAGACATAAGTACCACATTAAACCAGACTGTTTCAGACCATAAAGACTTTTGTGTAGAAACCAAGTATCCCCTTCTTGCTGTCGGAAACCTGGAGGACCTTTGACATAAATTTCTTCATCAAGATCAGCGTGTAGATAAGCTGTTTCAACATCAAACTGGAAAACTTCTAGACCAAGAATAGTTGCAGTGGCTAAGGCGATTTTCACACTCTCCGTCCGCACTGTGGGTGAATACGTATTTGTATAGTCCTCAGGATAACGTTGAGCGAAACCCTGGGCTACAAGTCTGGCCTTGTACAACGACTCACCATTTGGCTTCTTTTTAATTCTGTAGACCCACCGAGTGCCAATAACTTTCTTGTTTGCTGGAGGGCTTGCAGGCGTAAACACCTGAAGTTTCTTTAGACTGTCCATTTCAGCCTGCATTGCCTCAAACCATTTATCTTGCTCTGATTCAGGAAGATGTTTGATTTGTGTGAACATCTCAGGAGGAAGTGTAACATTACAAATCAAAGGTAAAGGTGCTTTGGTTACTTGCCACGAATATCGCATTGGAGGAATTCCCTTTGTGGTCCTCTTGGAACATCTCGGAACAACCGTCCATTCTTCTTCCGTTTCGTCCTCATCTTCATCGCCAGCAGCATTGGCGGCTTGCGAAGACGGAACAGTGGGTTGAGAAGAACTCGTGGAAGGAACATTCGCCTGTGCATCTTGACCATCAGGCTGCGTGGCATCAGCAGCATCATCTCTAGGAAAATAAACTCCAGGATCGTTAGAATGAATCCTGGACCAGTCAGCATCTTCCTCAAAAACAGCAGATTGTGAAATCACTATTACATGATGAGAGTCAATATATTTGCTCCATTTTGAATTATCATCAATGCCCATAAATCTCATCCTTTTTGCTGCAGGACCCCCTTTCTTTCTTTGGGCTAAAGGAATATTGACCATAGCATAGGAACCAAAAATATGGAGATGTGAGAGGTCAGGCTTTTGTCCATATAACATGAAATAAGGGGTCTGATTTATCACACTATTCCATGTGCGGTTGATGATATGGTTAGCATATTTGATAGCTTCACCCCAGTATGGAAGACTGAGGTTAGCATCTTCAAGGAGACAACGCATCATGGTTTGCAGAACTCCATTTCTGCGTTCTGCCACTCCATTCTGAGCTGGAGTGTAAGGAGCTGAGGTCTGGTGTAGTATCCCATTCTTACGCATCCAGTCCTGGAAACGCTGAGACATGAATTCAGCACCACGATCACTCTGAATTCTGGCAATGCTGACTTCGAATTGGGTATAGACAAGATTGGCAAAGTCTTTAAAGATCTGAAAGGTCTCAGATTTTTCTCTCATAGGAAATACATAACCATATCTAGAGTAATTATCAACAATTGTCAAGAAATATCTTTTACCACCAATTGTTGGTGCAAAAGGACCCACTATGTCGGTGTGTACCAAATCAAAAATGCGTGTTGACAGGCGTGTAGCGTGTTTTGGAATTGCTGCTGCTTTACATTTGGCTTTCTTGCAGACAGCACAGTCCAAGAACACCTTACACCCCTTTAGATCCAAACCTCTTGCGAACTCTGGCATCTTCTTCAGAATACGGAAACTGACATGACCCAATCTTCTATGCCACTTATGGATACACCTGGAATGCAAAGGTTTACCTGTTAGTGAATTCTCAACATTAGCATTTTTATTAGGAACCTCAGGCTTGCTGTGAGCAACCTGCGTCTTATTTGTCCTTTTATTGGCTTTAGGAGCCTTTGGAGTAGCAGCAGGATCTCTTTCTGGGACATCTCTCACTGGGCCTGTGCTCTCCCTTTTTGGAGCTTGTATACTTGCCTGCTCTTGCGGCTTAGACTTTGGTTTTAAGTAATAAACACCACCAATCAACATGGTTTCAGCAACAATATCTCCATCTTTAACTACATAACTTGCTTTTTCGAGATGGTGTACCTGGAATTTTGACACTCTAGACAAGTGACTCTGACTAAGCAAATTACTACTGGCAGACGGAACGTAGTAAACATCGGGAATGAATGCACCGAGCTCTTCAATGTAGACAGTTCCTTTTCCCATGACCTGAACAGGATGATTTGAAAAAGAGTACAGTTCACGAAGTTCAGGTTCAGGCTCGTGCATCTCTGTATAAAGATCTTTTCTGTAGGTAACATGTAATGCTGCTCCGCTGTCCAAAGTCCAAAGTAGGCGTCTGTCATACTCTGGTTGAGGCTGTGGATCGTTGGTTACAACCAATGTGGCAAGTGGAGCTTGAGGATCACGCCTGGGACCACGACCACGACCTTGTCGTCCGCCTCTACCTCTGCCTCCTCTGGAATCTGTTCCTCTGGGCTGGTACATGGCGGGCGCTGGAAACCGTTGGGGACAATCCCAGGTGGCATGTCCCACATGATTGCAGATGTAGCATCTTGGCATCCTTGGAACATAGGCTCTTCCATGGAAGGGACGCCTCACTGGAGCCTTCGATGCAGGTGGTTCCCATAAATGTGGCGCGGCTTGCATAAGTGCCTCTTCTTCGGTTAAAATTCTGCATACATGATCCACTGTGCGTTGAGCAATAGGCACTTGATTAATCTTAGAAATAGCATCTTTCCAGTCATAATTCAAAGAGTTAATGATAATGCTGATCATTTGAAAGTCATCAATAGGATAGCCTTTTTCACCCAGTTCTTTTCTTATTCCTTTCATTTTAGTTAAGTGTTCTCCAATATGCTCACCAGGTTTTAATCTAGAACCATGGAACTCAGACAAAAGTAAACATGTAGACTCAATGGACATAGGCCGGTAACATGCTTCTAATTGAGCCCAAATTTGTTGGGCAGTTGCATCTTGTGAAAAAGTGAGCTGCAATTCAGTGTCCATGGACATCAATAACGTTGTGCATGCTCTATTATTCAGGTCCCATATGTCAGGAGGCCATGGCTGGGCAGGAGGATTAAACACCATCACATGGGTACCTTCTCTACGAAGCAAAAGTCCAACTTCACTGACCCATGCCCTGTAATTCTGTCCTGACCCCTTCAGTTTTGAATCACCAGCCAGTGGTACAATAGAGGATGCCTGTTGAGGAACATGCAATTGGGGTACTGGCTGTGCAGGTTGTGCAATTGGGACTTGGCCTGCAGGAGGCGCTGGTTGTGCAGGCTGTGCCATCCGGACATAACCAGCAGGGGGCACCAGTGGCACCTGTGCCAAGGCCTGTGGCAGTTGCATTGAAGCTGCTACAGATACTGGTGCTGGGGGTGACTGTACTTGAGCTGCAATGCCACCCTGGCCAGCAGAAGGTGCTGGTGCTTGAGCTGCTACATTAAGTTGGCCTGCAGTTAGCACTGGCCTTTGTATTTGAGGAACCAGTGGAGGCTGCACTTGGGGTGAAGGCTGCTGTGTTCCATCTGAGACAGGAACTTTAATAGTAGCAGTATTAATAGGCATTCTAGCTGAAGCTCTCAATGAATGAGGAGGTGTGGCAGCTTGAAGCGATGCCTGCTGAAGGGATATCTGTGAAAATGCATTCTGCATTCTTTGAAACAGAAAACAGTCAGGCTCCCATTCGTCTGACACAAGATTCCACTGTGGGCGTGCCTCTGTCTTTGCGGAAGAATGCAAAATGACGATCCCTTGTGGGTGTGGCTTTGCTTGTGAAGAGGGAGGCAAAATGGCCGATTCTGAAAACTGAATGCCAGCAGAGGCTCTCCCATGCTTTTTATACCATGCTGCACACAACTTTGCGTTTAGCAGATCCTTCTCTAAAACTTCAATTTGTTCATAATAACTTTGCAAAGCCTTCTCATGCACAGTTTGCTCAGGGATTGGAGAATAATAGCTCACCTCCTTCCCTAGTGAAGTCTTAGGTGTAGCACCAAATCTCTCATAATCAGCCTGATCCCCATGAGCAGAGGCTACAACTGGGGCATCAGCTTGAGAGTCTGTAAAAACAGAAAATGGTGAAACTGACCTTGGCTCAGAGGCTGCTTCTCCAAGACGTGTAGCCGATGCCAACGGAGTCTGTAAACTTGAAGAAAGATCTCTCTGTGGAACGGCTGCCTCCTCCTCAGCAGAGGAATAACTGGCCTTCTTCTTTCTCCCTTTCCTCGGCATATTTGCAATTAATCACAGCCTCCTCAGTGCTGGCTAATTGCCTATCAATAAATCTTGAAAATAAAAATAAACCATCCTCTGCTACCAAAATGTCGTGGAACAATTAACAGTCCGACCAGAGGTGGATGGACCGTGGTTCATTTGCATGGTCAATATCAAAGGAAAGAAATCCAAGGCATATTCTATAGTAAAACTTTTAATGAGAAAACAAAAGACTTAGACTGACCACATTCTTTCATCAGGCAGGAGGAGAAAGAGAAACAGAAACTGAACTTTTTCTAGGCCTGCGCACAAAACAGTTTAAAACCAAAACATTGGCTGGACATAGCTAGAGTTACTATGGTTACAAGATAAGATAAGGTGCAGAGCAGAAAGAGATGAACAATTAAAAATGAGCGAAGCTGGCAAAACTAAAAAAACACGCAGTGACAAAAGATACGAAAATCTACTGACAATCCAAGTTGCCAACTTTGCAACAACAAATGTGAAACTGTTTCACATTTAATATGTGAGTGTAGCAAAATCGGGCAAATGGATTACAAAGCTAGACATGACTGAGTTGCTAAACTAATCCACTGTTGTTGTTGTTAGTTGCGAAGTCTTGTCCGACCCATCGCGACCCTATGGACAATGTTCCTCCAGGCTTTCCTGTCCTCTACCATCTTCTGGAGTCCATTTAAGCTCACGCCTACTGCTTCAGTGACTCCATCCAGCCACCTCATTCTCTGTCGTCCCCTTCTTCTATTGCCCTCAATCTTTCCCAGCATTAGGCTCTTTTCCAGTGAGTCCTTCCTCCTCATTAGGTGGCCAAAGTATTTGAGTTTTAGCTTCAGGATCTGGCCTTCTAAAGAGCAGTCAGGGTTGATCTCCTCTAGGACTGACCGGTTTGATCGCCTTGCAGTCCAAGGGACTCGCAGGAGTCTTCTCCAGCACCAGAGTTCAAAGGCCTCAATTCTTTTGCGCTCAGCCTTTCTTATGGTCCAACTTTCACTGCCATACATTGCAACTGGGAAGACCATAGCCTTGACTATACGCACTTTTGTTGACAGGGTGATGTCTCTGCTTTTTAGTGTGCTGTCTAGATTTGCCATGGCTTTCCTCCCGAGGAGCAAGCGTCTTTTAATTTCTTGACTACAGTCCCCATCTGCAGTGATCTTGGAGCCCAGGAAAATAAAATCTGTCACTACCTCCATTTCTTCCCCATCTATTTGCCAGGAATTGAGAGGGCCGGATGCCATGATCTTGGTTTTCTTAATGTTTAGTTTCAACCCAACTTTTGCACTCTCCTTCTTCACTCGCAACAAGAGACTCTTCAGTTCCTCTTCACTTTCTGCCATTAGAGTGGTATCATCTGCATATCTTAGGTTGTTGATATTTCTTCCAGCAATCTTAATTCCAACTTTTGATTCATCTAGCCCTGCCTTTCTCATGATGTGCTCTGCATATAAGTTAAATAGGCAAGGCGACAGTATACAGCCTTGCCGGACTCCTTTCCCAATTTTGAACCAATCAGTGGTTCCGTGTCCAGTTCTCACTGTTGCTTCTTGGCCCGCATATAGGTTTCTCAAGAGACAAATAAGATGTTCTGGTACTCCCATCTCTTTAAGAACTTGCCACAGTTTGTTATGATCCACACAATCAAAGGCTTTAGCATAGTCAATGAAGCAGAAGTAGATGTTTTTCTGGAACTCTCTAGCTTTCTCCATGATCCAGCGTATGTTGGCTATTTGATCTCTAGTTCCTCTGCCTCTTCGAAATCCTGCCTGTACTTCTGGTAGTTCTCTATCCACATACTGCTGGAGTCTAGCTTGTAGGATTTTAAGCATAACTTTACTAGCATGAGAAATGAGTGCAATGGTGCGATAGTTTGAACATTCTTTGGCACTGCCTTTCTTTGGAATTGGAATGTAAACTGATCTTTTCCAATCCTGTGGCCACTGTTGAGTTTTCCAAATTTGCTGGCAAATTGAGTGTAGCACTTTTACTGCATCGTCTTTTAAGATTTTGAATAGCTCAGCTGGAATACTGTCACCTCCACTAGCTTTGTTGTTGCTCAGCTTTTCTAAGGCCCACTTCACTTCACATTCACTTAGAATGTGAAGTGAATCCACTGGGCATTGTGTAAAATATATGACTTGCCTGTGTCCAAAAAGTCAAGGGAATATAGGGTGGAAAAAGTTGTCCAGAATGAGAGGGTGAAGATCTTGTGGGACTTCCAAATACAGACAAATTGCCATTTGGAACACAACATGCCAGATATCACAGTTGTAGAGAACCGAAGCGTACAGTTGATTGATATCACTGTACCAGGAGATGCCAGAGTCGAAGAAAAAGAACTGAAAAAAATTATTAAATACCGTGACCTGGCCATCAAAACTGTGCGATTATGGATGAAACGCGTAACAGTGATACCCATTGTCATCGGGGCACTGGGAACTATGTTCGAAAACTTTTCAAAATACATCAAGAAATTGTAGCTTCCTGCAATAACTCCAGCAAAGCTACAAAAAACTGCACTACTCGGAACACCTTACATTTTAAGGAGATACCCGGTTGATACCTAGGATGCTGGCAGCAACCCGTGTCAACCATTAGTGCCAGTCAATTTGAGTGTTCAGTTGACTGAGTTTCATGCTTTATGAATAAAAGTTTTATAATAATAGAGTTGGAAGGGACCTTGGAGGTCATCTAGTTCAACCCCCTGCTCAGGGAGGAAATCCTATACCATTTCAGACAAATGGTGTCCAGTCTCTTCTTTAAAATTTCCAGTGTTGAAGCATTCACAGCTTCTGGAGGCAGGTTGTTCCACTGGTTAATTGTTCTCACTGTCAGGAAATTTCTCCTTAGTTCTAGTCATATAGTGTTCCAATATTTGAGGGGCTGCCACAAGGAAGAGGTGGGGTCAAACTATTTTCCAAAGCACCAGAAGGCAAGACAAGAAACAATGGATGGAAACTAATCAAGGAGAGAACCAACCTAGAATTAAGGAGAAACTTACCAACAGTGAGAACAATTAACCAGTGGAACAACCTGACCTCATAAGTTGTGGGTGTTTCATCACTGGAGGCTGCGGTGGGCTGTGGACGTGTCCCCTGGCCTCATATCGGAGCGGCAGCAGGAACCATGGCAAAGAGGAGACAGACCTTTTCCAGGTAGGTCCTGCACGGCAGGAAGGGAGGGGGAAGCATGAAGTATCTTAGTGGGTCAGGAAGGCCTTGGGGGGCTGTTCCATCAATCTGCTCTCTATTGTGTAGTGGGCTTTGAAGGCAAGCATTATACAAAAGTGTTTATTCAACCAAGAACAGAACTGTCAAACACTGGCAACATGCCTGCTATTTATACGTTTTGCCTCTACGGCGTCAACCAATCACAACGCTAGCTTGCTCCCACTCAAAATTGAATCCTTTGAATTTTCCCTCCAAAACTGTTGGAGGTACCCTAGTTTTGTGGCACCATAAGTAAAGGTAAAGGTTCCCCCGCACATGCGTGTTAGTCGTTTCCAACTCTAGGGGCCAGTGCTCATCTCCGTTTCAAAGCCGAAGAGCCAGTGATTGTCCAAGGACGTCTCTGTGTTCATGTGGCCAGCATGACTAGACGCCAAAGGCACACGGAACGCTGTTACCTTCCCACCGTAGTGGTCCCTATTTTTCTACTTGCATTTTTATGTGTTTTCGAACTGCTAGGTTGGCAGAAGCTGGGATG
Source organism: Vipera berus (assembly GCF_964194415.1). Taxonomy (NCBI): domain Eukaryota; kingdom Metazoa; phylum Chordata; class Lepidosauria; order Squamata; family Viperidae; genus Vipera; species Vipera berus. Next base: position 210,308,227 of record NC_138204.1, on the reverse strand, counting down.
AGTAACAGGCGCTCACTCTGTTATGCGGCACTTGGGATTCGACCCGCCAAACTGCCGACCTTCTGATCGACAAGCTCAGCGTCCTAACCCACTGAGCCACTGTGTCCCACATGGCACCATAACGTCAGTATTAATACATCACTCTCCATGGTCTCCCCCACCCTGAGATACCTCATGTTCGCTTAATGAGCCGCATGCATTTTAACGAGCAAGAGTGATCTCGCTAAAGGAACGAGATTCACTCTATGAGTTTTCGAGTTACAAGTGGAACGGGTAGGCTCTATTACACTCGTAAGTCGAGGACTACCTGTAAAGCTCTGGCTCAGTGAACTGAAGCTGCCTGGGGAAATCGGGGGCATCGAAGGTCGACCCAGAAACACTTCCACGGCCCTGAAAGCAGACCCTCTTCTCTGCCTTGGTTCATGACACACACACACACACACACACACACAGACAAACACACACACATACACACACACAGACATACACTCCACTGCCACTGCCTGTCCTCAGCCCCGTGTTGGCCACCAGGGACCAGGACGGGCTCCTGGAGCAAATCTCTTCGAGGGACCAGGCATGCTCCCAAAGCAGCAGTGCTGCTGCCATCTTGATCGCTCTTGCTCCCGAGGAAGCCTCTGTGTCATCAGAGGCAGAGGAGGACGAGGTGGCAGAAGACATCCTGGCTCCGAGCAAACACCCTCTCAAAAGCTGCGGCAATGGCGTCCATCAACTGACACTGCTCACGTGATCTGCTCCTCGGAATCTCCCTAAAGCGATTTCTTCTCTCCCCCCCCCCCCTCTGTAAAAGACTTTTGACTGGAGCCGGAGCTGTGCGTGAGTTCCGGCACCTTTTTGTTTTGTTTTGTTTACAAAAAAAGCACTGTGTATTAATGCAACAGAATAGTAATTGTATTAAGGTATCACAGATAGATAGATAGATAGATAGATAGATAGATAGATAGATAGATAGATAGATAGATAGATAGATAGATAGATAGATAGATAGATAGATAGACAGATAGACAGATAGATAGATAGACGAACAGACGGACGGACAGACGGACAGACAGACAGACAGACAGAGAGACAGACAGACAGACTGACAGACAGACAGACAGACAGACAGATAGATAGATAAAGACAGAGAAAGACAGATGAGAGAAATAGTGAGCAAGATTCCCCTTTCTGAATATCTTAGATATCTCATCTCAGATTTGTTAAAAATTACTCTTCCAATTTGAAGTAACACATTTTTTGTGTGTTTGCCTGTGTAATTTATTGGCCTATGAAGTGTTTTCTGAAAGGCTACAGCTGCTGCCAGCCTTAGATATTTTTTTTTACTCAATTTTACAGCTGGCTTGACATGAAAATACAAATCTAAGCTTGATAAATACCAACCACTGTTCTTATGTAGGAGAAATTAATTTCCAAACTGCATTGTAGGCCTGGCGGCAATCACAGTTGATGTCAAGAAACAAGAACCATGCAGTTTTGTCAGGCTACTGGTAATAAACAATGATCGTTTCCATCTCTCTGCAGCACCAGATTTCACTTGAGAGAAATGCAGATGTGTCAGCTTGTTAAAGTGCCTGATTGCCAAAGTATTTAATCAGGAAAAGGATGATAGTTTACTGTGACCTGAATAAATTCCAATGCGGGTAAGCAACAATTTCTATCTTTTCTCTTCCATGCATCTTCCTCTGCCCGATGTACAAACTGATCTCACCAACCAGCATTTCAGCCAGCGAAACTATGGTGTGGGTTCTTGATGATATGGATGAATCATATGAATCCGGGTGAGGTTCAAGGTCTTGGTGATGGTTTTTAAGTCCTTACATGGCATGGGTCCGGAATACCTCGGGGATCACCTGCTGCCGGCGTCGACTCCCCTCCGCCCTGTGCGTGCCCACAGAGAGGGCCTCCTCAGGGTGCCTCCGGTCAGAGAATGTCGGCCTGTGGCCCCCAGGGGGAGGGCCTTCTCTGTGGGCGCTCCGGCTTTATGGAACCAGCTGCCGGTTGAGCTCCGGACGGCACCGGACCTTAGCTCCTTCCGGCGCGGGTTAAAGACCCATTTATTTGAACAAGCTGGCCTGGCCTGATGGGGGAATGTTAGGGTTTTAATGTTTTTTTTTATATTTCGATTGTTTTAATTGGGCAATAATTTAATCCTTTTTTAACTTTTGTATTTCTAGTTATATGCCCTGTTCACCGCCCTGAGTCCTTCGGGAGAAGGGCGGTATAAAAATTCAATAAAACTAAACTAAACTAAACAATATAAGCAAACTTAGAATTGTCCCAAGAGCGTATCATGACATTGACACAAAATGGACACTGTTGGTTTATTTATTTCAGTTTACTACCACAGGTAGTCCTTGACTTACAATGGTTCTTTTAGTGACCGTTCAAAGTCACAATGGCACTGACAAAAAGGACATATGACTGTTTTTCACACTTATGACCATTGAAGCATCCCCACGGTCACATGATCGAAATTCAGATGCTTGGCAACTGTGTCAAGGTAATGATTTAAAAGCTAACCAGCTGATGTAATGTAGGATGTAATGATGGGAATGACTCTGCAGGGTCTGGGTCCCTTTAAGAGCTTTGTATAAAAGGAAAGACTCGGCAGATGTGTTCTCTCTCTTCCGTTTTCCTGCTGTAACTGTTGTGTGTTGGATCCTTCTGTATTACCACGTGTATGTATATTGTTCATGGTATATTATATTGTAGATAGTGTAAGATAAACCACCATTTAATATAGACCAGTGTTTACCGTCTTTACTCCTGGGTTATCTCAGCGCAAGAAGACTGTGCATGCTGTGACAAACTGATTTATACTTATGACAGTTGCAGCATCATGGGGGGTCATTTGATCCTCTTTTGCAATCTTCTGACAAGCAAAGTTAATGGGGGAAGCCAGATTCACTTAACAACCGTGTTACTAGCTCAACAAATGCAGTGATTCAAGAAAGATCATAAAATGGGGCAAAACCCACTTAACAAATGTGTCCCTTCGCAACAGAAATTTTGGCTTCCATTGTGGTCATAATTCGAGGACTACCTTGACTTTGGAATACATATATATACATACATACATATATATATATATATATATATATATATATATATATATATATATATATATATATATATATATATATATATATATATATATATATATATATATATATATATATATATATATATATATATATATGTGTGTGTGTGTGTGTGTGTGTGTGTGTGTGTGTGTGTGTGTGTCTGTTTGTCTGTGTGTGTGTATCTGTGTGTCTGTGTCTGTGTGTCTGTGTGTGTGTGTGTGTGTGTGTCTGTTTGTCTGTGTCTGTGTCTGTTTGTCTGTGTCTGTGTGTCTGTGTCTGTGTGTCTGTGTCTGTGTGTCTGTGTCTCTGTGTGTCTGTGTCCGTGTCTGTGTCTCTCTCTCTGTGTCTCTCTCTCTGTGTCTCTGTCTCTGTCTCTCTCTCTCTCTCTCTCTCTCTGTGTCTTCTTATAAGCCAAAAATGGCACAACAAAAAAATCAACCTCAGATGAGTTTTATGTCTACTGTTGAACATTAGTAGTATTTTTGCTATGAGAAGAAAGAATGAAGGCATGAGACTAGTTACCTCCTAGCATTTTCTATCAGAACTACAACTGCTGTCTTGATGGATTTTCCTTTAACAAAATCAGAAGATAAAATGGCTGGAGACTAGGCCAGCCAGAATTTATCTTGATCCATTCTGTATATCTCTACTTCTGACTGTGCTTAAAACAGCTGTTGGACCACCCTAATTCTGTGAACTGAAGTCCAGAAGAGGTGGGATCCACAGGTAATCATAGAATCACATTGCTGGACAGGACCTCAGATGTCTCCTAGTTTAAACCCCTTCTAGTTTCAAGGCAAGAGTCCTTATACCTTCTCAGACAAAATCCCAAAGGTGTTTTTCACAAGGACTTCCTTTTTTTCTCTTTGAAGATGTTTCGCTTCTCATCCAAGAAGCTTCTTCAGCTCTGACTGGATGGTGGGGAATGGAAGGATGTCAACCATGACCTGGATACTGAGATTTCCATAGACATTCTCAGGCAAAGGGTTGTCCAATCTTTTCTTGAAAACCTCCAGAAATGGAGCACCCATAGCTCCAGGATTGAAGGTTTGTCATTGATTAGTTATTCTCACTGTCAGGATATTCATAAAAGAATAACAAAGTTGGAAGAGACCTTGGAGATCGTCTAGTCCAGGGGTAGGCCACCTTGGCTCTTTTATGACTGGTGGACTTCAACTCCCAGAATTCCTGAGCCAGCATGGCTCAGCTTGGAAACCTCTCCCTTTCCCCTCAGCATGGCTGGCTCAGGAATTCTGGGAGTTGAAGTCCACCAGTCATAAAGCGGCCTAGGCCTAGGCCAGGGGTAGGCCACCTTGGCTCTTTTATGACTCGTGGACTTCAACTCCCAGAATTCCTGAGCCAGCATGGCTCAGCTTGGAAACCTCTCCCTTTCCCCTCAGCATGGCTGGCTCAGGAATTCTGGGAGTTGAAGTCCACCAGTCATAAAGCGGCCTAGGCCTAGGCCAGGGGTAGGCCACCTTGGCTCTTTTATGACTCGTGGACTTCAACTCCCAGAATTCCTGAGCCAGCATGGCTCAGCTTGGAAACCTCTCCCTTTCCCCTCAGCATGGCTGGCTCAGGAATTCTGGGAGTTGAAGTCCACCAGTCATAAAGTGGCCTAGGCCTAGGCCAGGGGTAGGCCACCTTGGCTCTTTTATGACTCGTGGACTTCAACTCCCAGAATTCCTGAGCCAGCATGGCTCAGCTTGGAAACCTCTCCCTTTTCCCTCAGCATGACTGGCTCAGGAATTCTGGGAGTTGAAGTCCAGAATCTACCCCTGGTCTAGTCCTACCCCCCTGCTCAAGTAGGAAATTGTGTACTGGATCTCTCTTTCTGAGATCTCTCTCCACCCTTTGCTTCTAGTAAACATTTGAGGGAGACCCCTTTTTTACCAGAATTTCCATATATGTAATATTTTGAATAGCCACCCTTTCTGTGTACTATAAACCACTTCTCATTATTGATATTTGTAATAATTCATACCTTTAATATGAACTAGGCTTTCTCCTCTTTTTATCTCAGGAAGAAAAAAAAAATCAGATCCAACAAGATCTGCCTATGTGGGTTTTGAGGCTGAGTGAGGTTGCTTGTGAAAGTTACATTCTGTAACCTTGTTTTTTTAAAAAAATTACCAAACCAATCAGTTCCTTTGTACTCCTGGTAGATATTTTACAGTTGACATACTTAACCTCTGGATTTTCCGTTCCCACAAAAATCAACTTCTCACATTAGAATATGGAATTGCAATAAATATAGGAACTAATTGGCTTGAAAGAATGCATTAGGAATTCAACACTGGGTCATTAATTGCTGCCTAAGGTTTTTTTTTCCCCCCAAAATGCAAAATGTACTAGTTCTTCTTGCCATGTATGAATAATAAATAGAATATGCCATTATTCTTGTACAGCTCAGAATGAGGGGACCTATTAAGCACTTACCAAACCAACTTTTAATGAATACATCAACAACAGAAAAGCTTCTGTTAAATAATAAAAGAGAGTGGAATATTTTTTTTTTTACTTTATGATAACATCTAAAATGTTGACATACTCCTGATTATGTAGGAATTATGCAGTCTTCAGCCTCGTTTTTATTTAATGGCCTCTCAGCAAAACAAACCAAGATTGTCCTTCTCATCCAGAGCAGGAACAGTAGCTATGTCAGCTATTTTGTGGCTCAAAGCTGTCTCTTAGAGAAAGGCAAGTGAAGGAGGTTTCTGCTGATCCAATTCCAAAAACCCAATGCTATCCTAGACTGCATTAACAGAGAGATATAATCAAGATCACATGAAGTTTCACTACTGCTTTACAAAACCTTAGTAGTAAGACCACACTGCATCCGGTTCTGGTCACCACAATACAAAAAAAAAAGATGTTGAGGCTCTGAAAAGAGTGTAGAGAAGAGCAACACAAATAATTAGGGTGTGTGTGTGTGTGTCTGTGTATGTGTGTGTGTGTGCCCTGGAGGCTAAAACAGACCAAGAATGGTTACAGAAACGGAATATATCTAGTCCAATAAAAATAAGGACTAGGGGTGATATGATATAGCACTATTCCAATATTTGAGGGCTCCTACTAAGATGAGGGGGAGGTCAATCTCTTTTCCAAAGCACCAAAAAGCAAGACAACAAACAATGGATGGAAACTGACCGAGGAGAGTGTCAAGGAATATGTTCTGTACCAGCCTGCTACCGGCCCTGCAGAAAAGGCAGGGACAACCCCTTTTACAAGAAGGCAAGAGGCTGGAATTACGCCTGCCAAATTTATTACTACAAAAACAAACGGAACAAGACAAACCAAGAAACAGGAGCTTTAAGAAACAGGAACTATCCAAGCGGTTGCCTTCAGCAAACCAGCCCTCCCACACATTCCCCTTATATAGAGTTCAGGGCGTGGCTTCTCTCTGCCTCCTTCCGAGGAGCCCCATTGCTTTCCTCTGTTTACTCCTAATTGACTGCCTCCTGCGTCGGGCGTCCTTGAACAGGGCCAGCTGTGGGTCATCTTCATCCACGCTGTCAGGCTCACACAGCTGGGTCTCCGTGGTGACCAAGTGGGAGGGGCCTGGCTGAGGGCTCTCATCAGCAAGATCTTCAACCCCCTCAGCAAGGTCTTCAACACCCCCCTCCTCCTCCTCTGAGTCGTACGACCCAACTGCCGAACCCACAGGCTGAACCTGAATCACAACAGAATAATTCTTCCTATCAGAGGGTGATGGACCGTGCTTCAGATGATGAATAATGTGTGTGGGTGAAGGAAAATAAAGCCCAATGCATATTCTATTAAAAACCTTTAATCACAAAAGAAAAATATATATAAACAAAGAGAGCTAACCGACTACATCCTCTCTCATCAGACAGTAAAAGAAAAAAGTAAAGACAAAAACTAGAAAACTTTTTACGCTTGCGCACACAGCAAAACTAACTCATAACATACTGTAGCTAGACCACATGACATTCACTATGGTTACCAGATAGGTTATCAACACAGGTGCAGAACAGAAGGAAATGTACAATTAGAATTGAGCTTTTCGGACGAACTAAAAAAACGTGCAGTGATAGAGAGAAGCAACCTAGAACTAAGGAGAACTAATAGTGAGAGCAATCAATCAATGGAACAGCTTCTCTTCAGAGGTTGTGGGTGTGCCATCCCTGAAGGCTTTCAAAGAGAGACTGGATAACCATTTGACCAAAAAGCAATTATTTATTTATTTTATTTTATTTTAATTCCATTTATATCCCGCCCTTCTCCGAAGACTCAGGGCGGCTTACAAGCTTAGCAGTAGCCTTCATTCTATGTATATGCCTGCTTATTAGAGCTTTCACACACACACCCCCAAGCGGCATTATTACAAAGTCAGCTTAATTGCCCCCAACAATCTGGGTCCTCATTTTACCTACCGTGGAAGGACGGAAGGCTGAGTCAACCTTGAGCCTGGTGGGATGCGAACCTGCAATAATTGCAGGCAGCTGGTGTTACTTAAGGAGGCATTAGCCCACTGCTCCACCAGCAATTAGGGTCTCCTGCTTGAGCAAAGAGTCAGACTAGAAGACCTCCGAAGTATTATTCTATGTTCTATGTACTCATTTCTAAGACTCATTCTGTTGTGTAGCCAGTTCTTGCAGGCATTGAGCAAGATGGAAGGTTCAAAACAGCAACCGGCTTTATTGAAGGTCAGAACAGAACAGAAGCAACAAGGGAGCTGCTGCGCAGATATTTATACGGTTGGCCAAGAGGCGATGACCAATAGGTTTGAAGCACAGGTTTCCCACCCAAAGACTTACTTAGCTGGCTGGAGACAACCAGTCTGGGCCGGCAAACAACCGTTACAAGCATACACATGAACTAGCACTTAGCAATTGAACTCAAGCAATTAGCAAGCAGTGCAAACATAAGCAAACACTTACAACATATAAAAAAGGTCCAATACATTACACATTCCATCTCAAAAAGATTGCTGAGAGCTACATGTGATTGGAACCTTAGCCTTGAAATTCAGCAGTGTGCAGCAGCAGCCAAAAAAGCTAATACAGTCTTGGGTTGAATAAACAGAGGCACAGAATCAAGATCACGTGAAGTATTAGTACCGCTTTATAAAACCCTAGTAAGACCACACCTGGAATGCTGCAGCCAATTTTGGTCACCATATCACAAAAAAGATGTGAAGAGTTTGGAAAAAAACATCAGAGCAGAGCAACTAAGATGATCAAAGGCCTGGAGACCAAAACATCCGAAGAAAGGCTGAGAAACTTGGGTTTGGCTAGTTTAAAGAAAAGAAGAAACAGAGGAGACATGATAGCAGTTTTCCAGTATTTGAGGGGCTGCCACAAGGAAGAGCAGGTCAGGTTGTTCACAAGACCACCAGAGGGAAGGACAAGAAACAATGGTTGGAAACTGATCAAGGAGAGATGCAACCTGGAATTAAGGAGAAAGTTCCTGACAGTGAGGATAATCAACCAGTGGGACAACTCACCCCCAGAAATCGTGGGCGTTCCATCACTGGAAATTTTCAAGAAGAGACTAGACAATCACCCATCTGAGATGGTATAGGTTCTCCTGCTTGATCAGGGGGCTGGACTAGAAGACCTCCAAGGTCCCTTCCAGCTCTATTCTATTCTATTCTATTCTATTCTATTCTATTCTATTCTATTCTATTCTATTCTATTCTATTCTATTCTATTCTATTCTATTCTGTTCTGTTCTGTTCTGTTCTGTTCCGTTCCGTTCCGTCCCGTCCCGTCCCGTCCCGTCCCGTCCCGTCCCGTCCCGTCCCATTCCATTCCATTCCATTCCATTCCATTCCATCCCATCCCATCCCATCCCATCCCATCCCATCCCATCCCATCCCATCCCATCCCATCCCATCCCACTCCACTCCACTCCACTCCACTCCACTCCACTCCACTCCACTCCACTCTACTCTACTCTACTCTACTCTACTCTACTCTACTCTACTCTACTCTACTCTACTCTACTCTACTCTATTCTATTCTATTCTATTCTATATATAAACAAATAGCTAGTAGATTTTATGTGCTATTAAATGCAACTATTGCTAGTATGACTCCCTATTTCCCTGACTAGTTATTTTTGTACCGGGATGTTTCACTACTGGAATGTATTCTTTACAAAATACAGGCATACCAATATTTTGCCTTTCCAGAAATCTTTCAATGTTGATGACCGGAATGTTAGTGCAATAATTTATAGCTATATTACTTTCATAGTTGCATATTATAATAATGCCCTGGAGCAGAAACACATTACAAACAGATAGATAAGTTGGCTGTGAAAATCAGAATAATAAGAGTAGGAAATGAGGAAGAATGGTCCATGTTTAGAAAAAGGTTGATTTGAAGGATTCTGATTATAGAATTGGTGCTGTATTTAGGTCGTGAAGACATAAGGACACCTCTTATGACACAGGGTCACCACCAATAACCTGACACTCAGCATGATGAAAGGCAGTTCTTCCTAGAAGTTACAGATGAAATATAGCAGACCGTGCTGCAAGAAAACCTCAGTCTCAAAACTCTCAACATGAAAAAATGTTGAGACTTTGGAAAGAGTGCAAACTGCAAGGAATATAAACCCTTCCATTCTCCCTCATGCAATCAGAACTGAAGACGTTTCTTGTTTGAGAAGTGAAACATCTTCAAAGAAAAACAAGGAAGTCCAGATGCCTCTTAAAAAGCACCTTTGGGACACTCATTACCTGGATGACGGAGAATCTCCATAGACACCTACTTCTACTGTGCCTATATGAGAAGAAGCTATAGTCTTCCCAGGAGCTTCTTTCGCTGCATATTGCAGATTCTCTGTTGGATGATGATAATAATAATAATAATAATAATAATAATAATAATAATAATAATAATAATAATAATAATAATAATAATAATAATAATAATAATAATAATAATGAGAAGAAGAAGAAGAAGAAGAAGAAGAAGAAGAAGAAGAAGAAGAAGAAGAAGAAGAAGAAGAAGAAGAAGAAGAAGAAGAAGAAGAAGAAGAAGAAGAAGAAGAAGAAGAAGAAGAAGAAGAAGTAGTTGGAAGGGACCTTGGAGGTCATCTAGTCCAACTCCCTTCTCAGACAGGAAAACCTATACCATTTCAGACAAATCGCTGTCAGTCCCTTCTTAAAAACTTCCATTGTTGGAGCATTCACCACTTCTGGAGGCAGGTTGTTCCACTAGTTAATTGTTCTAACTGTCAGGAAGTTTCTCCTTAGTTCTAGGTTGCTTCTTTCCTTGATTAGTTTCCATCTGTTGCATCTTATCTTGCCTTCAGGCGCTTTGGAGAATAGCTTGACTTCCTCTTCTTTGTGGCAGCCCCTGAGATACTGGGACACTGCTATCATGTGACCCCTCATCCTTCTCTTCATTAAACTAGACATACCCAATTCCAGCAACCGTTCCTTATATACTTTAGCCTCCAGTCCCCTAATAATCTTTGTTGCTCTTCTCTGTACTCTTTCTAGACTCTTTCTAGAGTCTCAACATCTTTTTTACATCATGGTGATCAAAACTGGATGCAGTATTCCAAGTGTGGCCTTACGAAGGCATTGTAAAGTGGTATTAATACTTCATGTGATCTTGATTCTATCCCTCTGTTAATGCAGCCTAGCACTGTGTTGGCTTTTTTGGCAGCTGCAGCACATGGCTGGCTCATATTTAAGTGTTTGTCTACTAGGACTCCAAGATCCCTCTCACAGTTACTACTATTGAGCAAGGAACCACCTATACTATACTTCTGTATATGGCTTTTCTTGCCTAAATGTAGAACCTTACTTTTTTCACCACTGAATTTCATTTTGTTAGATAGCGCCCTGTGTTCAAGTCACTCCAGATCCTCCTATATCTTAAGCCTATCTTTTGGATTGTTGGCTATTCCTGCCTGCTTGGTGTCATCTGCAAATTTGATGAGTTCCCCATCTATCCCCTCATCCAAATCGTTGCTGAAGATGTTGAAGAGCACTGGGCCTCCTTTGGTCCTCCTTTTCCCTGGCTTTTTTCTACTTTTCCAGCTGATTCCAACTAAGCAGGAAATACAATAAACAGAAGAGGCCTATTCAATTAGCAGTGAGATTTTCTACCTATTGTGCTCTGAATTGGCATAATAGTTTTTATTCTGAAAACTGACCCACATTCTTCCTTTGCCATCAATTAATACGCTGGATAACCAATTTTGTTCCTATCACATTATGCTTTCCTCACTCACCTTGGCACATACTCTTAAAATAACACAATTTGTTAAGCACTGGGGGAATAAATAGCTTTGTTCAGTCACTCTGAAGTGGATGCATTGTGAACTTTTATACACATCACTATTGGCTTTCGTGCTACTTACTGTTGATGGCTGTAATGAACTTTACTCTCCACTGAAGGAGATTTTTGTGAGTGTATTAATTATATACAGTTGAGCGCAAAGAGGAGAGCATGGATATGCAGAGGGTTAATTTAGAAAATAAAATGAATAAATATAAGGGCTTAAGAAAAAAGCTGACTTAGCTGATAAGGCAGGATAAGATGAAGGCAGGATGAAAGTTTGTCAGAGAGAGATTCAACCTGCAATTAAGGAGGAATTTCCTGACAGTGAGAACTGTTAAGCTGGGGGGCAACATGACCCCCCCCCCCAGAGTTGTCAGTGCTCCATCACTGGAGGTTTTCAAGAAGAGATTGGACAATCATTTGTCCAGGTCATTACAAGAAGACCTGCCTTGGGGAAGGGGTTGGACTAGAAGACCTCCAAGGTCCCATCCAGTCCTATGATTCTATGAAAGCAGCCCGATTCTGTACGCTTTTCTTTATTATTTCAGATCCCAAAATGATGGGGTAAAACTAAATTGTAACATTGCCAGAATGTTTCACATGAGATGTGAATCTCATTCCTTTTTTGGATCCATGGAGATTCTCAAATCATCCAGGTCACGGTTGTCTCCAAAGGTGCTTTTTTCAAAAGACAACTTGACTTTTATTTTATTTTTTTAAGAATAGAATAGAATAGAGCTGGAAGGGACCTTGGAGGTCTTCTAGTCCAGCCCCCTGCTCAAGCAGGAGAACCTATGCCATCTCAGACAGGTGAAGGTCTACTCTCTTCTTGAAAATTTCCAGCGATGGAGCGCCCACGATTTCTGGAGCTAAGCCCTTCCACTGGTTGATTGTCCTTACTGTCAGGAAGTTTCTCCTTAACTCCAGGTTGCTTCTCTCTTTGGTCAGTTTCCAACCATTGTTTCTCGTCCTGCCCTCTGGTGCTTTGGTGAACAACCTGATCCCCTCTTCCTTGTGGCAGCCCCTCAGATACTGGAACGCTGCTATCATGTCCTTTGAAATTGTTTCGCTTCTCATCCAAGAAGCTTCTTCAGTTCAATCTCAGACAAAAAACGAATCGTTTTCAAACAAACAAACAAGAAAGTTCACTTGCCTTTTGGAAAAAAAAGCATCTTTGGGACCATCCTTCTTCCTTTTTTTTTTTTTAAAAAAAAAGGCATATAAAAGTTGCATAATAGGGTGAAACTGTGGCTGTCAGGATATCATGTTGCATGTACTCAGAAAACAGCCTCGACTTATAACAGTTCATTTAGTGAGCATTCCAAGTTACAACAGCACTGCAGTATTTCCATGATCATGTCGTCAAAATTCAGATGCTTGGCAACTGGTTCATACTTACGACTGTTGCAGCCTCCCAGGGTCACGTGATTCCCCTTTGGCGACTTTCTGACAAGCAAAGTCAAATGGGGAAGCCTGATTCACTTAACAACTTAACTTATCAACTGCAGTGTTTCACTTAAAACCTCTGGCAGGAAAGGTCATAAAATGGAACCCAACACATAGAAGGACTGTCTGCCTACTATAGAGGAGTGGACGCTTAAAGTGTCAAATTTAGCAGAAATGGCTAAGATTTCTGCTTACTTGAAGGATCATTCACAAGAAAGATACATTTCGGTTTGAAGAAGATGGATAGATTATATTCAGAAAAAATATGGGACTAAAAAGTTCCATTTAGCTTATGAGTAAATTTTAGATTGTTATAATTTAAATATTTTTTCCCTTATTTTATTTTTTTTATAAGTTGGATATTTTTAGAGTGTTTGTAATCATGTTATAGGCAGGTTAAAGTGTATTATATATTTGCTTATTTATATAGTCGCTCAATGTTAATTAGATTATGATTACTATATATTTGTAACCCTGTAATCAGCTTTGGGAAGTGGGGGAGGGGGAGGGGGGTTTGGGGGGGTTGGGATGGGATAACATTGTAACTTTTATAAAACTTTTCAATAAAAAAATGGAACCCAACACGCTTAACACATTCTCACTTTACAGCGAAAATTTGGGGCTTCAGTTGTGGCCGTTAAGCAGAGAACTACCTGTACTTAGAAGTAAGGATTCTGTATCAGATTCTTCCTTTGCTTCGGCAATTCCTTATTTTTTGTTTATTTTTATTGCTTTTCTTTTTTGGTTAGCAATGCTTCTGACCCACTTCCTGAGGTTCACTTGGGGACTGATCTAAAAGACAGGGCTACGTCAATAGCAATAAAGCACAGCTCGCCATCCTGGACGCAGCCTTTTACTGCATCTTTGAACCCGTTTGGGATTCAAGGTTGAAATCGTCACCGTTATTATCTCCCTTCTGCCTCTTTGAAGGCAGGTTGTCTTTAAGGAATGCGATCTTTTCGTTCCTGAAGCATGCTGCACAGGTTGCTCGGAGCCAAATGTCCCAATTTAAATGTGACAAGGAAATGCTTAATTGTAAAAAAAAGAGGAGAAATAAAATACTTGTCGTGCCTTGAAATGTTCTGCGGGGACTCTTCCTGACTTTTGTCTGGGAGAGGATTCTGCAAAGTTACATTTTTCCATGAAAGAAATAAACCCAGCAACACACAGCAACAGAGCTTCCCCCCACCCAATAAATAAATAAATAAATACAAAAACACAAAAACTGGAGTGTCAGAATATATATTTTAAAGTATTTGGCATTGAACGCACACTCTACACAATTTTTAAGGCAGTGTTTTGCTTCTAGTTCTTATCAGAAGAATTCTGCTGATCTTTGACCATAATAAAGACTTGACTTGATGTGATTAGCAGAAGAACAAACTCAGCCAAAATTATGTGTATATTATTTGTAGAACTGACTGCAGAAGTCATCTGGATAAGATGAATATCATCAAAGTGTTGTGGAAAGAAACATCTCTGTGCCTGTCGGGGCAAAAGATCAAGTCCACACATGAAGGTCCAATTAAATTGATTTATAAATAAACTTATTTATTGCTAATCTTGCCTATGTACAAGAATATTCTTAGCTAATGGTTAGAACCTGCTTGGTGTTAGATAAGGGTCAACAGAATTCAAGAGAAGTTGGATTCAATTTGCTTGTCCCAAATGAGCTTTTCAAAACTGGACTTTCTATATTCGTTCCTTGAACATCTTTCACTTCTCATCCAAGAAACTCCTTGGATGAGAAGGGAAACATTTCCAAGGAAAGAACAAAATCCAGTTGCCTTTTGAAAAGCACCTTTGGACAACCATGATGGTTGAGAATCTCCATACACACTCAGTTCACTTGCTGTTATGTAGGGATTCTAGGCTGATTCCTCTTTTAACTCCAACACTAGTTTCCACCACTCCTCCTCCTACAAAAACACCCTTTTGCCATCTATGCTATTTGGCAGCCTCATCTATCCCTAATCCATCAGTGAATCCGAGACAATAAAACAAAAGCCTACTTAAGACTTTCTGCTGATTCTGAGACCTAGGCTGAAATTTACTGAGTGCATCTTTTGACCTGCCACCTAATTAAAGCTAAGGAAAATCCCTTTACGATATGAAAATCTTCACAGTCAAAATAGGCTTCCCCCACTCCAAACCCATCATCCAAAATCACTACCTGGATTTTCCAAAGGTGAAGATTCTCACAGGGTGATAAGCCATATTTTCACAGGAGGCAGACTATGTTCGTTCACTTTCTGAAAAACAGATGCACCTATCTATAAATGTAGGCATTTTTTTCTAATCTTTCAATCTGTGGTCATCTTCAATTGCTATTTGTCTGGTTTGCTGTCCCATAAACTTCACCTTTGCTTCAAGCAGTTGATCTGTGCTCTTTGGAATACTCAGCTCAGATCGGACCAGAATTTCTTCTAATCGTATTCCTCAAGGTTTGATTCTTGTTGTGTCTAAGATGCTAATGAAATATGTTGCTTTGGATTAATCCAAAAGTCAAGATAATACTGAAGGATTCCGTGTGAATCCTAAATGATCTTTTAAGATAGTTTCCTAATTATATGAGCCATATTTACATATGGTTTAGGAGATCTCAGAATACATGTATTCCAATTTTCAGAAAGCAGAATTTGAACTGTCAGGTCATGTGGATTCCCAGCAAAGAAGAATAATTATTTCAATAGCAACCCCATCAATGATATGTTCAGGGCCCCAATTTATGTGAGAGAGCACCATGAATGAACATAAAGTTTTTACACAGAGTTGCCAAATGCAGGATTGGAAGTCTATGCAGCCAAAGCATTCATCACCAGAATATAAATGTAACACAAACTCTATCTTTCCTCTTGGGCAAGCATTTAGTGAATTCAAGGAAACTAACACTGAATTTTCAATGGTCAATCTATACCATCTTTTAAAATTTTGGTGCATGTTACAAACAACAGAAATTGTGCAAGCAATAGTTTTCCAAGGACAAGTTGGAGTTTGAAGAATAGAAAGAGTGTTGATACTTCTGAAATTACATGTTGATACAAACTCTTGAGGATACCATGGATGGCCAAGGAAATGAACCAATGGATCATCAAGTGTTGATTTTTTTTCCCCACCTCAATCTGTGTCCAACACTCCTTAGAGTCTGGTTTGAGTAATTGATCTTGTCTGTTAGGCATCACAACTTTGTCACATGTAGACATATGGAAAGAGGAAAGCAGAATGAGCTTTGACACGGTCAGCTTGACTGATCTCTACAAGTTTTTCCAGTTCATCCAAAGGCATCTTTTTTCAAAAGGCAACTGGATTTTGTTTTTGTTTTTTTTTGTTTTGATATATTTATATTTATATTTATTAAATTTTTATACCGCCCTTCTCCCGAAGGACTCAGGGCGGTGTACAGGGCAATAAAACATTAAAAAACAAAGTACAAAAGTTAAAAACAATTAAGTGATTTATGCCCGATATATACAATAGTTAAAACCATATTAAAACCCAACCCCAAACCCATCAGACCAGGCCGGCTTGCTCAAATAAATAGGTTTTTAAATCCCGCTGGAAGGAGCAAAGGTCCTTGAATACCTTTCTGAAGATCTGAAGAAGCTTCTGGATGAGAAGCAAAATGTCTTCAAAGTCCAGTTGCCTTTTGAAAAAAAAAATGCATGACTGGATGACTGAGACTGTTGTGTAGTGGGTTCTGGAGAGCAGGAAGGACGCCGAGACGATGAGTACAACATAACAGCTCTTTGTTAGGTGGAAGTGACTGTACTGGGGAATAGGGGTTACCTGCACTCTTATATATACCTGGCCAGGTACACAACCAACCAATCGGATTGAACCTCTGTTTCCCGCTGAAATCGCTTCCCGCCAAAACAGTTACAGTTCAACGCCTCCTGGTGGTGACTCTTAAACACAGCTTTAGGTTTCCAATAAAGCTTAATACATAACAGAGACTCTTCATAGAGCTATTTCCAGTTCACTCTGTCATGCCCCCTCCACAAGAAGATGGCTTGTGAGGGCGAAAAGAGCTTCCTATATGTATCATCAAGGACATCTTGCAAGGGCATCCCATGCAGGAGGCTTCGCTCCACATATCGCCAAGAGTCACAAAGAGCGCCTTCCTCTTCCGAAGGTCTGCAAAATGTGGAGAGGAGGCAATTGCGAATAGCCATAATTGTACCTTGCCACTTCCCTTCACTTTCATTTCTGAAAGGAATTTTTAAACCCACAACTAGCCAGATTGATTGCTGAGTGGTTTCTGCAAGTCCTAAAACTGAACCTCTACAGGAGGGACAAGAAACCAGAAATAAAAGAAAGAGAAAGGAAGGATTCTGGGTTAAATATAAATCCAGGGATTATGAGGGATGATTGCCATATTAGCATATGAGCTATTCTGCCCCTCTGTTCCTCCTTCACTTCCATCCATCCAAGGCACAGCTTGGATTCAGAGAGAGGAACAGCCAGTCGGCTGTTTTAAAAGCCATAACCTTTGAAATTAAGACATGGCTTGCCGACACAAACTGAGCAATAAAAAAAGCAATCATATTGCCAGACCGGTGGACCTTATTATTTTAACATCAGCGTGATGGTGCTTTAAAAGCTTTCCGGCATGCTGAGAAAGTTAAATACACATGTTTCATGGGGGGAAAAATAATAATAATATCCCAGCAACATTGACCAGCATTTAAATTATGGAGGTACCTGTCACTGCTGAGCATCAAAAGAATAGTTCTTTCCATTTTTACATATGACGTGAAAGAACTTGCTAGAACGGCATTACATCTGATCAGGCGCATTTATTTGTTGTTCCATTATTAATAATGTACTTAACGTTTGGGAATTGTCTAAGCGCATTGGTTTGTGCTTCTTAGATTGTAAGCCGCCCTGAGTCTTCGGAGAAGGGCGGGATATAAATGGGATACAAAAAAAATGAGTTTGAAATAGTTAGCTGCCAAGATTGGTACCCCCTGACACAGAGGTGGGATTCAAATACGTGAACAACCATTTATCTGCATGGATGCCAATTCTGGAAGTCCATTCTGGGCCTGGGCAACAAAAAAATTGGCTACCGGTTCTGCTGAACTGGTGGGAACTGGTTGAATCCCACCACTCCCCTGTCACCATCCAATTTAATGGAGAGACTTCAGCTGTAGGGAAGGGTACTTTTGTTTAACAAAAGGAAAGAAGATAGATGGGGATAGATGGGGAACTCATCAAATTTGCAGACGACACCAAGCTGGCAGGAATAGCCAATACTCCAGAAGATAGGCTTAAGATACAGGAGGATCTGGACAGACTCAAACGCTGGGTGCTATCTAACAAAATGAAATTCAATGGTGAAAAAAGTAAGGTTCTACATTTAGGCAGGAAAAATCAAATGCACAGGTATAGTATAGGGGGTACCTTGCTCGATAGTAGTAACTGTGAGAGAGATCTCGGAGTCCTAGTAGACAATCACTTCAATATGAGCCAGCAGTGTGCTGCAGCTGCCAAAAAAGCCAACACAGTGCTAGGCTGCATTAACAGAGGGATAGAATCAAGATCGTGTGAAGTACTAATACCACTTTACAATGCTTTGGTAAGGCCACACCTGGAATACTGCATCCAGTTTTGGTCACTATGATGTAAAAAAGATGTCGAGACTCTAGAAAGAGTACAGAGAAGAGCAACAAAGATGATTAGGGGCCTGGAGGGTAAAACATATAATGAACGGTTGCTGGAATTGGGTATGTCTAGTTTAACAAAAGGAATGACGAGGGGGACGTGATAGCAGTGTTCCAATATCTCAGGGGCTGCCACAAAGAAGAGGGAGTCAAGCTATTCTCCAAAGCGCCTGAAGGCAGGAGAAGAAACAACGGATGTCAACTAACCAAAGAAAGAAGACTGGAAGTTTTTAAGAAGAGACTGAACAGCCATTTGCCTGAAATGGTATAGGGCAGGGTTGTCAAACAGCCAGCCCGTGGGCCAGACATGTCATCAGGAAACCGTGCCCACTCCATTGCCAGCAATGGAGAAAAAGCTCTGATACGTCGCACAACGTCATGCAACATCGCGAGTTTGACATGTCTGGTATAGGGTTTCCTGCCTGAGCAAGGGTTTGGACTAGATGACCTCCAAGGTCCCTTCCAACTTATTATTATTATTATTAAGACAGGAAAAAGGAGAACACTCTGCAGAGTTTTATTTTGCATTGCTTTGGCGGGTAAGTACACCCTTTACTGATAATGCTGCTTCGCAGTCCTAGGAACAACCTTGTAAAACAAGGTTCCCTTTTGTTTTTTTATTCCTCTTAATAATCCCCGTGCTGCAAAGTAGGAAACAACGGAATGAAAATAGCATTTTGCAAAGCTAAGAACAGATAAATCGGACAAAATCACTTCCCCCCCCCCCCCCGCTTTTATTTTCTTCCTTTTGTCTCACTATTTTAATTTCCGGTCATCCCATTGGTTTGCGGATTTTTTAAAAAAAATGTGTGCATGAACATTTCCCAAAAGGTTCATGTGCATTTCTCTAAACGTAGATGTAGAAATTGAATAAAGGAACACATCTGTGTAACACACACTTTTCTTGCCTTTTCTTTTCTTTCCTTTTTTTTTTTTTGCATTTGTTTTGGGGTCCTAGTGGACGATCACCTGACTATGAGCCAGCAGTGTGCAGCAGCAGCCAAAAAAAGCTAATACAACCCTGGGTTGTATAAACAGACGCATAGAATCAAGTTCACATGGACTATTAGTACCATTTTACAAAACCCTAGTAAGACCATATACCTCGAATACTGCAACCAGTTTTGGTCACCATACTACAAAGAAGATGTTGAGACTTTGGAAACAATTCAGAGAAGAACAACTAAAATGATCCACAGCCTGGAGACTAAAACGTATGAAGAAATTGTGGAGCGCCTACGATTTCTGGTGGCAAGCTGTTCCACTGGTTGATTGTCCTCACTGTCAGGAAGTTTCTCCTTAATTCCAGGTTGCTTCTCTCCTTGGTCAGTTTCCAACCATTGTTTCTCATCCTTCCCTCTGGTGCTTTGGAGAACCATTCAACACTCTCCTCTTTGTGGCAGCCCCTCAAATACTGGAACACTGCTATCATGTCTCCCCTATTTCTTCTTTTCTTTAGACTAGCCAAACCCAAGTCCTGCAGCTGTTATTTGTATGTTTTAGTCTCCAGGCCTTTGATCATCTTCGTTGCTCTTCTCTGAATTTTTTTGCCCCCAAAGTCTCAACATCTTTTTTGTAATATGGTGACCAAAATTGGCTGCAGTATTCCAGGTGTGATTTTACTAGGGTTTTATAAAGTGGTACTAATACTTATTTGAATCAATCCCAAAACTGGGTTTCAGATCTACTGTAGTTTTCAGACAAGTCAATCTGCTTAATGATTAATGGCAGAAGAAGTAGAAGGAATGCCTTTGTTAGATTTATATTTTATTACCCGAATAAAGTCTTAATTAGGGACATGTTTGAAGAGTCTTTGTAAATGTTCCAAAATACAGCAACACAAATATTGGTATGTGCTAATAGACTAAAGCAATGTGAGCCAAGCAAAGCCTAAAGGTTGGACAACCATGCTGTAGATCTAGGAGTCATTAATCTCACTTTTGTGAAAGAGAGACATCAGAAGCTCAATGAAGAAGGTATCTACTTATGAGTTTTTGGAGGAGCAGGCAAGATTTCAGATGAAACTGTCTGCTGATCAACTCCAGATAACAGAAGCTCTGTGAATGCCATACCAATGAGTTGTGGCAGGAATGTGTGAATCCTAGATGGGTAAGATGAAATTCTGCAGAATCTATTAGGCAACCCCCCGCCCCCCCCAAAAAAAAACACCTTATCTAATGCTCTATTATTTCAGATGCTTTCAAATACTCAATGCATAATAAAAGGCACATTAACCTTTCTTGCAATATGTCACCCATTTCAGCTCTTGAAGTGATCTATTGAGAGAGAAGGAGAATGCCAGTTTGTTGATTTGATCCCCTCCTCCTATCCCCTACCTGCATCAATCCATCTTATTTGTAGGAGGCCAAGTTATGTTACAACAAAATCCTGGGAAATAAAAGCACCCAGAGAAGCAATTGTGGACAGCCTGGAATTCCCCCCCCCCCCGCTTCTATGGTCTAAAGTATTTTGATAGTAGTGATTTCAGTTTAGATGAAGCTGCACATCTGCACGTAGAGGCTTTTTTTTCCTGTATAAATCTTCATCTGAGATGAAGCTGGCCATGACATTTTTTTTTAAAAAGCATTTCCTTAAAGAGCACATAATTCAGAGTGCTCACTATCACAAGTAATTAGACTTGAAGACACACATGTGGCATATGTTCATCAACGTTGAAGAAATATTATGGTTAAATGGACCTTCTGGTTTCATATAGGAATGATCTGTTGATGACTGTTAGCTGTGCACATAAAAAAAAGCGAAACAATCCACCTCTGATAGGCAGATGCTGTGGACAATCAACCGAAGAACACCATTGTCTCTACTATATTAGATCATCTCTAAGAATAAACTCTCATTTGAGCTGAGCTAAACTCTTGAGAACCACATGAGCAAACCTTTTCAAACCATTACTTGGCATATCTATCATCTGTCTGTCTATCATCTCTCTCTCTCTCTCTCTCTCTCTCTCTCTCTCTCTCTCTCTCTCTCTCTCTCTCTCTCTCTCTCTCTCATCTATCTATCTATCTATCTATCTATCTATCTATCTATCTATCTATCTATCATCTATCTATCTATCATCTCTCTATCTCTTTATCTCTCTCTCTCTCTCTCTATCACTCTGTATCTATCTATCCATCCATCCATCATTAAATATCTATCTATCTATCTATCTATCTATCTATCTATCTATCTATCTATCTATCTCTATCATCTATCTCTATCTATCTATCTATCTATCTATCTATCTATCTATCTGTCTCTATCATCTCTATCTCTATCACTCTGTATCTATCTGTCTATCTGTCTATCTGTCTATCTGTCTATCATCTATCTATCTATCTATCTATCTATCTATCTATCTATCTATCTATCTATCTATCTATCTATCTATCTATCTATCTATCTATCTATCTATCTAGTCTGTCTACCTGCCTGTCCATCTGTCTGTCCATCCATCTGTCCATCCATCTATCCATCCACTTTTCTATTCTAGGTCTTACATTTCCTTCCTTTCCAGAGTTACATGGATGCTTATTGAGAATCGATCAAGTGGATCGATTGTGAATATGCTCCCTGAGTGCCTGAAATAGAAGATAATTCCCCAATGAGAACACATTGTGGTGTAGGACACACTTCTTCATCATATATGGTTCCATTATTTTCATCGTATGAGAATGCTAGCAATCACTTTTAACTGCTCAAAAAATTGAAAGTCCAAGAAACATAATTAAAAAGCTTCCATTAAACCCATCAGACCAATCTGCACAATATCATAGGGTATAGTTGTACTACTTTCACCTTATTTTCCAAAGCACCAGAAGGCAAGACAAGAAACAATGAATGAAAACTAATTGAGGAGAGAAGCAACCTAGAGCTAAGGAGAAATTTCCTAACAGTGAGAAAAATTACCCGGTAGAATGGCTTGCCTCCAGCAGTTCTGGGTGCTCCATCCCTGGAAGCCTTTAAGAAGAGAGTGGGCAGCCACTTGTCTTAAATGGTATAGGATCTCCTGCTCGAGCAGGGGATGGACTAGAAGACCAGACCTCCAAGGTCCTTTCCAACACATGCTGTGTTCTATGTTCTACTTGATTAGCTCCACTGAAGAGTTTCAAGAGTTTGTTTGGGGAAAAATGCATAAGGGAATACCTTTTGTGCTAGAGTTTTCTAACTCTGCTGTTTCCTTTAGAGCAATGGCATCTATCCAGCTTCATTTTTACTGGCTTTCCTAAGTGCAACATCAAATTAAATGGAACACTCCAGAAGTGAGAGATTAATAGACCCATCAGGAACAACATATCACACCTAAGAGTAACTATTCCAGCTTCCACAAATGGGCCTTTTCCAGTGACATCCAATTTACTGGTGACACCCTAACCCAGAGCTGCTTCTAGTCTTTATTCTTATTACATGTTTCTCAGTCCTATTCACGTGTACATTTCCAAGGTACATCCACATCAGTTGGGAATATTTACCCTTCATTGCACTGCTTTCAAGAATAGAGGGTGCAGGTATCCCAGGATGCTTAAAAGCAGATGTCTTTGCATAGGTTTAGCTCCACATAGCTCTTTTGAAGAGAAAAGCGGGAATGAATGGACAAACATAAATACATTTTAGAGAATAATAAAAATGAAGAAATTCCATGGAACTCAACCAACTAATGCATGGGCCTGGGATAGCTGAAGACTCATCTTTCCCTGAAGGGACAAGCTTGCTCCATGCACATCAGTTGAAGAGGCCTGTTAAGGATCCCATCTGCTAAGGAACTGAAGCAGTTGGAGTCAAGAAGAGTCTTTTCTGCTGTGGTCCCATCTCCGTAGAATGTTCTACCACTGGAGGTGAGAATTGCTCCCACCCTTTTGGCCATCTTGAAGGGTATGAAAACCTGGGTTTGCTAGTTGGGCTGGCACCCCGAGGGGGCACTCACCACTGGACGTAGCTAATCAGGTAGGAAGACCTCATGCCTGTCCTTTTCAGCTCTTGACACTCTTTGTTCGGCTTTAGTATATAGTTCTTAATATTTTAACTTTTTGCTGTTCTAATCTTGTAACTATTTTTTTACTTCTTTTTACAGCCTGTAAGCCTTCCAGAAGGGACACGGTGGCTCAGTGGGTTAGGATGCTGAGCTTGTCGATCAGATGGTCAGCAGTTTGGTGGGTCGAATCCCAAGTGCCGCGTAACAGAGTGAGTGCCTGTTACTCATCCCAGCTTCTGCCAACCTAGCAGTTCGAAAGCACGTAAAAATGCAAGTAGAAAAATAGGGACCACTACGGTGGGAAGGTAACAGCGTTCCGTTCACCTTTGGCATCTAGTCATGCCGGCCACATGACCACAGAGACGTCCTCAGACAAGCGCTGGCTCTTCAGCTTTGAAACGGAGATGAGCACCGGCTCCTAGAGTTGGAAATGACTAACACGCTTTTGCGGGGGAACCTTTACCTTTACCTTTTAAGCCTTCCAGAGTAACCTTGTAGGGTGCCTGGCCAGCATAAAAATGTAATAATTAAATAAATGAAGAAACAGACATTGTACCGTGACAAAAATGAAGAGCTACGGTAGAAAACCAGGACATGTTCATCAGAAGCTCGTCCACCAGAAACTCTTCTGAGGTATGCCAACCCATAGGCCATACACGTTATTGGAGCTGTTAGTGAAAAGATCATATTCCCATTTCTGGAGCAGGGCCACATGAGAAAGTTTTAGGTGTCAGGGAATTAAATTGGACGCTGATGTTCCCTGCAATATTCAGAAAGTAAGCTATTGAAATCTCTTAGAAACCATCTTTTGCGTTTGTCGGAAAATGGCCTGGGAAGGGAGCTCAGAATACAAAACTATCAATCTGCTCAGCATATCAAGGGAGGAACCACATTCTCCACTAGGCGAAGATTCAAACTTTTGCCCAACAAAACATGAAATCATTGAGGCCAACTATTTAGAACATGGTGTCGGGGGGGGGGGAAGATGGCCCGAATACAAACTCAGAAAAAAAAGTTATTTGAGCATTATTTAAGGACTTAAAGAACTTACTTTTAGCAGTGGAGTCTTCGGTGCTTTCGCAACCAATGGTGGGATTGAAATACGTGAACAATCAGTTCTCTGTGTGAATGCCACTTCCGGAAGTCCATTCTGGGCCTGGGTAACAAAAAATTAGCTACCGGTTCTGCCAAACTGCTGCAAAGTGGCTGAATCCCACCACTGCTCTGAGCTATTTGTTTTCTTGCAGACATTTCATTACCCAACTAGATAAGATAATCAGTGCCAGAAGGGAATGGGGTTTGCTCTCTGTTTATATACAGGTGGCTTCTTTTATCAGTGATAACAACAACAACAATAATAACAACAACAACAATAAAAATAATACAGTTGGAAGGAACCTTGGAGGTCATCTAGTCCAACCCTCTCCTCAGGCAAGAAACCCTATACCATTTCAGACAAATGGCTGTCCAGGCTCTTCTTAAAAACTCCCAGTGTTGGAGCATTCACTGCTTCTGGAGGCAAGTTGTTCCACCGGTTAATTGTTTTAACTGTCAGGAAGTTTCTCCTCAGTTCTAGGTTGCTTCTCTCCTTGATTATTTTCCATCTGTTGCATCTTATCTTGCCTTCAGGTGCTTTGGAGAATAGCTTGACTCCCTCTTCTTTGGGGCAGCCCCTGAGTTATTGGAACACTGCTATCATGTCACCCCTCATCCTTCTCTTCATTAAACTAAAAAAAGGTAAAAGGTAAAGGTTCCCCTGCACATGCGTGCTGGTCGTTTCCGACTCTAGGGGCCGGTGCTCATCTCCGTTTCAAAGCCGAAGAGCCAGCGCTTGTCCGAGGACGTCTCCGTGGTCATGTGGCCGGCATGACTAGATGCCAAAGGCGCACGGAACGCTGTTACCTTCCCAACGTAGTGGTCCTTCTTTTTCTACTTGCATTTTTACGGGCTTTCGAACTGCTAGGTTGGCAGAAGTTCATTAAACTAGACATACCCAATTCCAGCAACCATTCCTTAGATGTTTTAGCCTCCAGTCCCCTGATCATCTTTGTTGCATCTTGGTTGGTGGGACTGTTCTTGGTGGTTCCTTAATTGGGCTGTTGTTTATTGCTTACACTTTACAGTATATAAATAGACCAAACCTCACCCCCCTTTGGGATCCATGACTCCTGGGGGGTTGGAATTTGGCAAAGTACTAGGCTGCATTAACAGAGGGATAGAATCAAGATCATGTGAAGTACTAATACCACTTTACAATGCCTTGGTAAGGCCACACCTGGAATACTGCATCCAGTTTTGGTCACCACGATGTAAAAAAGATGTCGAGACTCTAGAAAGAGTACAGAGAAGAGCAACAAAAATGATTGGGGGACTGGAGGCTAAAACATATAGGGAACGGTTGCTGGAATTGAGTATGTGTAGTTTAACGAAGAGAAGGGTGAGGGGTGACATGATAGCAGAGTTCCAATATCTCAGGGGCTGCCCCAAAGAAGAGGGAGTCAAGCTATTCTCCAAAGCACCTGAAGGCAGGACAAGAAGCAACGGATGGAAACCAATCAAGGAGAGAAGCAACCTAGAACCGAGGAGAAACTTCCTGACAGTTAGAACAACTAACCAGTGGAACAACCTGCCTCCAGAAGTGGTGAATGCTCCAACACTGGAAGTTTTTAAGAAGAGACTGGCCAGCCATTTGTCTGAAATGGTATAGGGTTTCCTGCCTGAGCAGGGGGTTGGACTAGATGACCTCCAAGGTCCCTTCCAACTTATTATTATTATTATTATTATTATTATTATTATTATTATTATTATTATTATTATTATTATTATTATTATTATTATTATTATTATTATTACTATTATTATTATTATTATTATTATTATTATTATTATTATTATTATTATTATTATTATTATTATTATTATTATTATAGTTGTGGCCACTTCAGAACTGCCATGGTCATATGATTGTCATGTTAATTGCCTCCAGAAGTTGTGTTAAAACACTGGAGGGTTTTCTTTTTTTTTAATTGATTGGACAACTATTTGTCCAAAATGTTATACAACTTCCTGCTTGAGCAGGGGGGTGCACTAGACAACCTCCAAGATCCCTTCCAACTCTGTTATTCTGTTACTCATTTCCAACATGTCCTGCTAGTTTTTTGCACGGAAAGTCATTGCAGAAGCCAACAGGAAGTCAAAAGTCCCACCTGTTGATTTTTTTTTGCCCACCCACAGACATTCTGTTTTGTCTGATTTCTGAAAGATAATCCAGTGGCTTATGGGTTGTCTGTTTGTAATATATGAAATATGTTTGTAATATATTTAGCTTATTTTTCTAATTGACTGCTAAAAATGGAAAAAAAATGGATTTAGACAACCCTTCATCAGTAAGGAATTATAAAAACTAAAGAAAATCAATCAATCAGTGCATCATTATGAAGTAGTTGTCCCTGGTATTTCAAGTTCCAGGAAAATTCAAAGCAAATTTTAGAGTCTCTTTTCCTCATAAAATAAATAATCTTTTCTCTAAGACATTTAAGATTCCCAAGAGATAAATGGTTTGATTAGAACTAGAGTAATCAACAATCTCCATCCTATGTTTCTGCTTCTTTGAATGATTCTAGATATGCAAAAGTATGTTCACAAAGATACAATCTCTATTTAAATAAACAACAAACAAAAAGCATGCATATCTGTTTGCATTGTGTTGCTTCTGAAGCTTTATTGTTTGCAGTGACAATCTGTTTTGTGAAGTGCAGCATTTGAAAGAATGCATAATTTAGAGTGCATAATTTGGATATAAAGATTTTTACAAAAATGCTAACCTCAAATATACCATTTTACATGCTGTTGCTTTGGCAACATTACTATACATTTAGAAATTGCATTTTGGGATAAATAATTCATATATAATTCAATATATAGGTTTATGTACTTTTGTTATTTTTGCTTGTCTCCTAACAACTTGGCTGAAGTAATCCTCCAACAGATTGCAAAGATTTCCCTTAAAGTTTAAGCAATTCACTGAACATCTACAATCATATCAAAAATTCAATTTATATTTTTCCCCATGAGTAACTTATATGAGTGGTAAGTTGGGTTTTTTTTAAAAAAAATCTTCCAATAAAATATCAGCAATTGTTAAAACTAAATAGCAAAACCGATATTTTTAGTTCTCGGATCATTGCTCCATACATTCCATTTGCATTGAGAAGTTTATTGAGAGGATTACATAATTTCCATTTTTTATGCATGCAAGTAGTCACTAAATTATAAACCTAATTGAACCCAGTAATGTAGTCCAAAAGTCATTGCAGTCGTTAAGTGGGTCACTATGTGATTGGACTCAATTATACAAATGTTTTGTGGCAGTCATTAAGAAAACGTCATAGCTGTTAAGCAAATCCATGTATTGGTTCTACTCTCCTAAAATGCATGTTGCACTTTAATGGAAAAAGAAAGAAAGAAAGAAAGAAAGAAAGAAAGAAAGAAAGAAAAAGAAAGAAAGAAAGAAAGAAAGAAAGAAAGAAAGAAAGAAAGAAAGAAGAAGGAAAGAAAGAAAAAGAAAGAAAGAAAGAAAGAAAGAAAGAAAGAAAGAAAGAAAGAAAGAAAGAAAGGAAGGAAGGAAGGAAGGAAGGAAGGAAGGAAGGAAGGAAGGAAGGAAGCAGGAAGGGAGGGAGGGAGGGAGGGAAGGAAGGAAGGAAGGAAGGAAGGAAGGAGGGAGGGAGGGAGGGAAGGAGGGAGGGAGAAAGAAAGAAAGAAAGAAAGAAAGAAAGAAAGAAAGAAAGAAAGAAAGAAAGAAAGAAAGAAAGAAAGAAAGAAAGAAGGAAGGAAGGAAGGAAGGGGAGGGAAGTAAGGAAGGAGAGGGAAAGAAAGAAAGAAAGAAAGAAAGAAAGAAAGAAAGAAAGAAAGAAAGGAAGGAAGGAAGGAAGGAAGGAAGGAAGGAAGGAAGGAAGGAAGGAAGGAAGGAAAGAAGGAGGGAGGGAGGGAGGAAGAAAGAGAGAGAAAGAAAGAAAGAAAGAGAGAGAGAGAGAGAGAGAGAGAGAGAGAGAAAGAAAGAAAGAAAGAAAGAAAGAAAGAAAGAAAGAAAGAAAGAAAGAAAGAAGGAAAGAAAGAAGGAAGGAAGGAAGGAAGGAAAGAAAGAAAGAAAGAAAGAAAGAAAGAAAGAAAGAAAGAAAGAAAGAAAGAAAGAAAGAAAGAAAGAAAGAAAGAAAGATCTCCTTTATCTCCCCACATTCCATTTTTTGCCAGTGTTGGGCTGAAACAGTATAAAAATCTTTCAAGACAAGGTCCAATTCTGCTGTGTGAAGAAATATATATATGTAAAACATTTTGCTATGAAGGAACCAGCTGGGTCCAGCCCGAGGCCAGAAAAATAATGCCCGTCTCTTCAACTAGAAGCATGTTTAAAACATGGACATTCTGCAACACAGGCAACAATGCTTTTCTTTTCCTGTTCCCTTTTCAAGTATCTTCACTAGGATAAAAAGGAGATGAAACAATGACTGAAGAGAAAAAGAAAAAGGCAATCGTATGCATCAGTTCGAAAAGAAATGCTTTTAGGAATTCCTGCAGCCATAGAGGTTTCCTGCGTCTAGAGTACACACAGGTGTGACTCACAGCGCTTAGATGACAGTGCTTCTCAAGGTTAAAAAGACAGAGGAAAGAAAAACAACAACAACGACACCAACAAACACAACACCACAACACCTTTCTAAGCATAATTGCTACCGATCTGAAAATTGTTCCTGGAACACCTCTTGCTCTTCAGTTTTGTCCCAGCTAAAGACAAAGCTGAAAACTACAATTTCCAAACTACAGAATGCCCAGAAGACAATATCTCTGAGCATGTCCAGAGAGTTTTCTCCTCCCCTGACTTGGAGGGGAATAGAATAGAATAGAATAGAATAGAATAGAATAGAATAGAATAGAATAGAATAGAATAGAATAGAATAGAATAGAATAGAATAGAATAGAGTAGAATAGAGTAGAGTAGAGTAGAGTAGAGTAGAGTAGAGTAGAGTAGAGTAGAGTAGAGTAGAATAGAATAGAATAGAATAGAATAGAATAGAATAGAATAGAATAGAATAGAATAGAATAGAATAGAATAGAATAGAATAAGAGTTGGAAGGGACCTTGGAGGTCTTCTAGTCCAGCCCCCTGCTCAAGCAGGAGAATCTATACCATCTCAGACAAATGGCTTTCTACTGTAGTCTCTTATTAAAAACCCCCAGTAATGGAGCGCCCATGGTTTCTGGAGGCAAAGCTGTTCCACTGGTTGATTGTCCTCACTGTTAGGAAGTTTCTCCTTAATTCCAGATTGCTTCTCTGTTTTGGGTGGGTTTTTTCCCCTCTTTGGTCTTGGATGCAGTTGCTCTTCTCCATTCAAGAGTGACATGCAATTTTGGGATTGCTTCAGACTCCACATTCTGCTCAAAGAACAGGTAAGAGCAGTGCCCAAGAGACATGGATTTACATATATAATTCTAGTGTACCACTTTAATTCTTTCTTAGATCCAAAAGCCCTTCACATAATCACTTGTGCCTTAGTCACCTAACCAAATGATTATTGTGATGCATTCTACACAGGATGGTCCTTGAAGTTCACTTAGAAGGTACAGCTAGTCAAGAATGCTGCAGTATAGCCAGTAATGGGCTTGCCTTAGGCCAGGTGTAGGCCACCTTGGCTCTTTTATGACTCGTGGACTTCAACTCCCAGAATTCCTGAGCCAGCCATGCTGAGGGGAAAGGGAGAGGTTTCCAAGCTGAGCCATGCTGGCTCAGGAATTCTGGGAGTCGAAGTCCACGAGTCATAAAAGAGCCAAGGTTGCCTACCCCTGGCCTAGGCCTAGGCCGCTTTATGACTCGTGGACTTCAACTCACAGAATTCCTGAGCCAGCCAGGCTGAGGGGAAAGGGAGAAGTCTCCAAGCTGAGCCATGCTGGCTCAGGAATTCTGGGAGTCGAAGTCCACGAGTCATAAAAGAGCCAAGGTTGCCTACCCCTGGCCTAGGCCTAGGCCGCTTTATGACTCGTGGACTTCAACTCACAGAATTCCTGAGCCAGCCAGGCTGAGGGGAAAGGGAGAAGTCTCCAAGCTGAGCCATGCTGGCTCAGGAATTCTGGGAGTCGAAGTCCACGAGTCATAAAAGAGCCAAGGTTGCCTACCCCTGCCTTAGGCCCATCTGACCCGCTGCTCATGAGCTGCATTAATTACTAGTTAGCTTTGGGTGCAATTCAAGGTGCTTAGAAGTACTTAGAATGTGCTTCATGACACAAATCCTGGTTATTTAAGAGACCGTCTACCTCCAATTGGTTTGTGCATCCATGAGGTTGGGCAGAGCAGGTAGACAGATAGTCTTCAATGGTTCATTTAATGACTGTTCAAAGTTGCAACATCACTGGACAAAGTGACTTATCAGTCACTCATAGTCACATGATCAAATGTCTATGGAGATTCTCAGTCATCTAGGTCATAGATGTCCCAAAAATGCTTTTTCACGAGGCAACTGGACTTCCTTGTTTTTCTTTGAAGACATTTCACTTCTCCTCCAAGAAGCTTCTTTAGCCCTGACTGGATGGTGGGAAATGGAAGGATTTATACTCCTTGCAGACAGCTGGTCATTTGTCTTCTTTTAGAGAGTCATTGAGACCATTTGGACTCTGAGGACACACATAAACCTACTCTAAGAGTAGTCCTCAACTTATAACATTCCTTTTAATGACTGTTCAAAGTTACAAGAGTCGTAGTGGTACAGTGGTTAGAATCCAGTGTTGCAGGCTACGTCTGCCGACTGCCAGGAGTTCGATTCTGACCGGCTCAAGGTTGACTCAGCCTTCCATCCTTCCGAGGTTGATAAAATGAGGACCCAGATTGTTGGTGGCAAGATGCTGATTTTGTAAATCTGTAAATTGCTTAGAGAGTGCCGCAAGCGGTATATAAGTCTAAATACTATTGCTATTACTAGAATGGCACTGAAAAATGTGAAGTATGACCATTTTTCACATTTATGACTGTTGCAGCATCCCCACGGTCATGTGGTCAAAATTTGGATGCTTAGCAACTGACTCATACTTATGACCGCTGCAGTGTCCCGGGGTCATGTGATCCCCTTTTGTGAACTTCTGACAAGCAAAGTCAATGGGGAAGCCAGATTCACTTAACAGCCTTGTTATTAACTTACGAACTGCAGTGATTCACTTAACTGTGGCAAGAACAGTCATAAAATGAGGCAAAATTCCCGTAACAAATGTTTTATTCAGCAACAGAAAATTGGACGAGGACTTGCTGTACTTTTGTTCTTTTGATCTTCCTTTTTTTCATTGTAAGACATGTCGAGCTATTAAGAATTAGTGGACTGCAAACTGTATCCTTCAGTCGATAAAATAAAATAAATCTACAGCACTGTAATATTCAATACAAATATCAAAGTAACATTAGTTTAGCTCTAGATATTTTGTTCCTTAAATTATAGGAATAATGACCTCCTTAAATTAAAATGTAATTAAATATGATAGGAATTCGTCAGATACGAACCCCACACCACTGTCTGTTATTAAAATCCAGATATTGCATAATAATTAATAACAACCATCATAGTACTAATTGTAAATCCATGTGAGAAATTATAATAATTTCCACTTAGCCTAAACATTCCATGCTTGTTTAGAAATTCATTTAGAAGGTAAAGCACTATTACAATTCAGAAATGATTTCCATTTTGAATGGGATTTTCTGTCATATTTATTTTTCAATTTCAAGGATGTTTTATTGTCATAATTTCTGGTGAGAAGCATAGAATATCCTAGCAGAGGAACCACATTTCAAAACCAAATCAATATGCTTTATGGGAAGGCGTGATATGATAATGTCTAGTATTAGCAAGTTGGAAAAAAAGAATTCAAGGTTTAGAATCCATTTCATTTGGTTATACATCATTTTTTTTCAGAACTGTTGAGTTTTACAGCATTTCCGCAAAAGAACAAGAAAAGGATATCAACCATATTTAAACAAGAAATTAACTTTCTAGAAAGAGAAGCACAATCCCTGTCTCTTAGCCCAGATTATTGTACAGAATTGTTGTTGGAAACATAAAATGAATGGAAATCACCACCTCAGCTCACAGGATATCAATCAATCAGTTTGGAGGAGGGTTTCTCAATGGTTGCTAATCACTTCCTACAAACATCTGAACTGTGAATTGCTTTCCAACAAGAGTATCAAAACAGAGATCACAGATACCTTTTGCTTCAAAAATGCTATGATTCCACTATAGTTTAGATTTACAGGGGTAGGCCACCTTGGCTCTTTTTTGACTCGTGGACTTCAACTCCCAGAATTCCTGAGCCAGCCATGCTGAGGGGAAAGGGAGAGGTTTCCAAGCTGAGCCATGCTGGCTCAGGAATTCTGGGAGTTGAAGTCCACAAGTCATGAAGGGGACATAATTTCCCCATGCTGGCACAGGAATTCTGGGAGTTGAAGTCCACGAGTCACCAAAGAGCCAAGGTTGCCTACTCCTGGCCTAGGCCTAGGCCGCTTTGTGACTCATGGACTTCAACTCCCAGAATTCCTGAGCCAGCCATGCTGAGGGGAAAGGGAGAGGTTTCCAAGCTAAGCCATGCTGGCTCAGGAATTCTGGGAGTTGAAGTCCACGAGTCACAGAAGAGCCAAGGTTGCCTACCCCTGGTTTAGAACACAGAACACAGATTTATAGGGCTGGAAGGGATCTCTCTTCTAGTCCAACCCCCTGCTCAAGAGATAGGAGTTTATACAATATGTATAGATATGGTATAAGGTCACTTCCAACTGGGGGGAAAACTCCACAATACTGACAACGTGTAGACATTGTAACTCTGAAGACGAATTGTAAGAGGTCCCTCATAATTTCAAATGGTCCCTCATAATTTCATTAAGCAATCAGTTCTAAGTCGAGGACTACCTGCAATAATACCTGTTATTTATTTATTTATCTGTCCCTTTGAGTCAGCTTTGACTTCTGGCGACTACCTCAACGAGCCACTGCAGTTTTCTTGGCAAGGTCTTAGAATCGTGGCCTGTTTCGTGAACTGAGAGATGCTCAGCTGGCTTTGAACCTCAGGTGGGACTCAAACTCATGGTCTCCTGATTTCTAGCCTGTTGCACTAAACCACCTCACCAAACTGGCTCTACATTTCCATTTGAATATTTGTGGCTGCGGACATCTGGACATCCACACTTCTCAAAGTTGCCAGGTTTGGGAAAACACTGATTTAAGCCATGGAATGCTATTGTTGCTCCATTGCTAAGTCATGTCTGACTCTTTGGGACCCAATGGACCATAGCATGCCCTACTTTTTATCCTCCACTATCTCCAAGAGTTTGCCCAAATTCATGTTCATTGCATTGATGGCACCATCTAACCATCTCATCCTCTGCTGTCCCCTTCTCCTTTTTTCCTGTGATCTTCGATCTTTCCCAACATCAGGGTCTTTTTAATGAGTCCTCTCTTCTCATGTTTTTGAATTTCAGCTTCAGTATCTGTTCCAAAATATCTGTTCAGATCCTGCAGATATTCCAAATACCTGCAGGATTCGGGTTTGGCTAGTCTACAGAAAAGAAGAACTGGGGGAGGGGGGGACATGATAGCAGCATTCCAGTATTTGAGAGGCAGCCACAAAGAAGAGGGGACCAACTTATTCTCCAAAGCACCAGAAGGCAAGACAAGAAACAACGGATGGAAGCTAATCAAGGAGAGAAGCAACCTGGAATTAGGGAGAAACTTCCTGACAGTGAGGACAATTAACCAGTGGGACAGCCTGCCTTCAGATGTTGTGGGTGCTCCATCACTGAAGGTTTTTAAGAAGAGACTCGACACTTGGTCACTTGTCTGAAATGGTTTAGGGTCTCCTGCTTGATCAGGGGGTTGGACTAGAAGACCTCCAAAGTCTCTTCAAGCTCTATTCTGATTCCGATTCTGTCCTTCCAAAGAACAGTCATTTTTTGATTTCCTTTAGGATTGACTAGATATAATTGAAAATGACTTAAAGACGATTTCCTTGAAAACACAGAGGATGGGGTGCCCTGATTAGTCAGTTAATCACTTAGTCCCACTGATGAGTTAACAAAGAATCAAACGTATGAAGCAAAGCTGAATTCTTAGGGCACTTGTCATTTTCACTGCTTTGCAATTCAGTGGAACCGGTCCATCTACTACTGAATCTCGCCCAGTGAATAAAGCAGGGGTCTTCAAACTTGGTCCTTTTATGACTTGTGGACTTCAACTCCCAGAATTCCTCAGCCAGGCATGCCTGGCTGAGGAATTCTGGGAGTTGAAGTCCACAAGTCATAATAGGGCCAAGTTTGGAGACCTCTGGTATAAAGTGTCAGGCACAAAAGTCCAGGTCCACATACGAGGGATCAGTTAAGTTGATTTATTGCTAAAAGCCTATGGACAGGAATCCTATCAGCTAGTGGTCAGCACGTGCTTTGAATTAGATAATAGTCAACGGCACTCAAGGAGGGTTGGATTTAGTTTGATTGTGACTACATAGAGACTCAGGGGTCTACAACCTGTGGGCTGTGGCCCGGTACCAATCAGTAGCCTATTGGCCACTGGGCCATGGGAAAGGCTGGTGAGTGCGCACATGTGTACACGCACCCTCCCCACTCATGCTAGTGACGTCGGGTGTGTGCTTGTGGCCCCATTTGCACATGCGTGGGGGCACTAGCACTGCTACCAGCATCACGTGAACACTAGCATCCCATTTGCGCATGCGCATGGGCATTAGCAACCCACTTGCACATGCACTCGGGTGCCAGTGCCAGCACCAGCACCACCATGGGTGTGCATGGCCTGCTTGCGCATGAGCGTGGGCGCTAGTGCCACCACCATACGTACACCCATTTTTCACATGCACGCATGCATGTGTGTGTGCACATACGTGCATACATTTCCATGCTCCTCTCTTTCCCTCCGGGCCACTAACCTGGAAATTTTGGGGAGCTCTGCTGTAGGCTGTTCCCTTTTTTCACCTGCCCCCATGTTCTGCCACTCCTTCTCCCATATAAAGTCAATCTAAAGTAGGATTAAAGTTAAACACATTTCCGGGGTGACCAGGATAGCAAACCCTACAAGGGTATAAAGAAGAGGGCACTTAACTCTCCATATGTAACAGACTTAAATCTCTTAGGAGATACAGATCGTTGTGATTCCAACAAAGGAGAATATTTGTAGCTCGAGGTTGAAATGAAGAGTCCTTGGTGCTCTCTGAGCTTGGCTGTTTTCTTCCAGATGTTTCATTACCCATTCACTGATGATGGTACATAATTTAGGCAATGAAACATCTGCAAGAAAGCAACCAAGTTCAGAGAGCATCAAGGACTGTTTAACTGTACCCAAATTCAAGCCCTCTAAGCTCTCCTCTTGTCTATCAACGGCAGATGCTCTCTTGATTATGTTAAAATACCTGTTATCTACAACAGCAATTTCTCTTCCTCAGTAGCGTTTGCCAGGCAGTTAAATATTATTTAGATGAAGTCACTTTCAACAAAAATGGATCTCTGCAGGGGACTCAAAGCTGCAAAGCAAGCACTAGAATAGAATTTTAGGAAGTGTGCAGTTTTTCACACACTCTGAGGGCTGCAAGCAGTTGGTTATGGAATTTTAATAGTTAGATTATAACCTCCATTTCTTGAAAAAAAAACTATAGTTATTACAGTCTGGAGTATGTAGCACTTATTTTCCTTCTTCTCTCCTATTTTTAGTCCCTTTGGGTAATTGTATTGTATCTGGGTTTGCCTAAAACAAAAATACTTCTCAGGTCGATTTCTTATGTATTTTGCAGAACAGTGAGAGAAAAAAAAGACTAAGAAGCTTTTAGAAGCTCAAAATGAAAAAAAAAGAAGAAGAAAATAATATTTGCTGGTCAGGTGGGCTTCTAATCCTTAAATAGAGATTGTTTTATCCCCCACCTCTTTCTCTGCTACAGTATCAGAAATGAAAAGCAGCCAGCTAAAATTAGTTTGCCCAAAATTATCTTCTTTGGGGATTTTAAGCTCATATTATATTTGTAAGTAAAGGTAAAAAAGGTAAAGGTTTCCCCTGCACATGTGTGCTAGTCGTTTCCGACTCTAGGGGCCAGTGCTCATCTCTGTTTCAAAGCCGAAGAGCCAGTGCTTGTCCAAGGACGTCTCCGTGGTCATGTGGCCGGCATGACTAGACGCCAAAGGCGCACGGAACGCTGTTACCTTCCCACCGTAGTGGTCCCTATTTTTCTACTTGCCTTTTTACGTGCTTTCAAACTGCTAGGTTGGCAGAAACTGGGACGAGTAACAGGCGCTCACTCTGTTACGCGGCACTCGGGATTCGACCCGCCAAACTGCCGACCTTCTGATCGACAAGCTCAGCATCCTCACCCACTGAGCCACCACGTCCCTTTTATTTGTAAGTACACACGGCTTATTTCTTTTGATTCTGTTTGTCAGAAAGCAGTGCTGTGAAGTTTGTGTTTTAGAGAGAGAGAATGTGTGTGTGTGTGTGTGTGTGTGTGTGCACGCACATGAGATGATTGCTTCAAAATGAGTGGGAAAGTTTGATCTCTTCACTCCAAACCTCAGAGCATTAACAGGCGAGGTAGACAATTCCTGATAATTCACAGGTCAATTGAAATAAGGCTGTTCATTTTCTAAAGATGAAAATGTGGTCTTAGGCCCAGAGGGATACTTATTTATTTATTTTTCATTCTCATTTGCCCATTTCCCCAGAATATTGAGTTAAATATGTTGAGAATCTAGAACAGGGGTGTCAAGCAGATTGGACTGCTATTTATCCAGAATGGTGTAGGGTCTCCTGCTTGAGTGGGGGTGGGGCGGTGGGGGGTGAACTAGAAGATCTCCAACTCTGTTACTCTATGTAAGTTCAGGGATCTTCTGTCTGACGTTTTCAGAAGAGGGATGTTCACATCAGCAGAAAGGTTTGGAGGAGAAAAAGTGGATTTCAAAAAGAGGAACAGAGAATGTCGATAATCTGTTCCTGACAAATACAGGAATTTGATTAGAACAATTGGAAATTAGAACAATTCCTTCTGAGGTAAAGAATGCAGTACATGGAGTTGTCAACCACTAACTTTGAGAGAATATGCACCAGGTATGGGGGTATGGAGGCCAAGGACAGTCTCCACCAAATCCTGCATAATGCAGTAGTGTGAGAACTTAAATTCTTTCTCTCTATTGTGGGAAGTCAGCCCCCAGCCCCCAGCCCACCCCAAGAAGGAAATATTAAAAGGGCAGAATACTATATTTCCTCAAAGGATCTTAAAAAGGCAGAAAACCATGCTCAGTTTTTCTCAACAGCCCCAAGTCTCCCTCCCCCAAGCAGAAACCAGCTCTGTAGAAATGCAGATGTGATAATCATTTCAGAAAGACTGGAGCCAGTAAGCTTAGAGCTGATGGGAATAGAAAGACAAAGATCCCTAGAATCAACAGTCCCTCACACCAAAAAATCCAACACAGGACATAGTCATCAGCCACACTCCCAAGGAAGCAAGATATGACCTTTGGGACATAATAGGGATTAACCCATCACCATCAAAATACCAGAAAGGCACAGTCAGACTCAGGTCAAAGTTCATGCCACAGGAATAACTCCAAACAAAAGCTCAAGAAGGTATAAAAACCCACCACCCCCTACTACATGTGTTCAGCTTTCCCAGAGCCATCTTTCTGTCTAGCTCCGCTCTTCAATAAACTCCAGCCTTCTTTCTAAAGCAGTCTCCATTTTGTTCATTCCCAGCTTGGACTGGACCCTGATGAAGAGTTTTCATTCAACACTATCTATAATTCACTTTTTAGATTCAAAGCAAGGGTTCATGGATGGATGAAGATCTCTGTACATTCCATGGTACTATACTCCAAGGCTTTTCGGATATGTTTTTAACCTAAGGTTGGAAACAGATATGGAAGTCTTCTGGCCCAAACCCATGCCCAGTCCAAGAATCTTTATTCAATCAGAGACAAATGGCTGTACAATCTTTTCTTGAAAACCTCTCATGATGGAGATGACATAACTGTAGGAGGGAGGCTGATCCATTGCTTCATAACGCTCCAATCAGGAAATTCCTCTATATATCACGTTTAGCTCTCCCGCTGTAAAGTTTCCACATATTTATTCTTTTTTTTTTTTGTCCTCAGGCACCATGGATAATAAATCCACATTCTATAACCTTTTACCTGGGACAGGCTTTCAAGCATTGGATGTATGTCTTCCTTCTCTCTTCTTTTCCTTAGGCTAAACATGCCCAGGGACGCGGTGGCTCAGTGGGTTAGGACACTGAGCTTGTCGATCAGAAGGTCGGCAGTTTGGCGGGTTGAATCCTGAGTGCTGCATAACAGAGTGAGCGCCTGTTACTCGGCCCAGCTTCTGCCAACCTAGCAGTTCGAAAGCACGTAAAAATGCAAGTAGAAAAATAGGGACCACTACAGTGGGAAGGTAACGGCGTTCCGTGCACCTTTGGCATCTAGTCATGCCGGCCACATGACCACGGAGACGTCCTCGGACAAACGCTGGCTCTTCGGCTTTGAAACGGAGATGAGCACTGGCCCCTAGAGTCGGAAACGACTAGCACGCATGTGCGGGGGAACCTTTACCTTTACCTTAAACATGCCCAGATAGATCCATTTTGTGGGTGCATCCATTTCTATGGACAGATGGATGATCACCAGAACCTGAACATTTTTGCACAGGTAACAAAAGTGGAAGAACCTTGTGATTTGTCTGAAAAAAACATTCTCACCTTTGGTATGCATCATGAATGGT
Source organism: Vipera berus (assembly GCF_964194415.1). Classification (NCBI taxonomy): domain Eukaryota; kingdom Metazoa; phylum Chordata; class Lepidosauria; order Squamata; family Viperidae; genus Vipera; species Vipera berus. Next base: position 210,268,982 of record NC_138204.1, on the reverse strand, counting down.
TCCTCAAATGAATACAGGTTGATGTTTTAGGAGTAGATGGTGTAAAAATAGGTTTTCTTCCCAGAGCTTGTGCAATAATGAAACAGCCTTAACTGCAATTTGATCTCTATGCTGAGAATAACCTTCATATCTTTTGTTCTTACAAATTAATTTTGTTTTAACAAATTGGTGGTGACAAGTTAATATTGCTACACATGCCTGTTTTTACCCTGATCATTACCACACTGAAAAGGAAATTACTGAAGCATTTGCAAACCTTTTTTTTTTTTGTAGGCTAGATTTTCACAAGGGAGAGAAACTGAGGCTTTTGGCTACTTATTTTAGGCTAAATTGGAGGGGGAAAGTATCTTAGCCCTTGAAATCAATTCATTTTTGCTTTTTAAAGTAGTCATTCTTTTATAATCCTGTCTGATCCAGCGACTGTTATTGACTTCCTTATGGCAGTATCTGTGAGAACCTTATAACAATTTATGCACCATCAATTTTAAAAATGGGTATTTATTTGGTCTCCTATAGATCCTTTGGTTTCACAGGTCCTAGGCACAGTTCAATATCTCCAAAGATAGATAGATAGATAGATAGATAGATAGATAGATAGATAGATAGATAGATAGATAGATAGATAGATAGATAGATAGATAGATAATGGATAGTTAGATCATAAATACTAAGATAGATAGATAGATAGATAGATAGATAGATAGATAGATAGATAGATAGATAGATAATGGATAGTTAGATCATAAATACTAAGATAGATAGATAGATAGATAGATAGATAGATAGATAGATAGATAGATAGATAGATAGATAGATAACCTTTATTGTCATTTTTTTTACTGTGGGCAGAACAGCACACATTACAAATGAAATTTAGTTGCTTGCTCTCAAAGTGTACACATAGATAACACACATTTAATCTTACTATATACAACATAAGTATAAAACAAAGGTTTTCTCTGTCTCTGCGACTTTTGCAGAGGTGTTATTACCATAAAAAATGAGGGTGAGTTTTTGCTATAACAGGCTGGGCACAGATTCTAAGCCCTGACTATTTAATGTAGTGAGCTGAATGGAACTGATAAGGAAGATGGAAATTGACAGGGATATCTACAAGCTTGCAAGCTTGCATCCAGTTGGCAAAAGTAGCCTTTGAGCACTTTTGTAGTGGTGCTTTCTCCATTTTGTTGCAAGCTCGCAATCTGCAGTGGCCCCTTCAGACATCTGTGGATCTTGACCTCTGCTGAGCTCAGCTGTATCTGTTCCTCTCCTGTTCCCATCTATCAATTCATCCATGTTTAATTAAGATCCCTTCACCTCTTGAAGGTTATGCTCTTAAAGGCATGATCTGACCAAAACCACAGCAACGACCAACCACAGCAACTGTCATAGTTCTGACAGATGAAACCGTTTAAAAGAACTTCAAGGCAAGGATTTCTTCCTTAAAGAACATTTTATTTAGGAAACAAGATATCGGCATGTACAAAGGTGAACCCAAGACTTAAATCCCCTCCCCCGTTTACAAAGTTTCAAGTTGCAATTCAAAGCCCAATTGACTGTCATAAATCACATCCACCAATGGTTACAAAACCAGGCTCTCCTCCCAGTTCTCAAACCCAGCAAAATGTTATCAGCAATGTCCTTGGTTTTCATACACAGGAATTGTTTTGGCTAACAGAGAATAACTCCCCCCCAAACATTTCTTCTTCTAAAATACCTAAGCTAATGTATGGCAATGAAGACAAAATGAAAGTGGCAACAACAAACCAGGCAATATATATATGCATATCAGTCCCCCTTAAATTCCTTGTTAGCAATCTAAAATTTACACAAATATGAGCTGTCACTGTTGTGACTACTGCCTGTCGATGGCCTTCGGTTAGGCTGAAACAGGAAATAAAGATTTGTCCCATGTTTGGGGCCTAGCAAGGTAATCTAACACATATATAGATCTTTGGTCATTCGGGTATCAGGGCAACGTTTCGACGAAATCTCATCCGTCATCCTCAGGCTGGTGGCCTTCAGCTTCGTTCTTCTGGGAGAAGACTGACACTTCTCCCAGAAGAACGAAGCTGAAGCCACCAGCCTGAGGATGATGGATGAGATTTCATCGAAACATTGCCCTGATACCTCCAATTCTACGTGGGGAAAAACCTGAATGACCAAAGATCTACATACAAGCACCCGCGAAAACCTCAGAAAACAAATATATATTTTATATCATTCGGGTTTTTCCCCACATAGAATTGAAGGTATAAGAGCAACGTTTCGACGAAATCTCATCCGTCATCCTCAGGCTGGTGGCTTCAGCTTCGTTCTTCTGGGAGAAGTGTGTGGTAGTGGCTGTTTGTTCCTCTTTTTTAAACTGCCAGAGGGGGTGTGCTCTGTGGGTGGAGGTGTGCTCTGATTGGGTGGGAGTGTGTTTTGAATGGGGGCTGTGTTCTGATTGGATGTGTTTTGAGTGGATGGGCTGGTCTCAGCTGCCAGCCTTAGACCTGAACTGGTGAGTTGTGCTGCTTTTGTTCGGCTCTGTGTTTGTAGAGATATAATCAGTTTGTGGAGATATACTCAGAATAATCAGAGAAGCCATTGAGATAGAAAAACGCCCCCACAGCATGAACAAACGAGATGATACCTCTCGCCTACCAGCCATTTGGAAACCCGCCTTGATTGACAGACGAGTCCCAACCACCAAGAATGATACCAGACCCAAACTCATGATAACATCACATGACATCACCACCACACAACCATTCAAAAAGCAAATCCGAACCCACAACAATAACGACACACAACCACAAAACAGAAACCTAACTACAGCTGCAACATCAGCCACTTTAAACCCCTCCAAACCACACAATAAGCAAACTGACACCCACTATAAAAACATGGCACCACCACAAACACGGAGCCGAACAAAAGCAGCACAACTCACCAGTTCAGGTCTAAGGCTGGCAGCTGAGACCAGCCCATCCACTCAAAACACATCCAATCAGAACACAGCCCCCATTCAAAACACACTCCCACCCAATCAGAACACAGCTAACCCCCCATCCAATCAGAGCACACCTCCACCCACAGAACACACCCCTCCAAACCACACAATAAGCAAACTGACACCCACTATAAAAACATGGCACCACCACAAACACGGAGCCGAACAAAAGCAGCACAACTCACCAGTTCAGGTCTAAGGCTGGCAGCTGAGACCAGCCCATCCACTCAAAACACATCCAATCAGAACACAGCCCCCATTCAAAACACACTCCCACCCAATCAGAACACAGCTAACCCCCCATCCAATCAGAGCACACCTCCACCCACAGAACACACCCCCTCTGGCAGTTTAAAAAAGAGGAACAAACAGCCACTACCACACACTTCTCCCAGAAGAATGAAGCTGAAGCCACCAGCCTGAGGATGACAGATGAGATTTCATATATATATGAAATCTCATATATATGTGTATATATATATATATATATATATATATATATATATATATATATATATATATATATATATATATATATATATATATATATATATATATATATGTATATATATGTAGAAATCTCATATATATGTAGAAATCTCATATATATGTAGATCTTTGGTCATCTACAGGCAGTAGCCACAGCAGTGGCAGCTCATATTTGTGTAAATTTTTTGGCTTGCTAACAAAGAATAAAGGGAGACCGATATGATCATTTCAAACTTATTTGTTCTCATCAGTCAGCCATACCCTTCTGAGATTCAAACCTGGGCCGACTGCGTCTTAAGCAGTTGTTTTGTCGGACTCCTTTCCTAATTTTGAACCAATCAATGGTTCCGTGTCCAGTTCTTGCTGTTGCTTCTTGGCCCACATATAGGTTTAATAGGTATAGGTATAGGTATAGGTATAGGTATAGGTATAGGTATAGATAGACATATAGATACATCTATATATGTGTAGATGTAGATATAGACATAGATATAGATATAGAAAATGATATACTGAAAGGTAGTTTATTTTTTCATGCATTTAATACTTAAATGAGAACAGTAAAAGAGGTACACAAAACTAGATTATGTTATAAGAAAGAGTGTCAAAATATTAATGAAAAAAATATTAAATAATACCTCTCAGAAGTAACACCTAGCTTGAGGGAAAATGATTGAAGGTGCCACGTCTCCATTGGTTTCCGTTGCTCCTCTCTCGCGCTTTTGGGGAGGTGTTTTTTTTTTTAAACTTCCCTGGAAGGAAGTTGAACGAAAACCAGACATGTTCCTGAAAAAACAGATTTATCATAAGCGGTTTGCCAAACTCAACAAAAAATTAGGTATCGGTTAACACGGGACGCAGTGGCTCAGTGGGTTAGGATGCTGAGCTTGTCAATCAGAAGGTCAGCAGTTTGGCGGGTCAAATCCCGAGTGCCGCGTAGCAGAGTGAGCGCCTGTTACTCGTCCCAGCTTCTGCCAACCTAGCAGTTCGAAAGCACGTAAAAAATGCAAGTAGAAAAATAGGGACCACTTTGGCGTCTAGTCATGCTGGCCACATGATCACGGAGACGTCCTCGGACAAGCGCTGGTTCTTCGGCTTTGAAACGGAGATGAGCACTGGCCCCTAGAGTCGGAAACGACTAGCACGCATGTGCGGGGGAACCTTTAGCTTTACCTTTACCTTAACACAATTACAGGAAGTTCTCATCTTATGACCATGAACATCAGAGCTCCCTCGGGCTACTTATGACTCAGATTTAAAATTTCAATGCATCCCCCCAGTCACTGCCACATTGGTTTAATGACTGTCATTTTTTTTAAAAAAGGCTGCAAAATAGGTGTGGTCACCTTGGGACCCGCTTAACAACCAGCAGGATGTACAATCATAATTCTGGGTTCAGTTATGGTCTTAAGTCAAGGACTATCTGTGCACTTTAAAGGGCTCCATCCGACACGCAGAACAGTCTTTTCAGATTCAGGAGCCAGACACAATTGTGTGTGATGTTGATTTGGTTCAGTCACTTATGTTTTTCTAACTCTTTGGGAGTTAGAATGGAATTCTCACTAACAAGTGTATTCCGTAGGCCACATTACATTAGCACAGCAATGTGGACTATTTTTTCTGGCCCTAATTTGCATCTCTGCATAAGTCTCTGCTGTAAGAAAGGTTTTTTGTTTTTTTTTGGTTTCTGGAATAAAACAGGCATTTGAATGATAAACATGGGGTCTGAGAGTCTATCTAGAGAGCTCTCCTTTGGGGAGGAAGAGGTTACAAAGCTAAGATGGTCGCAAGGCACACCAAGTTCCGTTCTGTTTCATTTGTGTTGCACAAGTATAAGGAGGAGATCATGGTTCTGCTCCACCTGATAATGCAGACATGTCAAACACAAGGCCCGGGGGCCAGATCCGGCCTGCGAAGTAGTTTCATGCGGCCCGTGAAGCCATCCTGGAAATGGTGAGGGAACGGCCCCCATTGCCTTGGCCCTGGCCCAGAGACCCTCCTTCTGCCAGAGACCCTCAGATCTGTCCCACTCCTGCCCAGGCACCCATAGGCACCCTTGATGTGAACGATGTAGAGCTGGCCACGCCCACCCAGTAGGCCATACACACTCTAGCCACGCCCACCCAGTAGGCCACGCCCACCCAGGCCACACCCACCCGGCCCCCTGAGGGCAACCGCAATGCTGATGAGGCCCTCAATGAAATTGAGTTTGACATCCCTGTGATAATGTTTGTAATCTCTAAATGAATTGGCTTTCTGTTACATACTCATTCATGTTTTTTTTTCAGAGCTAGGCCCGGGATATTTGCAGGACCGTCTGCTGCTGGGGACGACTTCCCATCGCCCAGTGCACTCACACAGAGAGGGCCTCCTCAGGGTGCCGTCGGCTAGACAATGTCGGCTGGCGACCCCCAGGGGGAGGGCCTTCTCTGTGGCAGCGCCAGCCCTGTGGAACCAACTCAGCCCCGGATCTCCGGTCCTTTCGCCGCGACCTCAAAACTTTCCTTTTTCATCAGGCTGACCTGGATTGACGACGGGTTTTTTTTAAAAAATGTTTTAATTTTTAAATTGTTTAGTTAATTTATTTTGGGGCTGTTTATTTAATCTCTTTTAACTTTTGTATTGTTGTTTTTATTGTTGTTAGCCGCCCTGAGTCCCTCGGGAGATAGGGCGGCATATAAGTCCCAAAAATAAATAAATAAATTTGAAATGTTAGGATCAAGAAGGGAGAGAAAATATAATAATAATGTTTTTCTCAAAGATCCATGCACCAGGAGAGATTAGATCACTCTTCAGGATAACTCACAGACCGAACAGCTTTTTGGAATGTGTTGCATGCACAAGCATAACTTTGTTGATCTCCCTGGTTTTTCCGCAGTTGCAAGAATAATTGAAGGATAAAAACGCCACAGTCAAGGTCTCTCCTGTAGGAGGTGAAAAATAAATATACAAAGGAGACAGAGGCGCATAGGACAGAGAGAGAAAAAAAGAACACTAGGGACCTGCCTTAGACAGTTATCTCCAGTGGAGATAACTTATCAAATTCCGGTAACAAGATCCCCCCAAAATAATGGAATAATTGAATCCCTAGTAAGGGAACCAATTGCTTGGTTCAAAGGATATCCTTTCATCATGGTTTCCCTCAAGCGATTACTCGTAGTGGTGTTTTTGTATCAAAGAAAGCAAATTTTGGAAGAACATCACACAGGAGACTGCAAGCGCAACAACAAGGATATATGGGAGGCGACTAAGCAACTGATGCTTGGGATATTCCAGGGGGTTGTTATAAATCTGACCTGTTTTGCTTTCCAATTTGCACCGCAGAATCTTCATGAAATCCCCAATCATAAATTCAGTGGTCTGCTTAAGAGCAGATGGGATTGGTGAGTTTCTTATCATAAGAAATTGGGATTTGGGATTTGTTGTTGTTGCTGTTGTTTCTTTTCTGAGGGGAAAATTAAATGTGTTTATTGCTTCCTGGCAGTGCCTTCCTAAGAAAAGTGTATTGTTACTACAACAGTGTAGGATTTTTCTGGAGGATTCTTCTCCACACCACCTTTCCTAGGTGGACACGCAACCAATGAAAATGGCTTGTAGTATGGTTAGTTCAAGAATGATGAATTAGTTCATCATTTTTGGTCACTTTTGATCATTTTTAGTCAATTTTCATCATTTTTGGCATCCAGTTTTGGTCACCACAATATAAAAAAAGATGTTGTGACTCTAGAAAGAGTGAAGAGAACAGCAACAAAGATGATTAAGGGCCTGGAGGCTAAAAATATATGAAGTACAGTTGCAGGAATTAGATAAGTCTACTCTAATGAAAAAAAGGACTAGGGGTGACATGATAGCAGTGTTCAAATATCTAAGGCAGACATGTCAAACTCACGACGTCACGTGACATTGCACGACGTATTGGAACTTTTCCCCCATTGCCAGCAATGGAGTGGGTGCGGTTTCCTTGTGATGTGTCCGTCCCGTGGTCTAAGGGGCTGCCACAAAGAACAGGGGGGGGGGGATCAACCTATTCTCCAAAGCCCCTGAAGACAGAACAAGAAGCAATGGATGGAAACTAATCAAGGAGAGAACTAAGAAGAAATTTCCTGACAGTGAGAAAAATAAATCAGTGGAACTACTTGCCTCCAGAAGTTGTGGATGCTCTATCACTGGAGGCTTTCAAGAAGACATTGGACAACCGCTGGTCTCAGATGGTGTGGGGGTCTCCTGCTTGGGCAAGGAGCTACACCAGAAGTGCTCCAAGGTCCCTTCCAACTCTGTTATTCTGTCATTCTGTTTCTGGAGACAACCTGGTGTATTGTGACCATACAGGGCAATTCTGCTTTAAGAAAAAAAAAAGCAAAAGAAAGCCCAAAATCCAATAATAATAATAATAATAATAATAATAATAATAATAATAATAATAATAATAATAATAATAATAATAATAATAATAATAATAATAATAAGAAGAAGAAGAAGAAGAAGAAGAAGAAGAAGAAGAAGAAGAAGAAGAAGAAGAAGAAGAAGAAGAAGAAGAAGAAGAAGAAGAAGAAGAAGTTGGAAGGGACCTTGGAGGTCATCTAGTCCAACCCCCTGCTAAGGCAGGAAACCCTATACCATTTCAGACAAATGGCTGTCCAGTCTCTTCTTAAAAACTTTCAGTGTTGGAGCATTCACCACTTCTGGAGGCAGGTTGTTCCACTGGTTAGTTGTTCTAACTGTCAGGAAGTTTCTCCTTAGTTCTAGGTTGCTTCTCTCCTTGACTATCTACATTAAACATTTTGGAAATTAAGGAGAGTTGCATTTTAGTGTGTTTCAGTAGAAAAGGACAAGCACTACAGGACTACAGTCAAGTGGTCATTTACATCACGCCCAGGGTCTGTACAGGTCAACAGCTCAATTCCACTCTCAGCAACTTCTTGAGTGAGAACATTGCACAGCTCTGCTTTGACACCTGGAACTGAAATATTACAGTGAGCCCACTTGATTCTTTGTTTTCCTAATGCAGAGACGATGATTTGCATGTGAAAACCACGAAAGAGGGCAGATAACAGCCTGACACGCTGAAGTGGGCCATCTCTTTGGTTCAGCAATCTTGTTCGGGAAGGTAATTTTATCTGAAGTGTTGTCGAACTGAATTATCCTATCAAAGATCTGTAGGCAACGTGCACTCTTGTTCTTCCCCTTGCATAATGGGAACCGATGGGGGGGGAATGACAATATTTTTGTTGTTGTTGTAGATTGGGGTCAATGCTGTACTTTCCTGTCATTATTTCCTTGCCCTGAGCAGTCAGAAATTTACACCTGCATCTGACTTACGTATTTTCTCTCTTTTCATCTTAGCAACCTAATTTTTGCTAAGCCCATACAAAGGGACTTCAATTCCCACGAATGAAGGCAAATAGGATAATTCCCAGGATAAAGTTGCAGGATCCAATCTTGGTCTGTCACTTTTGGATTCGTGCTTGAGCCCATCTCAGGGAACATCTATTCTGGCCTATTCTGTGTGTGGTATTTATATGGTCCTTGTTGTGTGTGGTGTTTAAGTTGTTGATCGGGGTGTTGATGGCTGGCTATTAAATCATTGAAAGCCACACAGAACAGGCACCATACAAATGCCACACATAGTATAGCCCAGGGATAGGCAAACCTGGGTTTTTTTATGACTCATGGACTTCGCACTCTACATGGGGCTGCCCTTGGGGAAAGAAAAAAACATCTGGAAGCTCCAGTTGGTTCAAAATGCAGCAACCCGCCTGGTTTTGTGCAGACCTCGGTGTGCACATGTCCCTTCTCCCAATTTGTTTTCAGGTGCAATGCAAGGTGCTGGCGGTCACCTTTAAAGGCCTTCGTGGCTTGGGACCAGGTCATCTGAGGGACCGTCTCTTGCCGATCACATCCACCTAAACTATGAGACCTGAGAGGCAAGGAATTTTGCTGGTCCCATCCCCTAAGGGGATACATTTGGCAGGATTTCCATAGTGGCTCTTTCCCACAGAAATTAGAATGGCCCCCACTTTGATAACCTTTCTCAAGACCCCAAGGCCTTTCTCAAGGCCCCAACTGGCCTGAGAAAGCCAGAGTGGCATAGAGCCCACTCAACAAGCCATTAATTGTTGTTGTTGCCAGGGATTTGGAGGGGGGGGGATTGTTTCTTTGTTATTTTTTCTGTGCTGTGTTTTATTGCTTGTAAGCTGCCTAGAGCTGCTGTGAGTGGGTAGGCAGGTGTATGCGTTTTCTAAGCAAACCAACAAACCAACAAGTAAGTAGCAAGAGCTAAGTTTGTTATCTGCCCTAAACTGTTCCTCTACTTACCTCTCATCTCTGCATCTCAGGGGAATCCATTTCTTAGAATCCTGCAATTTAGCTCTGTAGCTTAACAACTTTAACCTTTTCGGCAGTTATTGGATTGAAGTAATAATATACAAGAGAAGGTCGCTCAAGATTTTTGAGTTCCCCCCCCCCCACCTTCAGGTATGGTTGGCGATGCTTTTGAAGTTATTTGTGATTAGAAGAAGCTCCTGTACAATCCAAACTTGCCTTCTTTATCTTGCTTTTCTTTTCTTTTTTCCCGTTTAAATGGATGGCTATTAATAGTTTTAATTGCTCAGTCATATCCAACTCTTGGCGACTTTATAGGCAACTGGTCCCAATGGACGACTACATTTTTAATTTGTTTTTTATTCATTTTGTTTATTTGTTTATATCCCCCTTTGTTTTGTTTTTTTACAAATAACTCAAGGCAGCAAACCTAGCCAGCACACTTGCTTCATCTTATTTTCCCCACATGAACAGCCCTGTGAGATGGATTGGGATAAGAGCGAGGGACCAGCTTTTACGGGTAAGGCAGGACTAGAACTCACAGCCACTTGATCTCTAGCCTGGTGCCTTAACCACTACCATAGACCAAACTGGATCTCTTTATCCCTCATTCCCCCTCTTCCTGACTCAAATGGAGGAAGATCAATCTGACCATAGGAATTTTGCCCAAACTATGGGTGAGAGAGTGCTGTACTATATCTTCAGGCTTGTAGACGTCAACTCACAGAATTCTTCAGCCTGCCATACTGGCTGGGGAATTCTGGGAAATGAAGCCCACAAGTCTTAAAGTTGCCAACCCTGCCTTAATGGGACGATCTTAATGCTTGACATTTGAAATGGAATATAATAGAATAGAGCTGGAAGGGACCTTGGAGGTCTTCTAGTCCAGCCCCCTGCTCAAGCAGGAGGACCTATACCATTTCAGACAAGTGACTGTCTAGCTTCTTCTTAAAATTCTCCAGTGATGGAGCACCCACAATTTCTGGAGGCAAGCTGTTCCACTGGTTGGCAAGCTGTTCCACTGGTGTGTATGCAACATATGCAAACTGAATGCAGGGCGATATATCAAAGTTGGGAAGAGATGTGTATAGAAGTAGGCCCATTGGCTGGAGGAAAACTATGTCAAAATGTCAGTGCGGTTGAGCGATTGAAGGCTCTTTTAAACAGTTGTCATATACATCGCACATAGATAAAAAAGGACAGACTTATATATTTCTCTTCCCCCCAAGCTAAGGGGGTCCTTGGTTTTATCTACAAAATTATTCACTTCTGATCTCACGGCAGGGCCTATGTATCAAATAAGAGCAAGGAGAGCTAAACCAGACAGGGGAAACATTTAGAAAATACCGTGCAAAGCAATCACAGAATTTAGAAGGTTGGTCATTCAGCTGCATCAGGATCTGGTGAATCAGAGCAGAGTTTGATGGGTTATGGGTGCAGCTAGGCAGAACCTCTCCAAGCAAATGACTGATAATTTCATTTCTTAATGTGTTTTGAGAGGTGCAGTCAAAACTTCATTATCTCCCTGGATATTTGTTGCATTTTAATGGGTCTAAATCTATCCCTTTGGGTTTATATTAAAGAATAATGTGATTGCACTCATTATTGGTTTGTTGTACTTTCATTATATTCTTCCCCACTCACCCTGTTTTATCTCCTTAAAGTAGGGGTCCCCAACCCCCGGTCCATGAACCGGCTCTGGTCCACAGCATGCCAGAAACTGGTCCATGCAAACAAGCCAAGGAGAGTAAAACCAACTAACTGATCCATCAACAGAGCCAAAGTAGACTAGACTAGAGCTAGACGGGACCGTGGAGGTCTTCTAGCCCAGCCCCCTGTTCAAGCAGGAGAACCTATACCATCTCAGACAAGTGAATGTCCAGTCTCTTCTTAAAAACCTCCAGTGATGGAGTGTCTACAATTTCTGAAGGCAAGCTGTTCCACTGGTTAATTAGTTTCCCCTCAATTCCAGGTTGCTTCTCCCTTTGTTTCTAACCATTGTTTCTTGTCCTGCCCTCTGGTGTTTTGGTGAATAATTTGAGCCCCTCTACTTTGTAGCACCCTCTCAAATACTGGAGTACTGCTATCATGTCTCCCCTATTTCTTCTTTTCTTTAGACTAGCCAAACCAAGTCCTGCAGCCGTTCTTCATATGTTTTAGTCTCCAGGCTTTGGATCATCTTAGTTGCTCTTCTCTGAACTTTTTCCAAGGTCTCAACGTCTTTTTTTGTAGTATGGTGACCAAAATGGGTTACCGTATTCCAGGTTGTGGTCTCATTAGGGTTTTAAAAAGCGGCATCATTCTTAAAAACGTATGGAAATGAGTTCCTTTTATGCCACATTTTTAAAGCAGAGGCAAAAGAAATAAAAAAAAAAACCTGTTTGTTATGAAGGCAATAATATTGAGAAAGAATCAAATTAGCAGCAATTTTCTTTCAGATTAGATCATTTCCTTGCAAACGACTGACAATGACTCAGTTTATATGACTGCCAGTTTTAATTCCCAATTATTCTCTTTAAAAGCTTTATTCCTAAGAGCTTTTCCAGATTTAACTTTTCCATATATATTTTTTTTCTCACTGGGTTGAAAGTAAATCCAGAACAACAGTAATGATAAATCTAAATGGAGCTGAGATGTCTTAGGAGCAGTGTTAGCACTGTATATTGCTTTGAAAAGTCAATTTGCAAAAGGTGTTAGGTTGATTATTAAGTGTTCTGTGTGGTAGTGGGTCTGTCCAGAGTAGATGGAGTAAGTTGCTGCCAATCAAATCGGTGTGTTTTTTGCTGGTATGATACACTTATCTAAAAGGGCATGATGGGATTTACAGCCCTGCTCAGGAAGGAAAAAAAAGAGAGGCAGGCAGGCAGGCAGGAATGAAGGGAGGGAGGGAGGGAGGGAGGGAAAGAGGGAAGGAGGAAGGAAGGGAGGGAGGGAGGGAGAGAGGGAGGAAGGAAGGAAGGGAGGGAGGGAGGGAGGGAGGGAAGGAGAGAGGGAGGGAGGAAAGAAGGAAGGGACGGAGGGAGGGAGGAAGGAAAAAAAAGAAGGAAGGGAGGGAGGGAGGGAGAGAGGGAGGAAGGAAGGAAGGAAGGAAGGGAGGGAGGGAGGGAGGAAAGAAGAAAGGAAAGAAGAAAGGAAGGAAGGAAAGGAGAGAGGGAGGGAGGAAAGAAGGAAGGGACGGAGGGAGGGAGGAAGGAAAAAAGAAGGAAGGGAGGGAGGGAGGGAGGAAAGAAGGAAGGAAGGAAGGAAGGAAGGAAGGAAGGAAGGAAGGAAGGAAGGAAGGAAGGAAAGGAAAGGAAAGGAAAGGAAAGAGTGAGGGAGGAAGGAAGGGAGGAAGGGAGGAAGAAAGGAAAAAAGGAAGGGAGGGAGGGAGGAAGGAAAGAAGGAAGAAGGGAAGGAAGGAAGGAAGGAAGGAAGAAGGAAGGAAGGAAGGAAGGAAGGAAGGAAGGAAGGAAGGAAGGAAGGAAGGAAGGAAGGAAAGGATGGAGGGTGGGAGGGAGGAAAGAAGGAAGGGAGGGAGGAAGTGAGGGAGGAAAGAAGGAAAGAAGGAAAAAAGGAAGGAAGGAAGGAAAGAAGGAAGGAAGGAAAGAAGGAAGGAGGGAAGGAAGAAAGAAAGAAAGAAAAAAAGAAAGAAAGAAAGAAAGAAAGAAAGAAAGAAAGAAAGAAAGAAGAAAGAAAGAAAGAAAGAAAGAAAGAAAGAAAGAAAGAAAGAAAGAAAGAAAGAAAGAAAGAAAGAAAGAAAGAAAGAAAGAAAGAAAGAGTTAGGGGAAGGGAAGGAGGGAAGGAGAGGGGGAAAGAGGGAGGGAGACGCAGAAGGCAGGGGGGGAGATAGAGAGAGGGAAGAAAGGAGAAAGAGAGAGAAAAAAATATGTCTAGAAGAAGAAGCTATACAATATTTTAAAAGCTGATATTTGTACCTCCACATTCACTAGGGAATGGACGAGAACCAAATATAGGAGAGTCATATTTTCCCTCATGTCTGCCTTTTACTTGTTCTAGCACCCAGAGTTCCCTCTGCCAAGTCATAATCTTCAGGGATAGAGCAGTTAATCTACTGAACTGTAAATAGGTCTTTTGGGTAATTATTTGAATACACCACTTGGGTTGAGCTAGAGGGGCTGGCCCAGAGTTCTCCAGTGAGCTTCTATGGCGAAATTCTGTGTCTCAGTATCAATTACAATATCAATTACAAAGAGTGCAGAGAAGAGCAACAAAGATGATTGGGGGACTCGAGGCTAAAACATATAGGGAACAGTTGCTGGAATTGGGTATGTCTAGTTTAATGAAGAGAAGGTGAGGGGGGAAATGATAGTAGTGTTCCAGTATCTCAGGGGCTGCCCCAAAAGAAGAGGGAGTCAAGCTATTCTCCAAAGCGCCCGAAGGCAGGACAAAAAGCAATGGATGGAAACTAATCAAGGAACTAAGAACTAACTAGAACTAAGGAGAAACATCCTGATAGTTAGAACAATTCATCAGTGGAACAACCTGCTTCCAGAAGCGGTGAATGCTCGAACACTGGAAGTTTTTAAGAAGAGAGTGGACATCCATTTGTCTGGAATGGTATCAGGTTTCCTTCCAACTCTGTTATTCTATTCTATTCTATTCTATTCTATTCTATTCTATTCTATTCTATTCTATTCTATTCTATTCTATTCTATTCTATTCTATTCTATTCTATTCTATTCTATTCTATTCTATTCTATTCTATTCTATTCTATTCTATTCTATTCTATTCTATTCTATTCTATTCTCCATAGCCCAGGGGTAGGCAACCTTGGCTCTTTTATGACTCCTGGACTTCAACTCCCAGAATTCCTGGGCCAGCATGGCTCAGCTTGGAAACCTCTCCCTTTCCCCTCAGCATGGCTGGCTCAGGAATTCTGGGAGTTGAAGTCCACGAGTCATAAAAGAGCCAAGGTTGCCTACCCCTGCCATAGCCTTTCAATCTGTCTGGCAACTTTGAATGAGCGTGGCTGTGGTCATTTTCCTTTCTCATTTGTAGTTGACATACTCAGCACAGAGGGATGAGGGGTTGCAGGTGTTTCACATCAGCCTCAGGTGGGGAGGGTGCTATCACAAATTTTAATTTGTGCATTCCCTCCTATCACAAGTTGTGAGGGCGCCATTTGTCAAGCCGAAGCAAGCAATGTGGCCATCATGGAAATTCTGGCAGACAAAGACACTGTGATTACACAATTCCTTTTTGGGATATGATTAAAGGTTTTTTTAAGGAATTAGGTAGCTTCCAGGAGGAAAAAAAATTCTTTTGTGATTAATTTCTCCCTGAAACCAAATCCAGTCACATGCATGAATGTAGTTTTGGGTGAATTGTCCTTCAGAAGTGTCCACTTTATTCTTGATGAATTACTGGAGGCTTGTTAATCAAATACTACCTAACAATCAACAAGAATGATATTGATGTTTATTTATTTGTGCTGTTTTTCTCCTTCCCCAGAGCAACTCGACTTCCAGGTTCCATAAATCTGACAATTAAAGATGCCACGCTCCTATCAATGCCAGTTCTAATGACAAACAAGGCAACACGTTTTGAGCATCTATCATTTTTGTGCCTTCATTAAATTTGAAAAGATCAACAAGCTGGAAATAAATATTTTGTTTTGTGTGTGAGTTTTTTGTCTTTAAAGCCAATTTTCTCTCTTTGTAAATGCAAGGAAATTCCTCAATTTTCCAGTTGGGTTCCCTTCCATTCTCCCTCTGGAATTATTTATAGTTTGCACAATTTTGTTGTTGTTAGTTGCGAAGTCGTGTCCGACCCATCACAACCCCATGGACCACGTTCCTCCAGGCCTTCCTGTCCTCTACCATCTTCTGGAGTCCATTTAGGCTCACGCCTACTGCTTCAGTGATTCCATCCAGCCACCTCATTCTTCATCGTCCCCTTCTTCTCTTGCCCTCGGCCTTTCCCAGCATTAGGCTCTTCTCCAGTGAGTCCTTCCTTCTCATTAGGTGGCCAAAGTATTTGAGTTTCAACTTCAGGATCTGGCCTTCTAAAGAGCAGTCAGGGTTGATCTTCTCTCGCACAATTAAACACAGAGAAAAATGCACACATCCACAAAGAACATGTTTATCTCTGCCGTGGTAAATAGAATAGCTAAATGTTAGTCTCTCAAGTCCTCTGCAATAAGTTGACCTTTCCAGTGCTAGGATTCAGCCAGTTCGCACCACTTCGGCAGAACCGGTAGCTAATTTTTTGTTGTTGTTGTTGTTGCCCAGGCCCAGAATGGACTTCCAGAAGTGGCATCCACACAGAGAACTGGTTGTTCGCATATTTGAATCCCACCACTGGACCTTTCACTTCAAGAACAAAATGTAAAGACAAAACCGTGGACCGTAATGCTGGGCCAAAATTACCTTATGAGATATTTCCCGAAGCTTTGCAGAATTGTGTTCGAATATCTCTATCATTTCTATTTTTTTCTCTCTCTCTCTGTCTACTATCTCTCTCTCTCTCTCTCTCTCTTTCTATATCTATCTATCTATCTATCTATCTATCTATCTATCTATCTATCTATCTGTCTGTCTATCTATCCATCTATCAATCATCTATCTATCTATCCCACAGGTGTTCCCCCCCTCGGGAAGCAACTGGGCTTTCTTGTTTTTCTTTGCAGATGTTTTGCTTCTCATCCAAGAAGCTTCTTAAGCTCTGATTGAGCTCCATAGACATCTAGCTATGCCCTTTGCTAGGAACACCCTTCAAATGGTGCGACAGTATGAACAGCTTTCCAGGAAACATGGCAGACTACAGGACCCATTTGTGCTTCAGTTTGAGATGCAGACAACACAGATTCATCCCCAACAGCCTGCCTCTCTCCTTAACTGTGAAGGGACAAAGGGCAGAATACATCCTGCAGCCAAGAAGGCTCCACATTTGCACCACTCAGGTGACCCTGAGGACACAGATAAACCTCCAAA
Source organism: Vipera berus (assembly GCF_964194415.1). Taxonomy (NCBI): domain Eukaryota; kingdom Metazoa; phylum Chordata; class Lepidosauria; order Squamata; family Viperidae; genus Vipera; species Vipera berus. Next base: position 210,252,244 of record NC_138204.1, on the reverse strand, counting down.
TGGCCTCAGCGACTCTCTTAAAGAAGGCAAATGACCAGCCGTCTGCAAGGAGTATAAATCCTTCCATTCCCCACCATCCAGTCAGAGCTGAAGAAGCTTCTTGGATGGGAAGCAAAACATCTTCAAAGAGAAACAAGAAAGTCCAGTTACCTCCTGAGATGGGGAGAAAGGATCTTTGGGACAGCCATACCTGGATGACTGAGAAGCTCCATAGATATTTATCTCTATATTTGTGCCTCTGTGTGTGTGTGTGTGTGTGTGTGTGTGTGTGTGTGTGTGTTCACAGACATTGTCTTCAACTATATAAAATGTATTGTCCCAATAATATTCCATTATTAATTTAGATATATGTGATTCTCATTAAATATATGCCTTCCAGTTGGCACCAACTCTGAGCCACCACATAAATAGGTTTTCTCCAGGAGGATGTGTCCCCAACAAGGTCCCCAACAACACCACTGTTGCTAAATCCATTCCTTGCTGCTAATCATCTTTTTCTTCTCTTTCCTTCCACTTTTTCCAGCATTATAGATTTTTCCAGAGATTCAGATGTCAATGCTGCTGACATCGGATGCTTTCGCATTGACAACAGATGGAACTATAGCCATCTTTTACCTTTTTGCTTTTAGAGTTAGATGATGCTGGGAGCGGGAAAGTGAACGAGATCCAGCTAGACATAACAGCACCAAACCTAGCATGAGAAACAAGGTTATTGTAACCAGAGCTGTTAAGGAATTGGCGGGCTGGAGAAATGGAGAGGAAGCCAGTGCTTCAAGCTAATTGGAGAATGTGATTTATGACTGTTAATTGGAGGAGGGAATTGTGCTTTGATGCTATGTGCTCAGGGGAGAGGAATTCAGTTTTTTTGGCTTCAATTATGCAGTACGGATATTATGCTACTCAAAATAAAGATTATTTAAGGCAAACAATGTCTCAAAGTTCTTTTGAAGAGTTTCATCTGTCAGAACCACGACATCTGAGAGATTCAAAATAATGACAGGCTGATCGACAATTGTTTAAAATGTCATACCAAATGGCTAGTTTTGACACTGGCTCCATTTTGTGAGATTCAGTGTGTTGATGTAGGCTAGCCCATTGGGTTAGCTAGGTAGTCCATTCATTGGGCAAACCCAGGAAATTGGTTAATTCCTCGTCAAATTAAGCATGTTGAATGAGACCACCAGTTGTGCATTCAATTTGCCACAGGAGGTGGTTCTCAAAGGCCTTTAAATTGGGATTGGAAAAGAGAAGTAAACTATCCTAATTACCAATTAAACTTAGACATAGTATTTATGGAGGTACAAGATAGGAGTCCAGAAGATTTTTGCTTTGTAAAAGCAAAATAGCCACAATGTGATGAAATATAATGAGGAGGTGGGTCCTGAGAAAGGAAGTGACCATTCCAGAGGACTAAGAGGCAACTCAGCCCAAATATTATGTGTGAGAGAGGCTAGGCTGCATTAACAGAGGGATAGAATCATGATCAGCTGAAGTGTTAATACTACTTTGTAATGCCTTGGTAAGACCCCACTTGGAATACTGCATCCAGTTTTGGTCACCATATATATATATATATATATATATATATATATATATATATATATATATATATATATATATATATATATATATATATATATATATATATATATATATATATATATATATATATATATATATATATATATATGTGTGTGTGTGTGTGTGTGTGTGTGTGTGTGTGTAAATTACTAACAAAGAATTTAGGGAGGCTGATATGCATTTCTGACTCATTAGTCTTCATCAGTCAGTCATACCCTTCTGAGATTCGAACCTGGGCTGCTTGCACGTTAGGCTCAAGAAGTAAAAACACTGCCTATCAAAAAAGCCTTGACAAATATATATATATATATATATATATATATATATATATATATATATATATATATATATATATATATATATATATATATATATATATGATGTTGAGACTCTAGAAAGAGTGCAGAGCTATGACAACTAGTCAGTGAGCACTTACCAAAATATTAAGGTTGAATGGAAAACAGAAAAGGTGATTTCTCTTCTTAGAGTTGACGTGCCCTTCGCTCCACCTTTCAGAACTCATTCCCCCATCTTGGCTGTTAAATTAAATCAGACAAAAAAAATTAATGGTTCAATTGCATTAAACAGACTGAATTAGCTAGTTAACATCTCTGTTAGAATAAAAGACTTGGAAGGGACCTTGGAGATCTTCTAGCCCAACTCCACGCTCAAGCAGGAGACCCTATACCAGGGCTCTTCAAACTTGGCCCTTTTATGACTTTGTGGACTTCAACTCCAAGAATTCCTCAGCCAGGGTGCCTGGCTGAGGAATTCTGGGAGTTGAAGTCCAGAAGTCATAAAAGGGCCAAGTTTGAAGAGCCCTGCCCTATACCATTTCAAATAAATGGTTGTCCAGTCTCTTTTTGAAGGGCTCCAGGGATGGAGTAGCTACAGCCTCAGAAGGCAAGCATTTCCATTGGTTGATTGGTCTCACTGTTAGGAAATTGCTCCTTGGTTCTAGATTGCTTGTCTCCTTGGTTAGTTTCCATGCATTGTTTCTTGTTTTGCCTTTCAGTGCTTTGGAAAATAGTTTTGACCCCTCCTCATCTTTGTAGGAGCCCCTCAAATATTGGAACACTGCTATCATGTCTCCCATAGTCTTTCTTTTCATTAGACAAGACATATTCACTTCCTGTAATTACACAGCCACAAGAAGAAAGAAGTTGCTGAGCTAAATGTGCTGCAGTACTGATCTATCTGAGATCTTTCCCCATTCTTTCTCCACTGAATGCCCGTACCATCAGATTGTTTTTGGTTAATACATTTAGGTTAATAAATAAAAAATGTCTGAAATAGTATAGGTTCTCCGGCTTGAGCAGGGGGCTGGACTAAAAGACCTCCAAGGTCCCTTCCAGTTCTATTCTATTCTATTCTATTCTATTCTATTCTATTCTATTCTATTCTATTCTATTCTATTCTATTCTATTCTGTTCTGTTCTGTTCTGTTCTGTTCTGTTCTGTTCTGTTCTGTTCTGTTCTGTTCTGTTCTGTTCTATTCTATTCTATTCTATTCTATTCTATTCTATTCTATTCTATTCTATTCTATTCTATTCTATTCTATTCTATTCCATATTCTGTTCTGTGCTGTTCTGTTCTATTCCATATTCTGTTCTGTGCTGTTCTGTTCTATTCTATTCTATTCTATTCTATTCTATTCTATTCTATTCTATTCTATTCTATTCTATTCTATTCTATTCTATTCTATTCTATTCTATTCTATTCTATTCTATTCTATTCTATTTCTATTCTATTCCACTCCATTCCATTCTATTGTTATTCCATTCCATTCCATTCTAAATACCTACACAACCATCTTGGGATAATTATGGAAGTTATTCAGTAATTCAAATCCAACTTTTAGCTGGTTCTTTTTGATGCTTTCCATAAAATCATAATTGTTCTGGTCATGATCACCACTATCATCATCCGAGCAGAGATCAAATCGTCTGTGGCTGCAAAGCAATTATCACCTCACACATAAGACCCACACACATATCCAACAATTTGCTAATCTCATTTGAAATTCCCATTTGTATACACCTTATTATTTTTTGGACTGAATGCTTAGGCAAACATCAATCTATGAAGCCCCAATAATTTAAATTGTACCAAAGAATGAGATAAAAAATGGATAAGCCAAAACTAAACATAGCTATGTGAAATTCTGGAACTTTTATTTAAATTCAGTTTTCTGCTTGCCCCAGAACAGTTTTCTTTAGATTAAAAATAATGTTTATGCATTTCCTAAAATTGAATTTTCCCCAGTTCTTTGATTTTGGTTATGCTTCAATTTGCTTCTGTAATGAGCAGCTGTCTGGAGATGCATTTTCCTAACTGACCTTTCACCTCCAGCACTTTTAAGGAAGTAATGGAAGAATTCACATCAGCAAAAACAATTTTTTTTGTCACTTGGGATAGGCAATATTCAACCAGAACTACAGTCTTGTAATGTGCTATCCTAACGGAAGGACAGATTCTGAATAAGTTATATTGGATGGTTCAGCTTCAGCTGAAGATGTTCAGCCAGTATGGACTAGATGACCTCCAAGGTCCCTTCCAACTTTATTATTATTATTATTATTATTATTATTATTATTATTATTATTATTATTATTATTATTATTATTATTGTTGTTGTTGTTGTTGTTGTTGTTGTTGTTGTTGTTGTTGTTATTGTTATTATTGTTGTTGTTGTTGTTGTTGTTGTTGTTATTATTATTATTATTATTATTATTATTATTATTATTATTATTATTATTATTATTATAGTATCTTCTAGAATTAACTATATTAACTCTCAGGGGCTCCCACAAAGAAGAGGGAGTCAAGCTATTCTCCAAAGCACCCGAAGGCAGGACAAGAAGCAATGGATGGAAACTAATCAAGGAACTAAGAACTAACTAGAACTAAGGAGAAACATCCTGATAGTTAGAACAATCAATCAGTGGAACAACCTGCCTCCAGAAGCTGTGAATGCTCCAACACTGGAAGTTTTTAAGAGACTGGACAGCCATTTGTCTGAAATGGTATAGGGCAGGGGTCGGCAACCTTGGCTCTTCTATGACTCGTGGACTTCAACTCCCAGAATTCCTGAGCCAGCTATGCTGGCTCAGGAATTCTGGTAGTTGAAGTCCACGAGTCGTAGAAGAGCCAAGGTTGCCGACCCCTGGTACAGGGTTTCCTGCCTGAGCAGCACATTGGGCTAGATGACCTCCAAGGTCCCTTCCAACATTGTTGTTGTTGTTGTTGTTGTTGTTATTATTATTATTATTATTATTATTATTATTATTATTATTATTATTATTATTATTATTATTATTATTCATAAAACAGGAAACTCAGTCGACTGAACACTCAAATTGACTGGCACTAAGGGTTGACACGGGTTGCTGCCAGCATCCTAGGTATCAACCAGGTCTCTCCTTAAAATGTAAGATGTTCCGAGTAGCGCAGTTTTTTGTAGCTTTGCTGGAATTATTGCAGGAAGCTGCAATTTCTTGATGTATTTTGCAAACATTTTGGACATGATTCCCAGTGCCCCGATGACAATGGGTATCACTGTTACATGTTTCATCCATAATCGCGCAGTTTTGATGGCCAGGTATTTCATAATTTTTTCCAGTTCTTTTTCTTCAACTCTGGCATCTCCTGGTACAGCGATATCAATCAACTGTACACTTCGGTTCTCTGTGACTGCAATATCTGGCGTGTTGTGTTCCAAATGGCAATTTGTCTGTATTTGGAAGTCCCACAAAATCTTCACCCTCTCATTCTCAACAACTTTTTCCACCCTATGTTCCCATGACTTTTTGGACACAGGCAAGTCGTATTTTTTACACAATGCCCAGTGGATTAGTTTAGCAACTTGGTCATGTCTAGCTTTGTAATCAGTTTGCGCGATTTTGCTGCACTCACATATTAAATGTTGTTGTTGTTGTTGTTGTTGTTGTTGTTGTTGTTGTTGTTATTATTATTATTATTATTATTATTATTATTATTATTATTATTATTATTATTATTATTTTGCATTGAGAAAAGCTTTTCCAGAGATTGCACATTAAACCTCAAATCCTTTTCTTGTAACCCTAATTATCTTTGCGGTAAAAACAAAAGTGTCTGTCTGTCATCTGTCTGTCTCACCATGGCTCTTAAGTCTAAGAAAAAATTCTTCAAGCCAACCTCCAAATCTAACAACCTCTTGAAAGAAATCCTTCTGAAAACTCCCCGTCGAGGCTTCTTCTATTATTTGTGTGGAATAGCATCCTGTCCTCCATGCTTATTGCCACCAATCAAAAATAAAAAATGAAATAAAATAAAATAAACACAGTCAACAGAACAACACATTGTGGCTCGCATCCCACTAAGACAGAAGTCTATGAAGTGGACTAATACATATCCAGAATACAATAGAAGATTTCTTTCTTTCTTTCTTTCTTTCTTTCTTTCTTTCTTTCTTTCTTTCTTTCTTTCTTTCTTTCTTTCTTTCTTTCTTTCTTTCTTTCTTTCTTCCTTCCTTCCTTCCTTCCTTCCTTCCTTCCTTCCTTCCTTTCTGCAACTAAATTGAGATAAAATTTAATTTGACTATTTTACAGTTTTGAAACAACAAATCCTGGTTAATGAGATTTTGATTTGATTTGATAATAACTGCTGATCTGGTAAAAGGATTGGTTTTATTCCATATAAAGTTTAATAAATGGAATATTCAGTTCTGAAATATTGTTTCAGGCTCAGCTCTTGTTACTGGAGTTTATTTTGGTTCGGTTTAGGAATAAAACTGTGAAATGGGTTGAGTTCAACAAGGTAGGCAGCATATCAATTTTCATATAAATAAAGTAATGTTGGACTCCAGTTAGACCCTATTCATTATTTAAGTATGTATCTTTAAGTTGAATCAAGAAGCATGACCCCTCCCCCTGTAAATTATTTAACAGGTCATTCTAAGTGGCTCTCTGTATTTAGACATCCATTGCTTAATTTTTGAGATAAGGAAAGATTAATGCTCCAGACGCTGGGTAGCATTTCTTATCCTCAGCAACTTTTAAAGTTTTGTGGACTTTAACTCCCAGCATTCTCTGCTTGGGGAATTTGGGGAACTGAAATCCATACATCTTAAATTTTCTGAGGTTGAGAAACACTGTAATAAAGCTTTGTCCATGTGGTCATCCAGAATAAAATTTGTAGAGACGGTGCCTGCTGGAGGTCAATCTGAGTTGATAGCTATATCAACTCATGAGGAGTTGATGTAGCTATCCACGTGGAGCCCTGGTAGTGCAGTGGTTAAAATGCAGCATTGCAGGCCAAGTCTGTCCACAGTCTGGAGTTCGATCCCGACTGGCTCAAGGTTGACTCAGTTTTCCATTCTTCCAAGGTTGGCACCCAGATTTTTGGGTGCAATATGCTGACATTGTAAACCGTCCAGAGCATGCTGTAAAACACTACGAGTTGTATGTAAAGCTAATGCTATTGTTATATCAACTATCGGAGAGAGGAGCGTGATTCCTCAGTGGTTAAAGACAGTGGTCTTGTTGTCTGGAAAGTTGACAGCTGGAGATCAAGGCCTGAGTGCCATTCAATGAGGTGAGTTCCTGTTACCTGCCCCAGCTGCTGATCACCTAGCACAGACATGTCAAACACAAGGCCCGGGGGCCAGATCTGGCCCACGAAGTGGTTTCATGTGGCCCGCGAAGCCATCCTGGAAACAGTGAGGGAATGGCCCCCACTGCCTTGGCCCTGGCCCAGAGACCCTCCTTCTGCCAGAGACCCCCAGTTCTGTCCCACTCCTGCCCAGGCCCCCATAGGCACCCTTGATGTGAATGATGTAGAGCTGGCCACGCCCACCCAGTAGGCCATACGCACTCTAGCCATGCCCACCCAGTAGGCCACACCCACCCTGGCCACACCCACCCGGCCCCCGAGGGCAACTGCAATGCTGATATGGCCCTCAATGAAATTGCGTTTGACACCCCTGCCCTAGCAGTTCTAAAGCATGCAAATGTGAGTAGGTAAATAGATACCACTTTGGTAGGAAGATAATAGTGTTCCATGCCATATAGCAGGGGTGACAAACTAATGGCCCGCAGGATGGTTGCATCATACGGAGACCGTGCCCATCCCAGCTCTGGCAACATAAAAAAACATTGCAATATGTCGTGACATGTCATGTGACGTGGCGAGTTTGACACCTGTGCCCTATAGTCATGCTGACCATATGACCATGGAAGCATCTTCAGGCAACGCTGACTTCCTCAGCTATAAAATGGAGATGAACACTGCCCCTAGAGTTGGACATGGCTGAATAGGGGAAACCCTTACTGTTATATCAACTATCAAGAGCTATATAAAAGACATTGAATGTTCTCTCTCTCTCTCTCTCTCTCTCTCTCTCTCTCTCTCTCTCTCTCTCTCTCTCTCTCTCACACACACACACACACACACACACACACACACACACACTCTAACACTATATGCCTGTTGATGCTGCTGGATTCCTTGGATCAAGACAACATCCTGATCTCTCTGATTTCATTTCTCAACTGGTGTTTTCTCCCAGGAATATCCAGTGGTGGGATTCAAATATGTGAACAACCGGTTCTCTTTGTGGATGATGCTTCCAGAAGTCTGTTCTGGGCCTGGGCAACAACAACAACAAAAAAATCAGCTACCATTTCTGCCGAAGTGGTGCGAACTGGCTGAATCCCACCACTGGGAATATCTGAAAAATAAGCTTTTGTGTTTTCATTCTCTAAGCAGAAATTTTGCAGGTTGCAATATTTTACAATAGTGCAATTAAGGACTCGCCACTGCAATACATATTGTATCTTGAGTTGGTTATCAGGAGCTGGCTCTGTTTGTTTTAATTGGCAGCACAGAACATCGGCTGATTCAGTATGTGTTTCCCTGCAATTAGAAGTCATCAGTCATTCAGGATGGACAAACCTGTTTGTGCATGTGTGCACGTATGCATCTGAAAGACAGATCTGGGAAATTCATACAAGGTGAACAAAAATATTAATTTATCACTGGCCAAATGCAAGAACAACATTGGAAAGACTTCCCATGATTTTCAAAAAGAAAGCAAGCTAAGGAAGAGAAATTCTGAGGGCCTTTCAGAAATAAAACTTCGTTTGGTTATCAATGACAGACACTTGCAGATACAGAACTTTTATTGTACCCATTAGAAAACTACAACATTACATTACTTTTCGACATAATCGCCATTCAAATTGAGGCACTTACCATAACACCATACAAAGTTTGAAATTCCTTAGTATTACTTGCTTGGCGCCAAATCTGGGCTATCGGGGTGGGGGGTGGGTGATCAAAAACATCCCAACAGAACTGCTTCAAAAGTTCTTGGGTGCATCTAGAGGAGTGCGGGCAAGCATTATCGTGAACTAACACCACACCGGAAATGGTGCCATAGAAAATCCCACCAAATGTGAAGATGCCAAAGGAGTAACGACGAGTGAAGTTCATGGAGTGTGGTTCGACCACCCATTCAGAAGTGTCAGAGCATGCAGTCTTATTGCACTGAGGTAACCCAGGAGTAAATGCAGTATACAGTAGTTTGTATTTAAATGGTGGCTTATATTACATTATATCTACAAATATACACTAGAAATAAAATACATACATGTGGTAAAACAGCAAACTCCAATACACAGCAATTACAGCAGTCAAACGGACAAGAGAGAGAGAGAGAAAGACTCCAGCAAAAGACTTCCCTTTTATACTCAGACTCTTAAAGGGATGCACATACCTGCTGAATCATTCCTATTATTGCATCATCCACATTACACTACATCTTTACATAAGCTATTTAGCTGTTAAATCATTATCCTGACAAGAAGTCTAATCTAGAAGTGAATTAGAACTACAAGGCATAAAACTAGATTGGTGGGCCTATCTACAGATACAATCAAGATTCGAGAAGGATAAGAAAGAATGGGGGATAAATACCCAGGAAACCGCTTTGGATAAAATATTATTGGGACCAGATATCAAACAGATAAGGAAACTGTATAGTCTGCCCCTGGGATATAAATTGTTTGAGGAACAAGTGAAGGAACCTATGTTGACCTGGGCCAGAAATTTGGGACATGGCATTGATCTTGACACATGGCAAACGCTCTGGGATAGAAACAAAAGGATAACACTGGCCTCAGCCTACAAAGAAAATTTATTTAAAATGTTTTACCGATGGCCCCTTCCCCCAGCACGCTTAGCCAAAATGTACAAGACAATATCTCCTAGATGTTGGAAATGTTCTGAAGAAATAGGCACATATTTTCACATATGGTGGTCATGCAGTAAGACACAAAGATATTGGAAAATGATTTGGACTTGGTTTAAAAAAATGCTAGGACGGAAAGTTGAGTTTACTCCAGAATTTTTCTTATTGGACATAATAAAAGAGAAATACTCCAAAGAAGAGGTTTATTTGATGATTCATATCATTACGGCAGCAAGAATGTTGTTCGCCCAGAATTGGAAAAGGAGTGAAATTCCGGTAGAAAGCGAGGTGATAAAAAAAAATTGGGAGTGCACAGAAATGGACAAATTAACCCTGGAAATTAAGAATAAAATCAATCAGGCTACTATAAAATCTGGATGGGAACAAAAGGAAGGTCTCTATTTGAGTTTATGGATTGGTTGATTGTTTTAAATATGGTATTATTATATATAACTGATGTGTACAGTATTCTATGTGTATCTTATGTGTGTATATATATATATATGTACATTTCAAAACAATGTAAAACAAGAAGGTATGTCAGTCCGTTCACACCGTGTCCAATGTTTTAAATAATAAACTCAATTTTTTTAAAAAAGAAGTCTAATGTGAAATGTTATGAAAACTCAGATGAGCCATCCATAAGAAGTGTCGAGGCATGCTGACCTCCGGTGTGGTGTTGATTCACAATAATGCTTGCCCGCACACAATTCTCCAAAGCACCAGAAGGCAAGACAAGAAGTAATGAGTGGAAGGTCATTAAACAGAAATCTAGCCTAGAACTAAAGAGAAATTTCCTGACAATGAAAACAATCAGTGGAACAGCTTGTCTCAAGAAGAGAATGGACAACCATTTGTCCAGAATGATATAGGGGTCTCCTAAGTGACCAGGGGGTTGGAGCAGAAGACCACTAGGGTCCCTGTTATTCTAAGTTTTGATATTGTAGGTCACTTAAGTCCCATTGATTTCAAGCTGCATACTTTAAACACAGTGAAGCCAAGTCCCAATTATAACTTGACAAATGTATTTTCCCCTCTCCAAGATGAGGAGGAACTAGTGTTACAACAAATGAGAGGGAGAGACAGAGAGACAGACACACACACACACACACACACAGAGAGAGAGAGAGAGAGAGAGAGAGAGAGAGAGAGAGAGAGAGAGACAGACAGACAGACAGACAGAGAGAGAAAGAGAGAGAGAGAGAAAGAGAGAGAGAAAGAGAGAGAGAGAGAGAGAGAGAGAGAGAGAGAGAGAGAGAGAGAGAGAGAGAGAGAGAGAGAGAGAGAGAGAGAGAGAGAGAGAGAGACTTGTTCAAACTATTCTCCACGAAATAACAATAACTTTATTGCAAGAGCTGTCACAATGGTATAAAAAACATGGTCAAATTTTGACTTATAGCTATAGTGCAGAAATGTACCCTGGTTGGCTGTGGTTATATTGCTGGATCTGTTAAATTCCTTAGATTTATTTTTTTCCCAAAAAGCGAGAAAGAAAACATACCATTAAAATTTTAACTGTCTCAAACACTATTTTTATAGCTTATTAATTATACCAAAGAAGCACAACTAATTAGTTTAACGGGCAGCCTTGTGTATGCAAGTAACATTAAATAGATAACTAAAGTAAATCAACATGCAAAATTGCTGTTGTTCTATGGCCAACAGAAGTGATATATTGCAAGGAAAGAAATATAGCTGTTCCAATTGACAATAAAAAAAAGAAAAGCTTTCTCCATTGTTTTCATTTTTAATTTTATTCCCTTAATGGTTATTACAATGCATTTAATCTTTCCTTTCCTTTCCTTTCCTTTCCTTTCCTTTCCTTTCCTTTCCTTTCCTTTCCTTTCCTTTCCTTTCCTTTCCTTTCCTTTCCTTTCCTTTCCTTTCCTTTCCTTTCCTTTCCTTTCCTTTCCTTTCCTTTCCTTCCCTTCCCTTCCCTTCCCTTACCTTACCTTACCTTACCTTACCTTACCTTCCTTTGCTTCCCCTAATCTCCCCTTTCTTGCCTTGCCTTGCATTCCCTCCCCTCCTCTTCCCTTTCTTCCCCTTCCTTCCCCTCCCCTCCCCTTACTACTGTTCCCTCCCCTTCCCTCCCCTCCCCTCCCCTCCCCTTACTACTGTTCCCTCCCCTTCCCTCCCCTCCCCTTCCCTCCCCTCCCCTTACTACTGTTCCCTCCCCTCCCCTCCCCTTCCCTCCCCTCCCCTTACTTTCTTTCCCCTCCCCACCACTTCTTCCCCTCCCCTTATTTTCCTTCTTTATTCTCCCCTTCCCTTCCCTTCTTCCCCTCCCCTCCCCACCTCTCCCCTTCCCTTCCTTTCTCTTCCCTTCCCTTCCGTTCTCCCTCCATGATACTCAAATCTCTTCCCAGTGGCCATGTTTGCTAAAATCAGATCCTGCCAAATGTTGAAAGTACCACATATCCATGAAGTATTGGATTTACATAGCAAAGCAAGCCCCTCAGCCACAAAATAGAATGCAGCTGCATTTTTGATTTGAACTTATTATTCAGTTTACTTGATATCAATGCAGGCAAATTCTATTCTGACATTAATTCAAAACAAGAAGAACAATTAAAATGAAAAGGAGTGAAAGAAGCCGTGTTTTATCCATGGGGTTCTGGATTGGGCTACATGATTCTCTGAAACCCTAGTTTACAGGATGTATCATGTCACAGCAAATAATCCAATCGTATTTGTAGCTCTCTGATCTGTTCTGTGACAGTTCTTTTCTCCTGGTTAATAATTCAGAATGCACATTCGTTCTCCACATAGCACATTGCCAGCCTTCTACAAATCAACACAAAGAAGTGATTTTCTCCTTAATTTGATCAGAGCCTCCTCGAGCACAATGGCGATTTTGAGAACACCACGACTCATTCGGAGACAGGATTTATCTCAACCCGTAATGGAATCGTTTTATTCTCGGGAAAATCAACATGCTGTTTTGATCAAGTGAGACATAATTTCATCCATCTCTTCTGGCATTGACATACAGATGGAAACCAACAGCTAGAAACGATGTTCTCAGCTTCTCGACGTGAAACAATTCACTCAAATATCTGTCAACTTTAAAGGAAATGCCATCACTAAGTGAGGGAGCTTGTGTTCAGCCGTTTCAAAGAAGCCCAGGAATATCCATGGGGAAAATAAAAAAATGAGTGCCCTGAAGTACCTCAGAAAGGGTAACTCACCCTTACGGCCTCTCTACGAACCAATGGGTGTGAAAAAATGGGGACATGTAGGATATGCCTGAAGGCAGGGGTCCCCAACCCCCAGTCTGTGGACCGGTACTGGGCCGTAAGATGCCCACAACTGGTCTGCACAAAAAAAGCAAAGTCCCATTCATGGGGTGGAGGCAGCACACAAAACCACACACTCGCTGGTCCACAGGAAAACCTTTCTCCACAGAAGCGGTCCCTGGTGCCCAAAAGGTTGGGGATCTCTACCCTAAGGGATATGCCTTAACAAGTGAAAGCTAAGATAGAACATGGACCCGTAGAGTTGGGAGGAACTTTGAAGGTCTTCTAATCCAACCTTCTGCCCAACCCTTATATCATCCCAGAGAAATGGTTGTCCAGTCTATTTCTGATAACCTTCACTGAGGGAGAGACTAGACTAGACTAGACTAAACTAAACTAGACTAGACTAGACTAGAACAGGGTAGGGTAGGGTAGGGTAGGGTAGGGTAGGGTAGAACAGAACAGAACAGAACAGAACAGAACAGAACAGAACAGAACAGAACAGAATAGAATAACAGAGCTGGAAGAGACCTTGGAGGTCTTCTATTTTAACTCTCTGCTCAAGCAGGAAACCCTATACCATTTCAAACAAATGGTTGTCCAATCTCCTCTTAAATACTTCCAGTGTTGGAGAACCCAAAGCTTCTGGAGGCAGGGTGTTCCACTGATTAGTTGTTCTGTTAGAAAAAATCCTCCTTAGTTCTAGGTTGCTTCTCTCCTTGATTAGTTTCCATCTGTTGCTTCTTGTCCTGCCTTCAGGTGCTTTGGAGAATGGCGTGGCTCCCTCTTCTTTATGTCAACTCTTGAGATATTGGAAGACTATCATGTCATTCTGAGTCCTTCTTTTCACTAGTTTAGACAAACCCAATTCCTGCAACCGTTGTTTATATGTTTTAGCCTCCAGTCCCCTAATCATCTTTGTTGCTCTTGTCTGCACTCTTTCTAGAGTCTCGACATCTTATTTACATTGTGGTGACCAAAACTGGATGCAATATCAGGAGGCAAACTCTTCCACTGGTTAATTGTTCTCACTGTCAGAAAATTTCTTCTTTCTTCTAGGTTAGAACAATCTTCCACCCACCAGTTCTTGACCTGCACTCTGCTGCTTTGGAGAATAAGTCAATCCTCTTTTCTCTGGGTCAGTCCCTCAGGTACCGGAAGTTATGTCCACACATTGTTGTTATTGTTGGCTGAGAAGTCATGTCCGACTCATCGCGACCCTATGGACAATATTCCTCCAGGCCTTCCTGTCCTCTACCATCTTCTGGACTCCATTTAAGCTCAGGCCTACTGCTTCAGTGACTCCATCCAGCCATCTCATTCTCTGTCATCCCCTTCTTCTCTTGCCCTCAATCTTTCCCAGCATTAGGCTCTTCTCCAGTGAGTCCTTCCTTCTCATTAGGTGGCCAAAGTATTTGAGTTTTGACTTCAGGATTTGGCCTTCTAAAGAGCAGTCAGGGTTGATCTCCTCTAGGACTGACCAGTTTGATCGCCTTGCAGTCCAAGGGACTCGCAGGAGTCTTCTCCAGCACCATACTTCAAAGGCCTCAATTCTTCGGCGCTCAGCCTTTTTTTATGGTCCAGCTTTCACTGCCATACATTGCAACTGGGAGTCCACACATTACTTTTCTTCAATAGGCTAGCCCAGTGGTAGGCAACCTCGGCTCTTTTATGACTCATGGACTTCAACTCCCAGAATTCCTGAGTCAGCTGACTCAGGAATTTTGGGAGTTGAAGTCCATGAGTCATAAAAGAGCCGAGGTTTCCTACCCCTGGGCTAGACACAGCCTCCAGACTGTTTATCATTTTTGGTTTCTTTTCTATACATTCTTTCTAGGGTCCCAGCATCTGAGCTACAAAATCTCAAATTGACCTAAAATCCCAATGAATTCCCCCTTAAAAATCCAAGTTAAGGAAAGGTAAAATTTCAACTCTGTAACTCCTGTCCCACCAGTTCTTGCTTGCTCACTCACCCCCATTTTTGTACCCACCCTAAAGTTTTCCTAGTGGGGGCAGTTTGTCCTTCTTTTAAAGCAGACATGACCTCAATGCCATATACGACTTCTGGGGCTCTTTTGATGGGATTTCTAGAGTTCCCTTTGAACATGATTATGGAAAATCAAAGATACAAACTGTAGTTAATTAGATGCTGGGAAGTCTTCAATGCTGTGATGAAAACTGTGAAATAAAGAGCTCATGGTATTAGAAAGTGGAGAAAATTCCTTAGAGCGCTCTTTGCAAAAGTAAACAGCACACGCACACACGTGTGTGTGTGTGTGTGTGTGGTGGCCGCACCAATTTTGCATATGCATTTATTTCCCTGCAGCATTAAATTCCCTTCCAAAGCATACAGCATACATAGATAAATGGATCAATCCATAAATCTCATCCCTGCCTTGAAAAAAATACTCCCAAAATAGACAATCTTAAGCCAGAGTCCACAATTACTGCCCTTAGCACGAATCACCTTAAGTGTTCATAGATTATTGTGTTCAGGAAGAATCATCAGGAATATGTTGCAGCTGGAATATACTGCATCCAGTTCTGGTCAGCACAATACAAAAAAAAAAAAAGATGTTGAGACTCTGGAAAGAATGCAGGGAAGAACAACAAAAATGATTAGGGGGCTGGAGCCTAAAACACATGAAGAACAGTTACAGGAATTGGGTATTTCTACTCTAATGAAGGGATGTGGTGGCTCAGTGGGTTAGGACGTTGAGCTTGTCGATCAGAAGGTCAGCAGTTTGGCGGGTCGAATCCCGAGTGCCGCATAACAGAGTGAGTGCCTGTTACTCGTCCCAGCTTCTGCCAACCTAGCAGTTCGAAAGCACGTAAAAATGCAAGTAGAAAAATAGGGACCACTACGGTGGGAAGGTAACAGCGTTCCGTGTGCCTCTGGCATCTAGTCATTCCGGCCACATGACCACGGAGACGTCCTCGGACAAGTGCTGGCTCTTTGGCTTTGAAACGGAGATGAGCACCGGCCCCTAGAGTCGGAAACAACTAGCACGCATGTGCGGGGGAACCTTTACCTTTACCTTATTCTAATGAAAAGAAGGATTAGGGATGACATGATAGCATTGTTCCAATATCTAAGAGACTGCTACAAAGAAGAGGTGGGATCAACTATTCTCCAAAGCATCAGAAGGCAAGACAAGAAACAATGGATGTAAACTAATCAAGGAGAGAAGGAACCTAGAAGTTAGGAGAAATTTCCTAACACTGAGAACAATTAACCAGTGAAATGGCTTTTCTTCAGAAGTTGTGGGTGCTCCATCACTGAAGGTTTTCAAAAAGAGGCTGGACAACCATTTGTCTGAAATGATATAGGGTCTCCGGCTCAAGCAGGGGTTTGAGTAGAAGACTTCCAAGGTCACTTTCAACTCTAATATTCTACGTTCTATATTGACAATAAAGCCCCTTAACACTGAAGGAGGATAATAGACAGTTAGTTGCCACTGAAGTGGGCTTGAATCCTCATTATTCCAAGGTGGATGCTTATTATCAAGACCATCTCTAATAATAATTGTAATGTATTGGGCCTTTTACTTGAACTGTGTTCACGTGTCTTTGAATGCTGCTCGAGATTGCTTAATTAGGGTGTCTGCATAACGGTTGCTGGCTGCCCAGACATGCAGTCTCCAGGATGATCATTGGTTGGCTCTGGGGTGGGAATAGTTCCCTTTAAACCTATTGGCCACCACCTAGTGGCCAACCATATAAGTAACTGCGTAGAAGCCTCTGTTCTCAGTTATGTTCCTGTTACTTCAATAAAGCAATGTTCCTGTTTGAACCCTCTCGTCTCGCCTCCTGCTTCCCAAGAACTCACTACACAACAACAATCATCTTCCAAAATATTCTAGGAACCTCCCTGATTGTGTTCATTTAGTTTGACCACTGTCTTCCCCTTCTTCTCCTTCACTCCACCTTGTCAAAGAGAATTATGGACTGGTATAATTCAGAGGGTCATTAATCCCATTATATTCCTTGGTGCTCTCTAAGTGCCTGAAGGAAGAGCCTACACATTCATCTTCACATCTTCTCCCCATGTGGTGTGAACATGGTAAGGGACAGACATGGTGAGGGCTAATGGGGGCAGGTTAATGGGTGGACACGATTTGAATAGAGTTCCCATTTTGTGCTAGAAATACAGCCTGATGCAGCAGCTTCCTGCTGGACTGTTGCTTTGGCTTATTGCAAGCTTAATAACTTCATAATTTCAAAAGCAATAAAGGTTAGATTGTCACCCTTGAAGGTTGAGATATCTCATAGTGGTGTTGGAGGGAGCAATATCTACTAGGGACATCCATTAACACTCCTCTCACTTTCTCCTCAAATTAGTCTCAGAAGGATGTTGACTTTGGAAGACCATCCGACAAGCACAGTCATGGAAGTGTACTACCAAGCATTGTTGAGGGCAATAACACTCACAAAATGGATTCCATTTTATTCATATCCACTGGGAGAGGATCCTTTGAATTTTAATTTTTTTTTTTAAATTTAATAATATTTGTATACCGCCCTTCTCCCTGAGGACTCAGGGCGGTTCACAGGGCAGAATAAAATACTAAATACAAACATTAAAAAGAGATTAAATGATTGCCCGAGTTAAAACAATTGGAATAAAATTCTAAAACACCAAGTTAAAATTAAGACACCAAAAATAAAAAAACCCACCAATCCCCATCAGGCTAGGCCGGCTTGAACAAACAGAAACGTCTTGAGATCGCGACGAAAGGAGCGAAGATCGGGCGCCATCCGGAGCTCTACCGGTAGCTGATTCCACAGCTCCGGGGCGCCCACAGAGAAGGATCTCCCCCTGGGGGCCACCAATCGACATTCTCTGATCGGTGGCACCCTGAGGAGGCCCTCTCTGTGGGAACGCACAGGGCGCAGGGAGCTTGATGCCGGCAGCAGATGTTCCCTAAGGTACTCCGGCCCCATGCCATGGAGGGCTTTAAACACCGTTACCAGTACCTTGAATCTCACCCGGAAGACAACCGGCAACCAATGCAGCTCACGGAGCAGAGGTGTAACGTGGGAGTATCGGGAGACTCCCAACACAACTCTCGCGGCTGCATTCTGTACCAGTTGGAGCTTCCGGGTGGTCCTCAAGGGCAGCCCCATGTAGAGAGCGTTGCAGTAGTCCAGACGAGAGGACACGAGCGCATGAGTGACCGTGCACAAATCATCCCGGCTGAGATAGGGCCGCAACTGGCGCACCAGGCGAACCTGGGCGAAGGCCCCCCTAGTCACAGCTCCTATATGGTCTTCCAAGGTGAGCTGTGAATCTAGGAGGACTCCCAAGTTGCGAGCCCTATCTACGGGGGGTAATAGTTCACCCCCCATAGCCAGAGGTGGAATGTCCGAATAAACCCGGGATGAAGGTATGCAAAGCCACTCAGTCTTGTCGGGGTTGAGTTGAAGTCTGTTCCTCCCCATCCAGACCCGAACCACCTCCAGGCAACGGGACATCACGTTGAGGGCATCACTGGGGTGGTTTGGGGTCGAAAGGAAAAGTTGGGTATCATCAGCGTACTGATGATACCCAACTCCAAAGCCACGAATGATCTCACCCAGCGGTTTCATGTAGATGTTGAACAGGAGAGGCGAGAGGACCGACCCCTGAGGAACTCCACAAATGAGAGACCTCGCGGTCGACCTCTGCCCCCCTGCCAACACCGACTGCGAACGTCCCTGGAGATAGGAGGAGAACCACTGTAAGACTGTGCCTCCCACTCCCAATCCCCTGAGACGCCGCAGCAAGATACCATGGTCGATGGTATCGAAAGCCGCCGAGAGGTCTAATAGGACTAGAACAGAGGAATATCCCCTGTCCCGAGCCCTCCAGAGATCATTCACCAGCGCGACCAATGCCGTCTCCGTGCTGTGCCCGGGCCTGAAACCCGATTGGTACGGGTCCAGATAATCCGCTTCATCCAGGACCAGAGGGAGCTGATGCGCCACCACACTCTCAACAACCTTCGCAAGAAAGCAAAGGTTGGAGACAGGACGAAAGTTGTTCAATACAGCTGGGTCCAAGGCAGGCTTCTTGAGGAGAGGCCTCACCACCGCCTCTTTCAAGACGGCGGGGAAGCTACCCTCACTCAGAGAAGCCGATATAACTGCCTGGAACCAGCTGCGTGTCCTCTCCCGGGCTGCATAGACCAGCCAGGAAGGGCACGGGTCCAATAAACATGTGGTGGTGCTCAGCCTCCCCATGATCCTGTCCACTTCCTCCGGAGTCACAGAATCAAACTCCTCCCAGGTGATATCGACAAGACCGCCCGTGTCCTGATCGTCAGACTCTGCCCAGTCAGAGTCCAGACCGGTCCGAATCCGAGCGATTTTGTCCGACAGATGTTGGTTAAACTCCTTGGCACGACCCTGCAAGGGATCCTCCCTCACCTCCTGATTTAGGAGGGAGCGAGTCACCCTAAACAGGGCGGCCGGGCGATTATCTGCGGACGCGATAAGGGTGGCGAAGTGGTTAGACCTCGCCTCCCTTATCGCAGCGAGATAAGACCTAATGTAGGCTCTTAGTCGCAATCGGTCGGATTCGGATCGGCTGGACCTCCAACCGCTCTCTAGGCCCCGTCTCCGACGCTTCATCTCCCGGAGCTCCGCAGAAAACCATGGAGCTCGACGGGATCTGCACCGGGTCAGGGGCCGCAGGGGTACAACCCGGTCAAGAGCCTCAGTGGCCGTCCTTTCCCAGGCTTCCACTAAGGCATCTGCCGAGCTGTGAGCAAGGGAGGCAGGTGGGAATTCATTAGTGAAGACAAAAAAGATTAAACTTTCAATGGCTGGAAAGAATTCAATGCTCCAGAGACAACTAATTTAGAGGGACTTCGCTATTTTCATGGTGGCTTTCACAGACTTTTGTGGAGGAAAAGGAAGCAGTGGAGGCAACCACATGTATTCTTCACTATAGCCCTGGAATCCATTGACTTGCAAATCTCAGCTAGTGGTTGGAAGATTGCAGCAAAACTTCGTGAACAGAGCACAAAAGCAAATAACACCAAAGGTGCTTTTTTTTCAAGAGGTAACTGAAATACAATTCATACCAATGTTTGGGGGGTGGGGGGGAAGGACCAATTTGAGAAGAAGGCGCTATCAGACTTATTTTTACAGCTGATCAAAGTTACTTTAATGGAATGTTACACCTACAGGAAGCACTTCTGTTTCTCTTAAAATGTCTGACGAAGCCAGATCACTTATCCCATAATTCGATCCTTAAAGCTCCTTACTGCACATTTCTGAAGCGCTGCTACACTTTTACTGAGAAATTACCATATTCAAAAATGATGTCGTTAGAAGCCAATCCTCTCATTAAAAGATGGGTTGACTAATACTTTGGAATGCTTTTTTTTGGATAAAGGACAAAGTTATGTCTTCATTTGACAAGCAGTGAACCTTCTCCAAACAGCAATTTAATAGGGCTTATCCAATAATCACTGTTTTAAATGCTGGCCAGACTTCTGTGGCTGAGCCCGTCTGTCACACTGCTTAGTCACAAGGGAGCTGAGAGACTAAGACACTGTCACACTCTCGCTGGCAAGATCTTTTGTAAAAGCCAAGATTGATCCTCGCAGCATTAATCATGCAAGTGGGTCTTCAGCGTGGCATTATCCTCAAGGAATATGAATTACCCACAAGGCCTGGAGGTCATTCTGAGGGCTTCATGAGACTCAGAATCATTACTGTCATACTTATTTGCAATGTAGGATGAGAAGTAAATAAGACATTTGACATACAGCTGTGAAAGGCCATCTACCTTGGCTTAGACTCCTGAAAAGCTGCTTAAATGTTTCCCGCGTGAAGCATCAGGTAAAAACAAAGATCTGTTCGTCAAAACTTCGCCCTGCTTTACCTGACTTAACCCAAAGAGACTCATCAAGAGCCTTTTAATCTTTTGAGAGGAGTATGAACATAGAACTACAAATGACTAAATCAAGGACCTCCAGAAGCAATACTTCAAGGCAAGATAAATACTTTCCAGGAGGAAATAAATGTATCGTTAGGACAAATACAAATGACAATAGAATAGACTCAAACCACGAGGAAATCCAAAACAACTTTGATGATTTAAATAAGTATATTTTCAATTTAAATTTACAATGAAAAACCACCCAGAAAATAACAACAAAGGCACAAATAAATCAGACAGCAGACTACAAATTGGAAGCGTATGATCAAATTGATGAAACAACAAAGGAGAAGAATTACAATTTGACACAAACAGGAAAAAAATCTTCAAGGTTCCAATACAACAAGAAAAATGGAATCATCAGGAGAACCATCAAAGTTTGGGAGACAAAAAGTATTTATCTTACTTACTTCAATGTTTGTATTCCCAACATTTGTAAAAATGCAATAACTGCTGGGTAAGTGGATTACATCAACTTGAAAAAATTACTCAGCAAAAGAAGAAGACCAGAGACAAATACAAGAGATTTAACTCACCCTAACAGATGGGCTATTACGTGAATAAACATTTGTTTGAATATGGCTAAAAGAACAGAGAATTTTGAAGAGAAAGGGGCCTTATAACAAGAAGGATAAGAGATTTAAGTAATATAGTATGTTTTATAATATATGAAATGTTAAATGATGTAACGTTTATTAATATATAAGTGAAATATAAACTGATTAAAAGGATGTTATATCTAGATATTATAAGACAGATAAAAAGTATAGTATTTTTATAATGTATGACATAAAATATTGGGAAGATGTACCTAAATGGGAAAATTTGGACAGTTAGATGACTAATATGAAGAAATTATGACCGATAAGAATTGGATTAAATATAAGGGAATTTAAGCGTAAAGAAAAATTATAAAAATAGGATGTAGGCTGAACTAATAAGATAATAATAATAATAATAATAATAATAATAATAATAATAATAATAATAATAATAATAATAATGGTGGTTATGAGAATACTATAAGCTGAAAAAAATGTTATATAGAGAGATTATTATTACTTCTATAAATATAAAAATGCCTATATCTAATCATTTACAGTATATATTGAAAATATTAAGATTTATATTTTGGCTAAGGTTGAAGAAGGAGAACACAAACGAGAGAAGGGAAGATCAACAAAATGTATCATTCATTAATATATTAATTATGGAATTATCAAATTTAATTATTATTGATTGTTAATTAATTTTTATTGTCCTTTTTTTCTTGTTAAAATATAAACCAAGGCAAAACACTGTACACCAGGCACTGGAGATTGTTACAGTTAAAAACTTATATATATAAGATTTGCCCCGTGTTTGGGGTCTAGCAAGGTATTCTAAATACTTAACAAACACTTAACATATATATATATATATATATATATATATATATATATATATATATATGTATATGTATATGTATATGTATATGTATATGTATATGTATATGTATATGTATATGTATATGTATATGTATATGTATATGTATATGTATATGTATATGTATATGTGTGTGTGTAAATTACTAACAAAGAATTAAGGGAGACTGAAATGCGTTTCTAACTCATTAGTTTTCATCAGTCAGCCATACCCTTACTCATTAGTTTTCATCAGTCAGCCATACCCTTCTGAGATTCGAACCTGGGCTGATTGCACATTAGGCAGTGTATTTACCTCTTGAGCCACAGGATCTCTCTCGCTCTGTTAGCTTTCTGCAAGGGGAGATATGTGTTTGGGGCCTAGCAAGGTAATCTAAATAGTTAACATTTGACACATATATATGGATCTTTGGTTATTCCACATACAAGATCCACATACAAACACCCGCGAAAACCTCAGAAAACAAATATATATATATATATATATATATATATATATATATATGTATGTATGTATGTATGTATGTATGTATGTATGTATGTATGTATATGTATATGTATATGTATATATATTTATGTATATATATGTATATATATATGTATATATATATGTGTGTGTGTATATATATATATATATATATATATATATATATATATATGTATGTATATATATATATATATATATATATATATATATATATATATATATATATATATATATATATATATATATATATATATATATATATATATATATATATATATATATATACATATATACGTTTAAGTATTTGTCAAGGCTTTTTGAATGGACCTTGCTAATTAACTCTTTCATTCCTGTTTTGGCCCGACTCAGGGCTTATCCACAGGACATAGTCAACTTATGACAGCTCATTATTTGTGCAAATTATTCAAATTGCTAATAAAGAATTTGGGAGGCTAAGATGATCATTTTGAACTCTTTATGTTCTCATCAGATAGTCATACCCTTTATCTGAGATTCGAACCTGCTTCTCCCAGAAGAAGGAAGCTAAAGCCACCAGCATGATGATGACGGATGGGATTCCGTCGAAACGTTGCGCCTACAACTTTAGTTCTACCCGGGAAAAACCCGAATAACCAAAGATCCACATACAAACACCCGCGAAAACCTCAGAAAACAAATATATATATATATATATATATATATATATATATATATATATATATATATATATATATATATATATATATATATATATATATATATATATATATATATATGTAAGAAGAAGAAGTTGGAAGGGACCTTGGAGGTCATCTAGTCCAACCTCCTGCTCAGGCAGGAAACCCTATACCATTTCAGACAAATGGCTGTCCAGTCTCTTCTTAATGTTGTGATTCAGGGTCAGCCTGTGGGTCCGGCAGCCGGGTCGGATGACTCGGATGACTCAGACGAGGGGGAGGAGGAGGGTGTTGAAGACGAACTTGCTGATGATGGCTTGGAGGCTTCGCAGAGCCCCCAGCCAGGCCCCTCTTACTTGGTGGAGACTCAGCTGCGTGAGGCCGACAGTGCGGATGAAGAGGACCCACAGCTGGCCCTGTTCAAGGACGCCCGACGCAGGAGGCAGTCAAGTAGGAGCAAGCAGAGAAAGGCTGTGGGACTTCTCGGAAGGAGGCACAGGGAGGCCACGCCCTGAACTCTAATAAAGGGAGTGTTTGGGGAAGGGCTGGTTGCTGAAAGCAACCGCTCCGTTTGAGGATCAAAGCTCCGGTATCTTGTTTCATGTTTTGTTGTTTGTTTGTGTAATAAACTTGGCAGACGTTTCCCAGCCTCAGACGCTTTCCAGCCTCTGCCGTTTGTACAGGGGTTGCCTTTCTGCAAGGCCGGTAGCAGGCTGGTACAGAACACTTAAAAACTTCCAGTGTTGGAGCATTCACCACTTCTGGAGGCAGGTTGTTCCACTGGTTAGTTGTTCTAACTGTCAGGAAGTTTCTCCTTAGTTCTAGGTTGCTTCTCTCCTTGACTAGTTTCCATCCATTGCTTCTTGTCCTGCTTTCAGGTGCTTTGGAGAATAGCTTGACTCCCTCTTCTTTGTGGCAGCCCCTGAGATATTGGAACACTGCTATTATGTCCCCCCTCGTTCTTCTCTTTATTAAACTATGGGTACCTCGAGGACCACCTGCTGCCGGCGTCAACTCCCCTCCGCCCTGTGCGTTCCCACAGAGAGGGCCTCCTCAGGGTGCCTCCAGTCAGGGAATGTCGACTGGTGGCCCCCAGGGGGAGGGCCTTCTCTGTGGGCGCTCCGGCGCTATGGAACCAACTGCCGGTTGAGCTCTGGATGGCATCAGACCTTCGCTCCTTCCGGCACAGTCTGAAGACCCACTTATTTGAACTAGCTGGTCTGGCCTGATGGGGAATGTTAGGGTTTTTAATGGGTCTTTTATTGTTATTATATTTTTTAACCGGGTGCTTGTTTAATTCCTTTTTAATTTTTGTATTGTTATTTATATATGCCCTGTTCACCGCCCTGAGTCCTTCGGGAGAAGTGCAGTATACAAATTTAATAAAAGTAAAGTAAAGTAAAGTATCTATCTATCTATCTATCTATCATCTATCTATCTATCTCATATGTCAATCATCTATCTCATATGTCAATCATCTATCTAATCAATCATCTATCTATCTCATATATCAATCATCTATCTATCTCATATATCAGTTCTATCTATCTATCTATCTATCTATCTATCTATCTATCTATCTATCTATCTATCTATCTATCATCTATCATCTATCTATGTATCTATCTTCTGTCTATCTACCTACCATCTTCTATTTATTTTGATACAAAATAAGTTTTGACTCCTGGTCTTCCCTGACAAATCCATGAAGTTTTCTTGTGGAAGTGGCTAGCCCTTGCTTATTTCTTCCCAGAGCTCCAGAGATTGACTGGCCTAAGTCCCACAGCTGACTGCTTAAGGTGGGACTAGTATTCCTAGTCGCCTGGTGATTGGCTCAAAGTCACTCAACAGCTTTCATGCCTAAATCAGGATTAGAACTCACAATCTACTGGTAATTGACACAAAGTCATCCTGGAGCTTTCATGCCCAAGGCGAGACTAACTGTCTCCTGGTTTCTAACTAGACACAGGGCCAGCTCTGAGCTAAGGCCACATAGACACAGGCCTATGAGTGCCAAATTTTAGAAAGCGCCAACATTTGAAACTCTTTCAAAAAGCCCAATAAAAAAGCAACAATAACAACAACAGCAACAACTCAGTAACAACACACAGTTTTTCTATTTGCAGGTCTTTGCATTTTGTTATCTGCTTGAGTTCCTTCTCTTCTCTTCTGCTGTCTGTAGATATAGGCAGGTCCACTATCCAGAGTTTGTGTGTGTGTGTGTGTGTGTGTGTCTTTCTTATTAACAATTTTGATTATGAGTTTTGCATTTTCTTCTTGACCAGCTGTCCCTGATTAAAAAAAAATCCGATACCTTGAGGAATAGTTCGATGTTAAAGAGGCTTTTTCTCCCCACCATTTCTGCTTTCCAGCCTGCCAACGGCAGTATTTTTTGCCGCTTTGCTCACCCAAGAAGGAAAGCAAAACCAAAAAGAAACTATCTGAGGATAATAATAATAATAATAATACCCTCTTGCAATAAATACGCTCCAAGCCAGCTGGATGATTTGCATTAAGGAAGTGAGAGCCAAACGCTTGACAGAAAGCAAGGCAGCCTTTGGTAAGAAGAAATAGCTTGCACCAGTTAACCTTGTACCGTTGCACTCTTCTCGTTTGTCCATGGTGTGATTAACAATAAGCTCCACAACTGCTTCTTTTTTTAAAATAGTCTTGGTTTTGATCTCCCCAAACATAGCCTTTCATTATGCAAATCAGCACTGGGGGAATCAGCTCCCTTCCTCCACTTTGTTTGTTTATACTACAGCTAAATTAAAGTTTTTTTTCTCTCTCTCTCTCTCCTTTTTTTTTTTGCTTCTCCTTTTGGCAGTACCAGTGTGTCATATGCTTTTGATTAATCACACATAATTGGTAGGCAGCATGTGGGGTAAAGTAATTTCATACCAATCACTAGCTATTATTTAAGATTGCTTTGACAAGTCACCCTGTCTGGTTCATCAGCAGCCCTGGGGCGAGGCTGAACAATCATGCTATGAGTTTATGTATGTTATATATACTGTATGTTATATATACTGAAGCTAAAGCCACCAGCTTGAGGATGACGGATGGGATTCCGTCGAAACGTTGCTCTTACACCTTCAATTCTACGTGGGGAAAAACCCGAATGACCAAAGATCCATATATATATATATATATATATATATATATATATATATATATATATATATATATATATATATATATATTTAAGTATTTGTCAAGGTTTTTTGAATGGACCTTGCTAATTAACTCTTTCATTCCTGTTTTGGCCCGGCTCAGGGCTTATCCACAGGAACTAGTTAACTTATGACAGCTCATTATTTCTCAGATAAAGGGTATGACTAACTGATGAGAACATAAATAGTTCGAAATGATCATCTTAGCCTCCCAAATTCTTTATTAGCAATTTGAATAATTTGCATATATATATATATATATATATATATATATATATATATATATATATATTCCCAGCCAAAACAGGACAAGCTGAAAAAGACAAAGTTGTTTAAAGATCAAATGCAGGTGGGAGTAAGGAAGAGTGTGAAGGAGAGCTTTCTGGTTTGGACTGTTCCTGAACAGGAGATAACTGCGAAAAGATAAAAAAATGTCTATGGAGATTCTGAGTCATCCAGGTCATAGTTGTCCCAAAGATGCTTTTTTTTACAAGGCAACTGGACTTTTTTTTATTCCTCTGAAGACATTTTACTTCTTATCCGAGAAGCTTCTTCAGTTCTGGCTGGATGGTGGGGAAAGGAAGGATTTATACTCCTTGCAGACAGCTGGTCATTTGCATTCTTTTAGAGAGTCGTTGAGGCCATCTGAGTAGTGCAAATGGGGATGGAGCCTTCTTGGAACAGTTGAAAGGACTATGTCGTTACAGATGACCTCATCTATCTCCAGTCTACAACACAGTCCTTTCAACCCTTCCAAGAAAGCTCCACACCCATTTGCGCTACTCAGGTGACCCTGATGACACAGATAAACCTCCAGGTGGCATTGACCACTCTCTAAAACAGGGGAGTCAAACTGCGGGCCCGCTGCATCATAGCAAAA
Organism: Vipera berus; assembly: GCF_964194415.1. Lineage (NCBI taxonomy): Eukaryota > Metazoa > Chordata > Lepidosauria > Squamata > Viperidae > Vipera > Vipera berus. The sequence goes on along the minus strand of NC_138204.1, from coordinate 210,224,620 downwards.
CCGCCCCCACCCCATTGCCGGGAATGGGAAAAAAAGTCACGATACGTCGCCACACTTTATGTGACGTTGCGAGTTTGACACACCTGCTCTAAAAGAATGCAGATGACCAGTTGTCTGCAAGGAGTATAAATCCTTCCATTTCGCACCATCCAGTGAGAGCTGAAGAAGCTTCTTGGATGAGAAGTGAAATGTCTTCAAAGAAAGACAAGAAAGTCCAGTTGCCTCCTGAAAAAGCTCCCTTGGGATGCAATGATGGAAAAGTACAGGTACTCCTTGATTTACAGTGGTTTGCTTAACAACTGTTCAAAGTTACAACAGCCCTGAAAGAAAGTTACACAATGATTTTTTCCCACTGAAGACCATTGCGGCCTCCCCATGGTCATATGATTTATAGTTGGATGCTTGACCACTGATTCACAATTATGAGAGTTGCAGTGTCGTATGATCCCCTTTTGCGATCTTCTGACAAGCAAAGTCAATGGAGAAACCAGATTCCCCTTAACAACCGGGTTACCAATTTAAACAACTGAAGTCATTCAGTTAACAAATGTGGTAAGAAAAGTTGTAAAGTGGGGCACAATTCACCTAACACATTTCTCACTTAGCAATGTAAACCTTGGTTTTAGTTGTGATCGTAAGTTGAGGGCTACCTATTAAAAGAGGCTACAGAGAAGAATGAAGGTCTTGCTCTGAAATGTAAGCTTTGGAGAGGTTCTTACTCAAATAAATAAGGCTACATACCAGACTTCAAATCATGGGGGAAGAAGTATGAACCTAAAGGAAGTTGGTTTATTTGTTCTGCTTTGATTTCTTCGATATTTGTAGGAGAAGTGCAGGCAGGGCTAAGTGAAATGAGTAATCAAGCTGTACCTAGCATGAGGAATTCTGGGAGTTGAAAACCCCACATCTTAAAGTTGCCATGGTTGAGCAATACTCTACTTATTTTTAACTTTACAGATCAGTGGGAACAGATGCAGAAGACTACCAGTTCCTGCAAGTGAGGTTCTACATTTAGGCAAGAAAAACCAAATGTACAGGTATAGTATAGGGCAGTGATGGCGAACCTTTTAGAGATCGAGTGCCCAAACTGCAACACAAAACCCACTTATGTATCTTCGGGTGCTGGGTAGGCATGGCCAATTGGCTGGGTGTGGCCAACTGGGCGTGGCTGGGATGGTAACGGCCAACTGGGTGGGACTAAAAAGTTCAGTCAATCAATTCCAACTTTGCAAGAACTTTTTTTCCCGCAAGAAGTTGAAATTGATTGATTGGTTTTTAATTTTGGGGGGGGTTGAGGCCTAAAGCAAAAAAGTTTTATAAAACCCAGCTGAAGGCCTAGGACTGGGGCAACTGCATGCATGCCCACAGCGATGACTCTGTGTGCCACCTGCGGCACCCGTACCATAGGTCCGCCACTATGGGTATAAGTGGTACCTTGCTCAATAGTAGTCACTGTGAAAGGGATCTTGGAGTCCTAGTGGACAATCACTTAAATATGAGCCAGCCGTGTGCTGCAGCTGCTGACAAAGCCAACACAGTGCTAGGCTGCATTAACAGAGGGATAGAATCAAGATGATGTGAAGTGTTAATACCGCTTTACAATGCCTTGGTAAGGCCACACTTGGAGTACTGCATCCAGTTTTGGTCACCATGTAGAAAAGATGTTGAGATTCTAAAAAGAGTACAGAGAAGAGCAACAAAGATGATCAGGGGACAGGAGGCTAAAACATATAAGGAACGGTTGCTGGAATTGGGTATGTCCAGTTTAATGAAGAGAAGGATGAGGGCTGACAGCAGTGTTCCTATATCTCAGGCATTGCCACAAAGAAGAGGGAGTCAAGCTATTCTCCAAAGCACCAGAAGGCAGTACAAAAAGCAGTGGAAGGAAACTAATCAGAGAGAACCAACCTAGAACTAAGGAGAAACCTCCTGACAGTTAGAACAATTAACCAGTGGAACAACCTGCCTCCAGAAGCTGTGAATGCACCAACACTGGAAGTTTTTAAGAAGAGACTGGACAACCATTTCTCTGAAATGGTATAGGGTTTCCTGCCTGAGCAGGGGGTTGGACTAGATGACCTCCAAGGTCCCTTCCAACTCTATTATTCTACATGCTGGCAAATGATCAGTTATGATCTTCATTAGATAAAAATACTGGCTAAGAACCGCCTGAGTTAATGTAGAAATGGCAAGGCAGATATTTCAGAATGCTATGAGGGCTAGATTACTTCTGACAGTGCATCATCTGACCAATCAGCCTAATAAAAAGATAGTGTTTTATCTTTATTTTGTTTTTGTTTTGATATAGAAAGAAAAACCATAGAGTAATCAGGGAAGACAGTCAGCTGATGAAGTCCCGAGAAGGCCATCTCATTAAGAAGCCAGGGTGGACTTTAAAATGCGGGCCAAAAGACAAATAATATGCGATTTGATTACTTCAATATTTTCCCTCTGAATGAGCCTGGAAAGAGCTAAAAATAATAAGCCAGACAGATATTTGAAAATGGATTTATGAGATCTAGCAAAACAAAATATTTGCAAATTAAGGGTGCCCACAGAGTATAGTGAAAATAGATGTCAGTATGGCAGCCATGATGCCAGGAAGAAAGCTCCACCATTTTCTATCTGAGGTAAAGCTTCAATCATACTGCCATGGTCACCATTTTGACTCCTCATGTAGATACTCCTGTCCCCAGTACTGATGGCAGCACCAAAGAGAGTCTGCTGGGATTCATGGTCAGTAATGAATGGTCATAAATACAAACAAACACACACACATACACACAAACCATTTGTTTGTGAGATGTGTAAATAAAAAGCAAAGTTTCCACAGGGAGGGGCTTTATTCTATTCTATTCTATTCTATTCTATTCTATTCTATTCTATTCTATTCTATTCTATTCTATTCTATTCTATTCTATTCTATTCTATTCTATTCTATTCTATTCTATTCTATTCTATTCTATTCTATTCTACTTTTCATTACCAAATTAGGTAACATCATCAGTGCTGGAAGGGATAAGAATTAGAATTAAAACCACTGTGTTAAAAACCATGAAAACCATGGTTTCAGTTTTGAGGCTAACTTTATCCTTGAAAAACAGTTCAAAATATATGAAATGTCTGCAAGAAAACAACCAAACTCTGAGAGCAACAACGATTGCCTCATTCAGCCCTGAGCTATAAATATTCTATTCTGTTGTTGTTGTTGTTGTTGTTGTTGTTGTTAGTTGCGAAGTTGTGTCCGACTCATCGCAACCCTATGGACAATGTTCCTCCAGGCCTTCCTGTCCTCTACCATCTTCTGGAGTCCATTTAAGCTCACGCCTACTGCTTCAGTGACTCCAATCAGCCACCTCATTCTCTGTCGTCCCCTTCTTCTATTGCCCTCAATCTTTCCAAGCATTAGGCTCTTCTCCAGTGAGTCCTTCCTTCTCATTAGGTGGCCAAAGTATTTGAGTTTTAGCTTCGGGATCTGGCCTTCTAAAGAGCAGTCAGGATTGATCTCCTCTAGGACTGAGCGGTTTGATCACCTTGCAGTCCAAGGGACTTGCAGGAGTCTTCTCCCGCACCATAGTTCAAAGGCTTCAATTCTTTGGCGCTCAGCCTTTCTTATGGTCCAGCTTTCACTGCCATACATTGCAACTGGGAAGACCATAGCCTTGACTATACGCACTTTTGTTGACAGGGTGATGTCTCTGCTTTTTAGTGTGCTGTCTAGATTTGCCATGGCTTTCCTCCCCAGGAGCAAGTGTCTTTTAATTTCTTGGCTACAGTCCCCATCTGCAGTGATCTTGGAGCCCAGGAAAATAAAATCTGTCACTACCTCCATTTCTTCCCCATCTATTTGCCAGGAATTGAGAGGGCCGGATGCCATGATCTGGGTTTTCTTAATGTTAAGTTTCAACCCAACTTTTGCACTCTCCTTCTTCACTCGCAACAAGAGGCTCTTTAGTTCCTCTTCACTTTCTGCCATTAGAGTGGTATCATCTGCATATCTTAGGTTGTTGATGTTTCTTCCGGCAATCTTAATTCCAACTTTTGATTCATCTAGCCCTGCCTTTCTCATAATGTGCTCTGCATATAAGTTAAATAGGCAAGGTGACAGTATACAGCCTTGCCGGACTCCTTTCCCAATTTTGAACCAATCAGTGGTTCCGTGTCCAGTTCTCACTGTTGCTTCTTGGCCCACATATAGGTTTCTCAAGAGACAAATAAGATGGTCTGGTATGCCCATCTCTTTAAGGACTTGCCACAGTTTGTTATGATCCACACAATCAAAGGCTTTAGCATAGTCAATGAAGCAGAAGTAGATGTTTTTCTGGAACTCTCTAGCTTTAACCATGATCCAGTGTATGTTAGCAATTTGATCTCTAGTTCCTCTGCTTCTTCGAAATCCTGCCTGTACTTCTGGTAGTTCTCGATCCACATACTGCTGGAGTCTAGCTTGTAGAATTTTAAGCATAACTTTACTAGCATGAGAAATGAGTGCAATGGTGCGATAGTTTGAACATTCTTTGGTACTGCCTTTCTTTGGAATTGGAATGTAAACTGATCTTTTCCAATCCTGTGGCCACTGTTGAGTTTTCCAAATTTGCTGGCAAATTGAGTGTAGCACTTTTACTGCATCGTCTTTTAAGATTTTGAACTGGAATACTGTCACCTCCACTAGCTTTGTTGTTGCTCAGCTTTTCTAAGGCCCACTTCACTTCACATTCTAGGATGTCTGGCTCGAGGTCAGTGACCACCTCATTGTGATTATCAGCGACGTTAAGCTCATTCTTGTATAGTTCTTCTGTGTAATTTTGCCATCTCTTCTTAATCTCTTCTGCCTCTGTTAGGTCCCTGCCATTTTGGTCCTTTATCATGCCCATTTTTGCATTAAACGTTCCCTTCATCTCTCCAATTTTCTTGAAAAGATCTCTGGTCCTCCCTATTCTATTGTTTTCTTCTGTTTCTTTGCATTGTTCATTTAAGAAGGCATTCTTATCTCTTCTAGCTATTCTTTGGAATTCTGCATTTAATTGGGCATGTCTTTCTTTTTCTCCCTTGCCTTTCGCTTCCCTCCTTTCCTCAGCTATTTGCAAAGCTTCCTCAGACAGCCATTTTGCTTTCTTGCATTTCTTTTTCTTTGGGATGGTTTTGGTTGCTACCTGTTGTACAATGTTGCGAACCTCTGTCCATAGTTCTTCAGGCACTCTGTCTATCAGATCTAATTCCTTAAATCTATTTGTCACCTCTACTGTATATTCAACAGGGATATGATTTAATTCATACCTGAATGGCCTAGCACTTTTCCCTACTTTCTTTAATTTAAGCCTAAACTTTGCAACAAGAAGCTCATGGTCTGAGCCACAGTCAGCTCCTGGTCTTGTTTTTACTGACTGTATAGAGCTTCTCCATCTTTGGCTGCAGAGCATATAGTCAATCTATATAGTCAATTCTATTCTACTGATGCTTTTTCAATTTCAAGTTTGGAAAAGCACTAATGTTGTCTAGACATTGGGATGCTGAACTGGCTTTCTCCATGTTCATAATAGTCTTTCTTCAAAGCCAACAACAGATTGCTTAATGAGCACCTGAAGCCAAATTCTCACCCATTAAAACCTACTTATTCTTTGTGCCTAAGCAGCTATTTTGGAATAACATTGGGCTATGTAAAAAAATGTATTTTGTCACGTCAGGCAGATACTTGCCTATCACTACGATCCATTTGAATAATTGGACCAACAAAGCTAACTATTCCCACTTTGGGCTGGTCAGAGCATTTGATAAATAATGGACTTGGAAGGAACCTTGAAGGTTTTCTAGTCCAACCCTGAGCAGGAGGTCCTATATCATTTCAGACAAATGGTTGTCCAGTCTCTTCCTGAAAGCCTTCAGTGATGGAGCCCCCACAACTTCTGAAGGCAAGTTGGTCCACTTATCCTTACCATTAGGAAATTTCTCCTTAATTCTAGGTTGCTTCTCTCCTTGGTTAGTTTCTAACCATTGTTTCTTGTCTTGACTTCTGGTGCTTTGGAGAATAGCTTGACTCTCTCTCTTCTTTATCTGAACCCCTGACTATCATGTCACTCCTAGTCCTTCTTTTCACCAGTTTAAAAAGGTAAAGTTTCCCCTGCACATGCGTGCTAGTCGTTTCCGACTCTAGGGGCCGGTGCTCATCTCCGTTTCAAAGCCGAAGAGCCAGCGCTTGTCTGAGGAAGTCTCCATGGTCATGTGGCCGGCATGACTAGACGCCAAAGGCACACGGAACGCTGTTACCTTCCCACCGTAGTGGTCCCTATTTTTCTACTTGCATTTTTTACCTGCTTTCAAACTGCTAGGTTGGCAGAAGCTGGGACGAGTAACAGGCGCTCACTCTGTTATGCGGCACTCGGGATTCGACCCACCAAACTGCCGACCTTCAGATCGACAAGCTCAGTGTCCCAATTCCTGCAACCATTGTTTATACAGTTTTAGCCTCCAGTCCCCTAATCATCTTTGTTGCTCTTCTCTGCACTCTTTCTAGAGTCTCAACATCTTTTTTACATTGTGGTGACCAAAACTGAATGCAATATCAGGAGGCAAACTATTCCACTGATTAATTGTTCTCACTGTCAAAAAAATTCTTCTTTCTTCTAGGTTAGAACAATCTTCCACCCATTACTTCTTGTCCTGCCCTCTGGTGCTTTGGTTATTTGAAAAATAAGTTGACCCTCTCATCTCTGTAGGAGCCCCACAGTTAATTTTAATGATGCACAGCAAAATGAGAGGTCACAGGAACTGACATGTTGTCCTAGAGGATCTTCTCTTCCCATGTCTGTTTGAGCAGTGATGCCCACAATAAGGCACCTACATGGAGAGAGAGAAAATGGCAAAGAAACAGACTGAGATTTACCCGATTCCACACCTGGCCACCCCCAAGCCATATGGAACACTAATATATATGACTGTGTCTAGAGCCTTGGTGGAGCAGTGGGCTAATGCCTCCTTAAGTAACACCAGCTGCCTGCAATTAGTGCAGGTTCGCATCCCACCAGGCTCAAGGTTGACTCAGCCTTCCATCCTTCCGAGGTAGGTAAAATGAGGACCCAGATTGTTGGGGGCAATTAAGCTGACTTTGTAATAATGCCGCTTGGGGGGTGTATGAAAGCCCTAATAAGCAGGCATATACATAGAATGAAGGCTACTGCTAAGCTTGTAAGCCGCCCTGAGTCTTCGGAGAAGGGCGGGATATAAATGGAATTAAAATAAAAAAATTAAAAAACAGCGTTTCAGCTGGGTGGGAATTCTGGGAGTTGAAGTCCACACATCTTCACGTTGCTGAGGTTGAAAAACAAAGGTTAGAAGATGAAGTATTAGTACCGCTTTATAAAATCTTATACTGCATCCAGGTTTAGTCACCACATTACTAGATAGATAGATAGATAGATAGATAGATAGATAGATAGATAGATAGATAGATAGATAGATAGATAGATAGATGATAGATATAGATATAGATATAGATATATAGATATAGATATATATAGATATATAGATATAGATATATAGATATAGATAGATAGATAGATAGATAGATAGATAGATAGATAGATAGATAGATAGATATAGATAGATATAGATATAGATATAGATATAGATATACATATACATATACATCCCCTTCATAAACCCTGACTGCTCTTTAGAAGGCCAGATCCTGAAGTTGAAACTCAAATACTTTGGCCGCCTAATAAGAAGGAAGGACTCACTGGAGAAGAGCCTAATGCTGGGAAAGGTTGAGGGCAAGAGAAGAAGGGGACGACAGAGAATGAGGTGGCTGGATGGAGTCACTGAAGCTGTAGGCGTGAGCTTAAATGGACTCCAGAAGATGGTAGAGGACAGGAAGGCCTGGAGGAACATTGTCCATAGGGTCGCGATGGGTCGGACATGACTTCGCAGCTAACAACAACAACATACACACATATGTTGAGGGTTTGGAAAAAGTGCAGAGAAGAGCAACTAAAATGATTAAGGGCCAGGAGACTAAAACATACAAAGAACAGTTGCAGCAACTGGGTACGGCTAGTCTAGAAAACAGAAGGAGTAGGGGTGACATGATAACAGTGTTCCAGTATTTGTGGGGGCTGTCACAAAGATGAAGGGCTCAACTTATTTTCCAAAATACCAGAGGGCAGGACAAGAAACACTGGCTAGAAGCTGATCAAACAGAGAAGCAACCTGGAATTAAGGAGAAATTTCCTAGCAGTGAGGACAATTAACCAGGGGAACAGCTTGCCTTCAGACGTTGTGGGGGCTCCTTCACTGGAGGCTTTTTAAGAAGAGACTGGACAGCCACCTTTCTGAGAGATGGCATAGGGTCTCCTGCTTGAGCAGGGGGCTGGACTAGAAGACCTCCAAGGTCCCTTCCAATTTTATTCAGAATTGAATTGAAAGATGAACTTTGCTACTTAGTGGAACCCATAAAGTAAGGTCTGAGACTGAAAAGCCATACAATTCTGGCACTGGAAATATAGGAAGCTGTCTTCTACTGGATCAATTCTCAACCCAACTCACCTCACAGGAAAATAAGGAGGCGTGTTGGATTATGTTTGCCGCCTTGAGTTATTTGTAAAAATAACAAAGGCTGGATACAAACAAATAAATAAATTTGAATTGCCTATGAATTGCCATTAGAGGGATTTTAATTAATATCCTGACTTGTTTTATTTTTTTTTCTCTTCGGCATGCATATTTTTGCATTATTTTAATTTCAGCGCAATTGTAACTATCCAGAACCCTTGCAGACGACGGCAATGTTACAAATACATTGAATAAATGAAGTACTTAACTTCTTCTGGAAAAAAAAGAAAGAAACACCCTCCCTATTCTTATCGAGGTTATCACTCTTCTGGTTTCCGATTCATTAGGGTTTGAGGATAATGATAATGATGATGATGATGTTGATGATGATTTTGATTGAGTGATTTGTCATGGGGGTGAAACTCGTAATTATGTTTTTAAGAGCTAAATTGTTGCCAGATTCTATTGAGCCTTTTAGGAATACACATAACCGCTAATATGGAAAGCTCATCTCTAGGCAGCAAAATAATTGTTGTGGTTAATTTGGGGAAAATATTTACAGTTTCACAGTCTCCCTCTTGACTACTAGCATGTCATAAACTGTCATGGTATGTAACTAATGTGTATAGTGAAAGCTTAATCTAATTTTAATGGCAATTATCTGGTTGAGTAACCCATAAGAAATTGGGTGAGAATATCACAAGCTTGCACAATTGCCTCTCTCTCTCATTCCTCTCTCTCTCCTTCTCTCTCTCTCATTCTCTTTCTCTCTCTTGTTCTCTCTCTCTCTCTCTCTCTCTCTCTCTCTCTCTCTCTCTCTCTCTCTCTCTTTCTTTCTTTCTTTCTTTCTTTCTTTCTTTCTTTCTCTCTCCTTCTGACTCTCTCTTTATTTCTTGTTAGTAACTAGGTGAAAAACTATTATTTGGAAGTATTTGTATCATCCTTCCAGCCTTTATTTATTATCCCCCCCTCCCTTTCACTTTCCTTCTTGCTCTGTCTTATTCTTGTTAGTAAGAGGTGCAAAACTATTATTTGGAAGTCTTTATATCTTCCTTCCTTTAAACTCTCTCTCTCTCTCTCTCTCTCTCTCTCTTTATTTCTCTCTCTCTCTCTTTCTTGTTAGTAAGAGCCTGAAAAACTATTATTTGCAAGTCTTTGTATCTTCCTTCCATTATTTACTCTCTCTCTCTCTCTTTCGTTCTCTCTCTCTCTCTCTCTCTTATTCTTGTTAGTAAGAAGGTGAAAAACTATTATTTCCAAGTCTTTGTATCTTCCTTCCATTATTTATTCTCTCTGTGTCTTTCATTCTCTCTCTCTCTCTCTCTCTCTCTCTCTCTCTCTCTCTCTCTCTCTCTCTCTCTCTCTCTCTCTCTCTCTCTCTCTCTCTCTCTCTCTCTCTCTCTCTCTTGTTAGTAAGAGGGTGAAAAACTATTATTTGGAAGTCTTCATATCTTCATTGGTTTATTTATTTTTAAATGAAGCCAAATTATGCACTTGACTCAACTTCTCTTGTTGGAAATTATGGTATGAATGCTTCCTTCAGTTCGTTTCCTTTCCTTTCAGCCACTTATTAGGACTTACATCATCTCTGAGTGTTCAGCTTTTGTCTAGGGGTTACCAATCTGTCAGCTTTCCTTTTATTCCACTTTTTTCCCCCTATTCCATTAGTGAGGACTGATATGAACGGTACATGCTTATCAAAAACAAAGCAAGCAATGTTCTTCTCTCTCAACATCAGGCCAACTCAGTAGGTGTGATTATTCCCAGCACAAAAGGATGCATTAAACACCTTCTTATTAAGGATAACCCTGTAAAGACAAAGAAAGGACAACTCTGATTCATCACCATAGAAATGAATATTCAAGAGTCTGTATCCCGCTCTGAGCATCATCTTAATCATGTGTCAATAGAAGCGAATCGCTCTTAGTTATTAGCCATTGACCTCAGTTAAGAGAATGTGTATCAGACATATTGTAGATATCACCTAGTTTATTGTCATGTGTTAATTCATCTGTACCAATCTACAGGTTACAACAGAGGTCCCCAACCTCTGGTCTGTAGACCAGTACCAGGCCACGGCATGCCAGCAACCAGTCCACACAAATAAACAAACCCCCATCTGTGGGATGCAGGCAGCACACTAAACCACACACCCTCCTGTCCACAGAAAAACCTCTCTCCACGGAACCAGTCCCTGGTGCCTAAAAGGTTGGGGACCTCTGGGTTACAAGCTTGGAAGAGGGCAACAAAAATGAAGCCAGGGCTTGGAGACATGGTTTGTGAGGAGAGGCTGAAGAACTGAGATATCCGCTCCACAGAAATGTCTATGGAGACTCTCAGTCATCTAGGTCATGGTTGTCCCAAAGGTCTTTTTTTTCCCCCAAAAGCAACTGGACTTTCTTGTTATTTCTTGAAAACAGTTCGCTTCTCATCCAGGAAGTGAACTGAAGAAGCCTCTTGGATGAGAAGCGAAATGTCTTCAAGGAGAAACAAGAAAGCCCAGTTGCCTTTTGGGGAAAAAAAAAACACCTTTGGGACAGTCCAGAGAAATATCAGCAGAGGCAAGACATAGTATCATTATTCAGACGAACAAAAGAGTGACGTAGGAAAAATGATCAAAAGCTATTTTCTATTACCATAACTTTAGGAAAAGAAGTCATGGGTCTTAGGTGGTTGCAACTACCTAGATTGGAGGTCCCCAAACCTTTGGGCACCAGGGACTGGTGCCGTGGAGAAAGGTTTTCCGCGGGTAGGAGGGGGTGTGGATTTGCATACTGCCTGCATTCTGCAGGTGGAGCTTTGCTTGTTTGTGCGGACCAGTTGCTGGCATGCTGCAGACTGATGCCAGTCCACAGACTAGGAGTTGGGGACCCCTAGCCTAGATATATTCCTGATAGTAAGATCCATGCAACTGTGGAACAGTATCTGTTGTGGTTTTGGATTCTTCATATCTAAAGGATTTCAAGAAGATTGCTTGTCATTTATGATCATAAAATATTGGGGTTAGTCAAGACTTTTAAGACTCTGTGGGCACTAGAAAATGTGTTATAGAATATCTTTCAGCTTTCGGATTGTGGTTTGCAGAAAAAAAGTTATGTACTTAAGCATGATAATAACTTCATGATGGCATATTTTTTTAGATCAAACCTATATGGTTTTTCCTATAAAAACTGTTTATAATCCTCAAGATTATTTAAACAACATTGGTCAAGCTACTGGGTGCTACTGGGAATTGTAAGTCAAAACCCTATACCATTTCAGACAAATGGTTGTCCAGTCTCTTCTTAAAAACTTCCAGTGTTGGAGCATTCACCACTTCTGGAGGCAGGTTGTTCCACTGATTAAATGTTCTAACTGTCAGGAAATTCCTCTTTATTTCTAGGTTGCTTCTCTCCTCAACTAGTTTCCATCTGTTGTTTCTTGTCCTGCTTTCAGGTGCTTTGGAGAATAGCTTGACTCCCTCTTCTTTGGGGCAGCCCCTGAGATATTGGAACACTGCTATCATGTCACCCCTCATCCTTCTCTTCATTAAACTAGACATACCCAATTCCAGCCACCATTTCTCGTATGTTTTAGCCTCCAGTCCTCTAATCATCTTTGTTGCTCTTCTCTGTACTCTTTCTAGAATCTCAACATCTTTTTTACATCACGGTGACCAAAACATGAACAACTCTAGAATCGAAGCACATTGTGAGAGCAGCAATGTGCGAGACTTAATCTAGTTTACAAAAGATTTCTCTCTTGACTTAATAAGCAGTCATGCTTCCTTGGATGTAAATTTCAGTGATATTTACTCCTAGGTAAATGGGCATCACAATTACAGTTTGATTTATGGCTAGATCAAAACACATATATCTTTCCTATATCTTTTTAAAGTCACTATTTTCACCTTATCTTTTCTCCTGCAAGTTTTTCATAAGCACATAAGATTGTTGTAATTTCATCTGATATATGTTGGGAGCATGTTATCAGTCCTATAAATCTTCTATTTCTACATCCAGTTTTTTGTTCTTCTAGTCTTTCCACTTAGAAGCAAAAGATCCCCTCTCTAAAATGATGTTTACTTCAGCTATTTAAAAAATGTAATGAATTAGATAAGCAATTACATGAGGATATTTATGAATATGGATAGCAGTAACATGATGGCTGGAATAATTATCAGGTGAAATATGGCCATGCGCAGCTTTTCTGCAATCAAGAGTCTTAATCAAAGAACAGAAAGAAATCCCTAATGAAAACAACATTAGAGTGGATAGTCAAGTTCAAATAGTTTAAATGTATGTGTCAGCCTATGTAAAAACAAATTAGGCAGATGATCAGATATGCTTAAGTATACGGTTCAATAGCAACAGCAATAGCACTTAGACCAGGGGTAGGCAACCTTGGCTCTTTTATGAATCATGGACTTCAACTCCCAGAATTCCTAAGCTCAGGAATTCTGGGAGTTGAAGTCCAGGAGTCATAAAAGAGCCAAGGTTGCCTACTTTTGACTTAGACTTATATACTGCTTTACAGCCTTCCTGGCAGAGCCCCTCAAATGTATTTGCCTTCAATCCTCCCATTTCTCCCTTTCTCACTTTTGCATATGTATTTTCGGGGTTTGCCATACTGTTGGGGGAGAGCGCTTGTATGGAGAATATTATTCATTTTGCTCTGCTTTGTATGAGATGCCCTCACTCTGGGTGAGAGGAATATGACCTGAAAACATCTGCCTTACCTCCAGACAATGGAGCCTGGGACCATTGGGAAATGAAACTGGGAGAGATCTTGAGATGGGCACTAAATCTCCAGCTTCTCATAACACGATGGCACCTGTGGATTGGCTGGATTTCAACTGGACACTGAGGGGAGGAGTTGTGAATTGCTTTTTTTTGATGAAATCCTTTACGTGCCAAATCTCGAGACCTTGCTTTGCTCTCTTGCCATCACCAACTCTCAATAAAAATTTCCTTTTGAGACAATGCCTGTTTCAAGAGTTCTGCTTTCTTGGGAGATCTAGTTGAGACACCCTCTCTAAGCAGTTTACGGAATCAGCATGTTGCCCCCAATAATTTGGGTCATCATTTTACTGACCTCGGAAGGATGGAAGGCTGAGTCAACCTTAAGCCAGTCAGGATCGAATTTCTGGCGGTGAGCAGAGTCAGCCTGCAATACTGAATTTTAACCATGGTGCCACCAGGGCTCTTCATTCAAATTTTGGGAACTTCCTAATAAGTTTACTAATGGATCTTTAAACAATGGCCAGAAGTATATTCTGACAAATTAAAACCATTTCCTGCACCTGATATTATCACAAATCTGATATTATCAAAAACCTAACTAGGATGAAAGACAAACTGGCTAGACCTGCAAGCAGAAAAAAACATCCCAAAAGAAGATAAGCAGAAAAAAAATGTTTCCACATTGCCTCAAAGAAAAAAATATACAACAGAGTCTTTATTGATTTAGTAATCTGACCAGATCGGAAAAAAAAAATCTAATACAAAAATGCAATGAGATACAAACAAAAAAATAGGGCATATTCATGTTAAGTCATCACTCCTGCAGGTGACCCCAATCTGATCTAAATATTCTGACCTCTTCAAAATGGCCTTTGAACTAAAAAGTGTGAGCTCACTCATGATATGCATTCACAGCTTCTGGAGGCAGATTGTTCCACTGATTAATCGTTCTAACTGTCAGAAAATTTCTCCTTAGTTCTAGGTTGCTTCTCTCCTTGGTTAGTTTCCATCTGTTGCTTCTTGTCCTGCCTTCAGGTGCTTTGGAGAGTAGCTCGACTCCCTCTTCTTCATGGCAGACCCTGAGATATTGGAACACTGCTATCATGTCACCCCTCATCCTTCTCTTCATTAAACTAGACATACCCAGTTCCAGCCACCATTTCTCGTATGTTTTAGCCTCCAGTCCTCTAATCAACTTTGTTGCTCTTCTCTGTACTCTTTCTAGAGTCTTGACATCTTTTTTACATCGTGGTGACCAAACTGGATGCAGTATTCTAAGTGTGGCCTAACCAACGCATTGTAAAGTGGTATTAACACTTCACGTGATATATAGGATCTCTTCACGTGATATAGGATCACTTCACGTGATATAGGATTTCTTGCTCCAGGGCTTGATTAGAAGACATCCAAGGTCCCTTCCAATATTGTTAGACTGTATTCTGTATTCTATTCTGCACAGTCTTTCTTCAAAGGGAAACTCCAATGCAGTCTAGCTGTTCAAAATAAGCTCTAGAAAGAGTTCTCCTGAGCTGTTGAGGCATATAATTTGTTAAATATTTTTCTAGCTGGGAGGCTGAATTGTGTTCATCCAGCCACTTCAGTCTTAACAATATGAAAAATTCCATGTTGTCTCTAAGAATCAAACCTTTATGTACAATTTCTTCTTTTTACTGGCCTATCCAAAAGCATAAAGAATAGCAGGTTTCAAATACTTCATTGGGGGAACATCAAAACAAAGGCTACAATTTTAGCAGAAGAGATTCATAATCCATTTCAAAATGCAAAATAAAATATTCCATGCAGACTAAATAAAACCCAGAAAGAATTCTGTATGCACATAGGAAATCAGTTAAAATTAAGACTTGTCTAAAGAGAGAACCTTAATTAATAACTTAGCATGATATTTTGGTTTTCAGGATTTGGTTCTTTAATCTGACTCAGTTGCTTAAAAAAATCTAACCTGTTTATTACTTGATTGAGAAATTATACAGAAAGTCGGTAGATTAGATAATGATGTCAAAATCACATCCCAGAAGAATGTAACATTGCCACATAGACATGCCCATTTAATTCGTAAGACCTAAAGTTTAACTCAAATACATTTTTACTTTATTAACATTCTCGGGACTATCAAGTTGTATAATGGATGACAGGGGAAATGAGTCTTGTGATTCTACAGAAGCTTAATACCTTTCGAGGGTTCAGAAAAAGACACAAAGCCCAAAGTGGAAAGAAACACAATTATACGTCAACAAGACTAGGACATCACGTGCACAGGGAGGCACTCTAGTGCAGGGCTTTTCAACCTTTTCACCCATTGTACCACTTTTAGGATATGGCAACATCTGAGTACCACCAGTCACCTAGCAAGGTGTCAAAAACTTGACTAAAAAAAAAGGGAAAAAAGTGATGAAGTACAGTATAGGTAGTCCTTGACTTACAACAGTTCACTTAGTGACTGCTCAAAGTTACAATGGCACTGAAAAAAGTGCCCCCCAAGCCACAGCCGACAAGACACCTGCCTGCCCGCCCAGTGGCGCTCTTCCTCCTGTCCGAGGTTTTCATTGTTGTGAGCATTTCTGTTGAGGATTGGAAGCGGGGGTGGGGTGGGAGGTGTTTGGTTTTTATTCCCCCCCTCTGCTGGGTGGTTGCAGCAGGTTTTGGTCACTTCACATGACCCTGGGACACTGTGACCGTCATAAATATGAATCAGTTGCCGAGCATCTGAATGTAGATCAGAAGATCCTGGAGATGCTGCAACATTCCAGCTGATTGGTGCTTCTTCTGGGCTCAGCAGACGCACCGGGCTCAGCACCGAGCTCCAGCTGGATCCTGGCACTGATCCTGGTGCTTCTGCTGAGCCCTGACAGCCCTGCTGGTCCAGCCGTCTCTCGCTCAGGCTTGTGTGGTGCTGCCACCAGTTCAGCTCATTCCCCTCCCCCACTACCACTTTTGTAGGATGGTCACATACCATCTGCCAGGTGCCAATGTACCACAGGTGGTACCCATACCACTGGTTGAAAAGCCATGCTCTAGTGGAATGAAAAATTTTCCCTTGAGACAATAGAGTAGTTTTCCTAAAGATCCAGTAGAATTGAGAAACAACCTAGAACTGAGGAGAAATTTCCTAACAGAATAATTAACCAATGGAATGGCTTTCCCTCAGAAGTTGTGGGTGCTCCAGCACTGGAGGTTTTTAAGAAGAGACTTCTCTGGAATGATATGGGGTCTCCTGCTTGAGCAAAGGGTTGGACTAGAAAAGCTCCAAGTTCCTTCCCAACTCTGTTATTCTATTCTACACTGTTATGATATAATTGGCCTCATGACAGAATGATGACACCTCAACCCGGGAAGTACTTTTTTTTCTCTATCTTCATTATTCAGCTGAGTTGTCACTGTTGTTACGTGTCTTGAGAAGAGTTCCTTCAGTTTTATCCAGATAGCCCCATTTATTCCTCTAGGTCAGGGGTAGGCAACCTTGGCTCTTTTATGACTCGTGGACTTCAACTCCCAGAATTCCTGAGCCAGCATGACTCAGCTTGGAAACCTCTCCCTTTTCCCTCAGCAGGGCTGGCTCAGGAGTTCTGGGAGTTGAAGTCCGCGAGTCATAAAGCAGCCTAGGCCTAGGCCAGGGGTAGGCAACCTTGGCTCTTTTATGACTCGTGGACTTCAACTCCCAGAATTCCTGAGCCAGCATGGCTCAGCTTGAAAACCTCTCCCTTTCGCCTCAGCATGGCTGGCTCAGGAATTCTGGGAGTTGAAGTCCATGAGTCATAAAAGAGCCAAGGTTGCCTACCCCTGCTCTAGGTGATAAAGTGAAGAAGCTTCACAAAACAGAAGAAAGCTATCATTCCATTTGAGAAAATCAGAGACACTTCACATACTCTTGTTGTTGTACAGTTGCTAGGTCTTGTCTGACTCTTCACAATCACATGGAATATAGCAAACCAGCCCCCTTCTCCCCCCCCCCATCCTCCATGGTTTCTGGAGTTTGCCCAAATTCATGTTCATTGGTTCAATGACACTATCTAGCCATCTTATCCTCTATGGTCCCCTTCTCCTTTTGTCTTCGGTCACTCTAGGCTAGAGTGTTCTAATCTTGCAGAGACATTGAATCTCTCCAAGAAAAATAGCAATATGTGACCTCTCTCACACCTTATACTCTGTTTAAGGTTTCCTAGTAAGATGGAAAAAAAAGAAATGGAAAGAGCTGGGGTCACTGGGACATTCCCTTCTGCTGGGCTGGAAAAGAAAAACTATCCAGAAAAAAAAACCAACAACAACAATTGCTGTTCTTTGGAGAAAATTGCTAAAAAGCAATGAAAGAAACAGAGGCTGGAGCACCTGTTGATTGGCCTTAGCTCACTGTGACAACTAAATATCCTGGATGCAATTTTTCACAGTGAAGGAAGCAAAAAAGTGAAAAGGAACTCGATCTTGCCTGAACAGCTAGCAAATCTTGACTGAGGTTGCAAGCGGAGCAGAGTCAGACAAGATTGGCACATGGATGGTTGACCATACGAGAAATGCGGGACAAATGATAGGATTAGGAAGTCAAGAAGGTATGTCAGAAGAAGACAATGACAAACTACTCCCATATTGTTGCCAAGAATCTACATGGCTCTGTCTAAATCACCAGGAATTGAGTTGATCTCAAAGGTGCTTACTTTTTTTTTTTTTAAAAAAAAAAATCTTATTGGCTTGTCCTTGTTCACTTTTTCCTAGGGCTGAGACAGAGGGAGAAATAGGGAGAGGGAGAAAAGAGAGAGGGTGTGTGTGTGCCAAGCTCATCCAAATAGAAACCAGTGTCCTGGTTTCTAGCGAGGTGCCTTACCCACTACACCAAACAGGATTCCCCTCTTGTGTCAAAGTTCATCAATAGACAAAGATTTAATTAAAATTCCACTTTTCATCAGAAATATAATTGATGTAAGGAGTTTCCTTACACAGTATTTTGTCTACGTGACCTACTTTTTTATTTTGATTGCCTTTTTCATCCATCCATCCATCCATCATCTATCTATCTATCTATCTATCTATCTATCTATCTATCTATCTATCTATCTATCTATCTATCATCTATCTATCTATCTATCTATCTATCTATCAACATATAGATATTCTATATCTATCTATAGATAGATGTAATGTAGATATAGATGATATAGATAGATAGGTAGATAGATTGATGATAGATAGATAGATAGATAGATAGATAGATAGATAGATAGAATCAAAATGTTATAAACCAGCCTTGCTATTATTGACATATAGTAAGTATTGATAGCAAGGCTGGGTTATAACATTTTGATTCTATCAAGCAAATTCAGTGTATTATTTAAGTTGCAACAGAGGGAAGGAATTCCAGCCTATAACATTTAGTCATACTCAGATATGTGCCTTCCACTATTTTAAGATTATTTGATTTGTTTCGTTAATTTTGTTGAGGATAGAAAGAGGAGAAAAGGAAGAGGCCAAGCCTGCTTTTTTTTTATGAAACCCTTAAAGAAAAATTCCGGAATTCATCCAAGTTAAACAAAGAAGAGAAATCAAATAGCAGATGTATCCAATTGGCTAGGGATATTGTATATTTTTGTAATGAGAAAAGGAAAGAAGGAAAGAAGGAAGGAAGGAAGAAAGGAAGGAAGGAAGGAAGGAAGGAAGGAAGGAAGGAAGGAAGGAAGGAAGGAAGGAAGGGGAGGAACGGATGAAAGAATGGGAAAGAGGGAAAGTTTTTATTTGTTAGTGAAATGATCTGCATTTTGCCTTTTCTCAGGACTCTACCCAAAATTCACAGCATAAAATTCCACAAGGCCAAGCTAATCTCCCTTGGTTGTCCAATGAAGCTAGGAAAGGTAGAAATCTCAGAGGCTTCTTAAGCAAACGACTTCTTATTTACTCTTTCAAATCATGAGAAAATAAACTTCCATCTCTAACCCCTAATCAGATGATTTCCCTCTGGTGTCTACCAGAGATTTAATCCTCATTAATATCTAACCTTCCTTTGCTGGAGCAATTCAGGAAAAAGGAAGGGTGAAAGAGAGAACGCAGGGCAACAGAACAGGGCTATCCAAAGCAACTTCAATGTCAGCTGCCACCTCACACTTGGACTTCACAACCGTTCAGTATCAGCTGCCATGAACTCTAAGGGGGCCAGATGGGAAGGAGGATGCTTCTAGGCGAAGTTCATGGTATCTCTCTGAGATGGGCCTCAAGGTCAACCATCTGGGAACGGAATGCATCTGCACACCAAACCTATGCCTGAAGTGAGTGTGGTTGGTTGAATTTGATTGGACATGGGGGCCCAGTGATGGGAGGCAACTAAGGGAGGTAAAATTTAGACTTAGGGATTTGGGCATGCCATTTTCAGTTCTAGCCAGGCACTATTGTAATTCACTTGGCGTCTAGTAAACTAGAATTAGATAACCTTTATTGTCTTTTTTCCCCCTGTGGGCACAATGGCACACATTAAAATGAAATTTAGTTGCTTCTTCTCAAAGGGTACACATGCATAACACACATTTAAACATACTATATACAACTTATGTATAGACTCACACCCTTACATATACATAACAAATGGATATTAAATACTGTCCATCTTGAATATATAATGGGAGGAGGAAGCTTGAGAGTTCACAAGGTTAATGGTGTATGGAATGAAACTATGGCTGAATCTGGATGTTCTGCTTCAGGTACCACAAAGCCCCCTCCTCCCAGAAGGTAACAGGGAAAACAGGTTGTGAAGAGGAGGTGTAGTGTCCCAGACAATCTTACGGACCCTGCTCAAGCAACGCTTCTGTGCCATGTCCTGGATGGGAGGGAGGGAACTGCCAATGATCTTTTCTGCCATCCTCACCACCCTCTGCCCTGCCTTGCTGTCTGAAGCAGTGATGCTTCTAAACCAGACTGTGATGCTGTATGACAGGATGCTCTCGATTGTCCCTCTGTAGAAAGTGGTAAGGACAGGGGAAGGAAGATGAGCTTTTCTCATGCAACGCAGAAAACGCAGGCGCTGCTGTGCCCGCTTCACCAGTTCCTTACTGTTGAGTGACCAAGCCAGCCTGTTAACTGCACACCCAGGACTTCGCTGCTCTTAACCATCTATACCTTTCTCAACAAGTGGAGTTAAGGACCGTTTGTATTTAGAGGTTCACACTGAGGCAGATCTGACATTATTTATGAGTCAAATTCCAAAGACTGTCCTTGATGCTTCAGATGGTCACAGTCACACACAGAGGAGGGACCCTGTTGCTGTAATAAATTAATAAGGACAATTTTCTATCCTGGGACCTCTTTTAAGGTCCACCTTTTTCAGTATCCAGCCTGCAAATTCTAAACTAGCCAACAATACAAGAATTTCAGAAAACATTAACTCATAGGCAGTAGAGCTTATGTTGCAGAAAACCAGATTCTATAAACTGAAAAGGATCATGTTCGACCTTGCAAGATGTTGCTGTAGTCATCTTATTAGACTATGCCTCAGTGGTATTGTTCCCTGAGCATACATGAGCTATTTTATGCAGAAAGAGTCTTGCAAAAGGTCGAATTAAGTTGCTCAAAAATCAATCTGTTTGTTCCTTCCCAACAGGGTGCTGTTAACCTTGAATGGACCTACTAGATAAGATTCTGTAGATGTAAAACCAGCAGAGAGGTATAGTCAATTCATCAATATTATCGCCATGTTATAAGGGACTTACCACGGGCAGGTATAGCTGTTTAGTCATATTCACATATTAGTTTTCAACATTGCTTTACAGCTGGACCATAAGGAAGGCTGAGAACCGAAGAATTGATGCTTCCAAGTTGTGGTGTTGGAGAAGACTCTTGAGAGTTCCTTGGGCTGCAAGAAGATCAAATCAGTCAATTCTAAAGGAAGTCAGCCCTGACTATCCTTTGGAAGGACAGATGCCAAAGCTGAAGCTCAAATCTTTCAGCCACCAAATGAGAAGACAGGAGTCATTGCAGAAGACCCTGATGTTGGGAAAGATGGAGGGCAAAAGGAGAAGGGGACAGCAGAAGAGGAGATGGTTAGATATTGTCATCAGTGCAATGAACATGAATTTGGGCAAACTCTGGGAGACAATCGAGAACAGGGTGGCCTGGCACACTATGGTCCATGGAGTCACAAGGAGTCAGACATGACAGTGACTAACCAACAAATTTGCAAGAGTTTAATTAACTAACTGTCAGTACTAAATTCAAGGTGCTGGTGATGACCTATAAAGCCCTAAATGGCTTGGGTCCGGGATATTTAAGGGAACACCTGCTGCCGGCATCAAGTTCCCTTCGTCCTGTGCGCTCCCACTTGGAGGGCCTTCTCAGGGTGCCGCCAGTAAAAGACTGCCGGCAGATAACACCCAGGGGTGTTATCCAGTCCAGTCCAGTCCAGTCTAGTCTAGTCTAGTCTAGTCTAGTCTAGTCTAGTCTAGTCTAGTCTAGTCTAGTCTAGTCTAGTCTAGTCTAGTCTACAAAAATGGAATTCTGTTGCCTGCTCTCAAACAAAAGTATATATCTACCCATATAAATACATGACACACATATACACATGCTCTCTCTCTCTCTCTCTCTCTCTCTCTCTCTCTCTGTGTGTGTGTGTGTGTGTGTGTGTGTGTTTGTGTGTGTCTGTGTGTCTGTGTGTGTGTATCTCACTATCCATTTTGAATACATTGAATGGTTTTTTTTTGCATATGTGCAATTAAAATGTAAATGAATGTAATGCAACATTCTGGGTGAAAATAAAAATTGGTTGGCAATTTTTGGTATTTACAGCTTCTCTGAACTGATGACTTTGTGGCTTTTGCCATTCCCAATGATAGGGGAAAAACAAAACAAAGTGAAACATAGGAAAAGAAAAAAAAAACAACAACTATTTCTCTCAACCAAATACCAGGGCTTTGAAAGCATCATTGGGTATTTTTTCAGCATATCAGTTTGAATCTGATTATGGTATTTTTTTAAAAAAAAAGAACCAATCAATTATTCATTTCTGTGTGATAGCAGGCTTGTTTCAGTGAAAAATCAGATTTAGGGCATGGGAAATGAGTATACATTACCTGAAATATATTTTTCCCCCTATTCTGCAGGAAATACAGGCAACGTACAGATGTTACACTGAAAATCTCTTCTTGAGATTTGGGGAAAAAATATTTTACATGTTTTTTTTGCCATTTCTTGCAAATAAATAAATGCCAGTAGAAGAGAATATTTGTAGCTGGGCTCAGCTGAGTGAGCAATGCTGACCGGGAAAGCTGCTTGTATATAAACAGAGAACAAACCCTACACTGCCTTTTAGCACTAATGACGTTACCTAGTTGGGTAATGAAATATCTGCAAAAAAACAACCCAGCTCAGAGAGTATCTGTCAGTAGCCTAAAGCTTAGCTCTTATTTCACTGAAGCCTTTTTGTAACACATGCAACAAAGATAAATATAAATGCTGGGAACAGAGTAATTTGCCCGTGGCAAATATCTACAAGTTCTCTGAGCAGAGATGAACTGAAACACAAAGAGGCCTTTAGCAAATTAGGGGGCAGAGGAATCCTATAGACAATTTCTCTGAATTATTGAAGGCAAACATCCAACAACATTTCAATAGCAAGGGGGTCTGCTCAGAAAAAAAAAAAGCCTTGCTATTAAAAGGGAAGGAAATGGGGGGTGGGGGGGGAATCAGCCTTGGTGTCTTTCCTTGGAATGTTCTGGCAAAACAAACACAGGGATAATTATACCATAAAAGAAAATGTTAATAAAAGAGATGATTAGCAGTTTAGGCTCAAAATGTGTGGTCCTAGGTGCTCTAAGAGATAGGCTGCTTTCTTGCAGGTGTTTCATTACCAAACTACGTAAGATCATCAGTGCAAGAAGAGTTGTTGTTGTTAGCTGCGAAGTCGTGTCTGACCCATTGCGACCCCATGAACAACGTTCCTCCAGGCCTTCCTGTCCTCTACCATCTTCTGGAGTCCATTTAAGCTCACGCCTCCTGCTTCAGTGACTCCATCCAGCCACCTCATTCTCTGTCGTCCCCTTCTTCTCTTGCCCTCGACCTTTCCCAGCATGAGGCTCTTCTCCAGTGAGTCCTTCCTTCTCCTTAGGTGGCCAAAGTATTTGAGTTTCTGCTTCAGGATCTGGCCTTCTAAAGAGCAGTCAGGGTTGATCTCCTCTAGGACTGACCGGTTTGATCGCCTTGCAGTCCAAGGGACTCGCAAGAGTCTTCTCCAGCACCACAGTTCGAAGGCCTCAATTCTTTGGCACTCAGTCTTTCTTATGGTCCAACTTTCACAGCCATACATTGCAACTGGGAAGACCACAGCCTTGACTATACACACTTTTGTCAGTTGGGTTGCCCTATCAGTGTTGGCGGGAGCCTTCTTGATGTGATTCCTTGATTGGGCTGTTCTTTACTGTTTGATTGTTTGTCTCAATTCATAGGTCCTTGACTAGAGGTGTTTTTTTTTTTTAGTTCTTGACTGTTGGTCTAATTTAATCGATGATAAAATGAACTCTGTTCATCTGGGTGTTGATTGCTGATGAACAAGCATTTTGGGTTTTTGTTTCGGGTTTTCTTGCTTCTTTTTTTTGCTTAACGAAAGTGAAATGTATTTCCTTTTTAATCCTCTTGTTTAACTTGTTCTTCCTGTACTCTGTTGTACCTTAAAGCACTATGTTGGATTTATATTCTCTTCGAAAAGATGCAGCCTATTTATCTACATCTTCTTGAGGGTCATACCAGACATTGTAGAGCAGCGATGAGCTTTCAGAGCTGTAAAAGATGAAATGAGCACCAATTTTTGTATCTTCATATTTCTCCAAATGTCCAAACATCTCATTAAGACAAACATTCGGGGCTTTGTTGCCCCTGGAGGACCCCCCCAAAAAAAAATATGATACAGTGGACCATATGCATAGGGAGGTCTTCAATCATCCAGATGATAGTTGTTCCAAAGGTGTTTTTGTTTTGTTTTTTCAAAAGGCAACTGGACTTTCTTGGTAGGTTTTTTTTTTCCTGAAAATGTTTCACTTCTCATCCAAGAAGCTTCTTCAGTTCTGAAGTGGACCATATTTCAGGTCAGAAATTTGTCCCTCAAATTTTTGGCCCTTTACTAGAAGTTCTTTTGTAAAGCAAGCTCAAGATCAAAAGCCAAATGCCCGTTATTTCATGCTTGCTGTATGAATGCCAACTGAATAGCTGCCTAATTTTAAGTGCATCACCTTTGCAAAAGGACATAATAGGCATCTATTTCTGAATTGCATTTGCTTTCCACTCCATTGGCTTTTGTATTATAACTCCTACAAACCCAGAGCAATAGTCAATCCAGACACAGTCATTGATGTGGCTTGTAAAATTTGATCGGCTGAACGTAAGATTCATAATTTTGCTTTTAACCTTCATCACATTTCTTCTTGCCCCTCTCCCTTTCCTGTCTTTCCTTTCTTTTTTGTTTAAGCAACTTAAAGACACTTGTTGCAACAATCGTGGAGGGTTTTGGCCATCATCAGTAGGCAAGGATAGCTTTTAAAAAGGGGATGCGCTGTTCAAAGTTAAATTTGAATAACCCAGGGCAGAGGTAGGCAACCTTGGCTCTTTTATGATTTGTGGACTTCATCTCCCAGCAAAGCTGGCTCAGGAATTCTAGGAGTTGAAGTCCACAAGTCATAAAAGAGCCAAGGTTACCTACCTCTGGCCCAGGGGGGGGGGGAAAGAGGACTATGTTTTTAAATTAATCTCCTTCAGCCACAACACTTACAAAAATGTTATGCAACAGTTTGTATAACTATGCACTGAGAGATAGCATTGCTCGTTTAAGTATGATATACTTAAATAGTATATACTAAGAAATATCATAAATGTGTGTTCCTGTATTTGTATTCATTCATTCATTCATTCATTCTCAACCTAAATCAAATCATTGTGGAATATTGCACTCTTCAGCAGCTTTCCAACAACTTCAAAGTGTGCAAGATGCTCCCAGTTATTACTATTTATTTATTTATTATTTATTTTATTAGATTTATATACTGCCCTTTCCCGAAGGACTCAGGGCAGTTTACAGGGTATTTAAAACCAAACGAGTACAAAAGTTAAAAACAATTAAAAAAAAGATTAAATCATCCCTAAAAATAAAAACCCCAGTTTTTATTAACAGAATAATAGAGTTGGAAAGTACTTTGGAGGTCTTCTAGTCTAACCCCCTGCTCAGGCAGGAAACCCTATATACCATTTCAGATCAATGGCTGTCCAGTCTCTTCTTAAAAACTTCCAGTGTTGGAGCATTCACCGCTTCTGGAGGCAGGTTGTTCCACTGGTTAATTGTTCTCACTGTCAGGAACTTTCTCCTTAGTTCTAGGTCAGGGGTAGGCAACCTTGGCTCTTTTATGACTTGTGGACTTCAACTCCCAGAATTCCTGAGCCAGCCATGCTGAGGGGAAAGGGAGAGGTTTCCAAGCTGAGCCATGCTGGCTCAGGAATTCTGGGAGTTGAAGTCCACGAGTCATAAAAGAGCCAAGGTTGCCTACCCCTGGCCTAGGCCTAGGCTGCTTTATGACTCGTGGACTTCAACTCCCAGAATTCCTGAGCCAGCCATGCTGAGGGAAAAGGAAGAGGTTTCCAAGTTGAGTCATGCTGGCTCAGGAATTCTGGGAGTTGAAGTCCACAAGTCATAAAAGAGCCAAGGTTACCTACCTCTGGCCCAGGGGGGGGGGGGAAAGAGGACTATGTTTTTAAATTAATCTCCTTCAGCCACAACACTTACAAAAATGTTATGCAACAGTTTGTATAACTATGCACTGAGAGATAGCATTGCTCGTTTAAGTATGATATACTTAAATAGTATATACTAAGAAATATCATAAATGTGTGTTCCTGTATTTGTATTCATTCATTCATTCATTCATTCTCAACCTAAATCAAATCATTGTGGAATATTGCACTCTTCAGCAGCTTTCCAACAACTTCAAAGTGTGCAAGATGCTCCCAGTTATTACTATTTATTTATTTATTATTTATTTTATTAGATTTATATACTGCCCTTTCCCGAAGGACTCAGGGCAGTTTACAGGGTATTTAAAACCAAACGAGTACAAAAGTTAAAAACAATTAAAAAAAAGATTAAATCATCCCTAAAAATAAAAACCCCAGTTTTTATTAACAGAATAATAGAGTTGGAAAGTACTTTGGAGGTCTTCTAGTCTAACCCCCTGCTCAGGCAGGAAACCCTATATACCATTTCAGATCAATGGCTGTCCAGTCTCTTCTTAAAAACTTCCAGTGTTGGAGCATTCACCGCTTCTGGAGGCAGGTTGTTCCACTGGTTAATTGTTCTCACTGTCAGGAACTTTCTCCTTAGTTCTAGGTCAGGGGTAGGCAACCTTGGCTCTTTTATGACTTGTGGACTTCAACTCCCAGAATTCCTGAGCCAGCCATGCTGAGGGGAAAGGGAGAGGTTTCCAAGCTGAGCCATGCTGGCTCAGGAATTCTGGGAGTTGAAGTCCACGAGTCATAAAAGAGCCAAGGTTGCCTACCCCTGGCCTAGGCCTAGGCTGCTTTATGACTCGTGGACTTCAACTCCCAGAATTCCTGAGCCAGCCATGCTGAGGGAAAAGGAAGAGGTTTCCAAGTTGAGTCATGCTGGCTCAGGAATTCTGGGAGTTGAAGTCCACAAGTCATAAAAGAGCCAAGGTTCCCCACCCCTGTTCTAAGTTGCTTCTCTTCTTGATTAGTTTCCACCCATTGCTTCTTGTCCTACCTTCGGGTGCTTTGGGGAATACGTAGGTTGACTCCTGTCTTCTTTGTCACAGCCCCTTACATATTGGCACACTGCTACCAGGTCACCCCAGTTCTTCTTGTAATCTTTCTTCAATAGCTTGCCTTCAGAAGTTGTGGGTGCTCCATCACTGGAGGCTTTCAAAAAGAGACGAGAAAACCATAGGTCTGAAATGGTATCTGGTCTCCTGCTTGAGCAGAGGGTTGGACTAGAAGATCTGCAAGCTCCTTTACAACTCTATTATTCTATGCTCTATATTTTCATTAAACTAGACTTGGCCAATTCCTGCGACCAGTTCCCTAATCACCTTGGTTGTTCTTCTCAGTCACTATTGAGCCACATCATTCGTCCAGCTTTTCTTCCTGAGGTTTCTGTTCTTTTCAAGTCAACCCTCCAATTTTGCATTGCTGTTGTCCAGCATTAATTAATTCCATGCCTTAGTCATGAGGGGTTTTTAATTTAATTTAATTTTAATTTTAATTTTAATTTGTTTAATTGTGGGCTAGTCTTAATTTAATTCTATTTTAAACTGTACTTATTTGTATTGTTTTAACTCGCCCTGTAAACCACCCTGAGTCCTTCGGGAATAGGGCGGTATATAAAATCAATTAAATAAATAAATAAATCACAAGAACTGTATTTAACATTTATTAAAACTTGGACCCATCATCGATCTTCCAAAATTGGATACAGATAGTTCTCGACTGTACAACAGTTTGTTTAGTGACTGTTTGAAGTTACAACCACACCGAAAAAAAGTGACTTATGATCCTATTTCACAATTATGACCTTTTCAAAAGCCCCATGGTCACATGATCAAAATTCAGACACTTGGCAACTGACTCATATTTATGACGGTTGCAATGTCCCGGGGTCATGTGATCCCCTTTTGTGACCTTCTGATAAGCAAAGTCAATGGGGGAAGCCAGATTCTATTAAAATCTATAATAATAATAATAATAATAATAATAATAATAATAATAATAATAATAATAATAATAATAATAATAATAATAATAAAGTTTGAAGGGACCTTGGAGGTCATCTAGTCCAACCCCCTACTCAGGCAGGAAACCCTATACCATTTATGAAGAGCCTTGGTGGAGCAGTGGGCTAATGCCTCCTTAAGCCACACCAGCTGCCTGCAATTAGTGCAGGTTCGCATCCCACCAGGCTCAAGGTTGATTCAGCCTTCCATCCTTCCCAGGTAGGCAAAATGAGGACCCAGATTGTTGGGGGCAATTAAGCTGACTTTGTAATAATGCCGCTTGGTGTGTGTGTGTGTGAAAGCCCTAATAAGCAGGCATATACATAGAATGAAGGCTACTGCTAAGCTTGTAAGCCGCCCTGAGTCTTCGGAGAAGGGCGGGATATAAATGGAATTAAAAAAAAAATTCAGACAAAAGGCTGTCCAGTCTCTTCTTAAAAAACTTCCGTTGGAGCATTCACAGCTTCTGGAGGCAGGTTGTTCCACTGGTTAATTGTTCTAACTGTCAGGAAGTTTCCCCTTAGTTCTAGGTTGCTTCTCCCCTTGATTAGTTTCCATCTGTTTTTTCTTGACTCCCTCTTCTTTGTGGCAGCCCCTGAGATATTGGAACACTGCTATCCTGTTCCTAACTTAACAACTTCAGTGATTCACTTAACAACTGTGGCAAGAAAGGTCGTAAAATGGTGCAAACCTCACTTAACAAATGTCTCAGCACCAGAAATGTTGGACTCAGTTGCGATTGTTAAGTCAGAGAACTGCCTGTACTCCAATTCCTTATTCTACCGATCTTGCATATTGATAATATTAACTACTTTTTCTTTTCTGAGATTGCATCTGGAAAGATGGAACCTTGAAAGTAATTCATGCTTATTGTATTAAATGTAGATTTATTTATTTTATTTATTTAATTAGTTTTCTATACCGCCCTATTCCCGAAGGACTCAGGGCGGTTTACAGGGCAATATTTAAAAGA
This sequence comes from Vipera berus, assembly GCF_964194415.1. Lineage (NCBI taxonomy): Eukaryota > Metazoa > Chordata > Lepidosauria > Squamata > Viperidae > Vipera > Vipera berus. Next base: position 210,195,632 of record NC_138204.1, on the reverse strand, counting down.
CAATATAAAATTAAGATAAAAAATAGAATTAAAAAGAATTTAATTAATTAATAGCCCAACAATAAAACAATGTTAAAAAACTTGAAACTAAAAACCCCCCTAAGTCCAGGCCAGATAGACCGAAAAGCCAGGAATATGCAGAAGATATTTAAGAAAAGGATAAAGTTTTGTCCGCAATTGTTCTTACTAGGTATTATTACTGATACTACTGTTGTGGACATTAAGTTGATGTTGAACTTAATTACGGCAACAAGACTTTTAGTAGGGCAATATTGGAAGAAGGAAGAACTGCCGACTATAGAAGAATGGACTTTAAAAGTTTCTAACCTGGCAGAAATGGCAAAGATCTCGGTGTATTTGAAAGACCATTCGCAACAACGATATATCCTGGAGTGGAAAAAATGGATTGATTACATCCAGAATAAATATGGGACTAAAAAGTTTCATTTAGCATTTGAATAAGTATCGATGTGACATTTATATTGCTTGTAGTCATTTTATAGAGCTAAAGTGCGATAGACCTAATAGTTTATTGTTGTTAGCATATGGTAGTTTATGATTGTTTTTTACTTTTATACCTTGTATTTAGCTCTGGGAAGTCGGGGAGGGGGGAAGGGGAGGGGGGAGGGTTGGGTTGGGTTGGGAAGGGGGATGGGGGTGGGGAGGGGTTGTTTTGTTAAAGATAAAATGTATTGAAAAACTTCAATAAAAAAAAGAAAAGACAGGTTTTCAGGTCCCGGCGAAACGAGCGCAGGTCGGGGGCAGTCCGGAGTTCCACAGGTAAATCATTCCAAAGGGCAGGCGCGCCCACAGAGAATGCCCTCCCTCTGGGAATCACCCAACGGCATTCCCTGACTGGTGGCACCCTAAGGAGGCCCTCCCTATGGGAGCGCACAGGACGATGGGAAGTTGATGCTGGCAGCAGGTGCTCCCTAAGATAATCCGGACCCATGCCATGTAGGGCTTTATAGGTCATCACCAGCAGATGTTATTCCTATAGAAATTGAAATGCATAAATTGCCTTCGTCGATTTCAGCAGGATTGGATCGTCAGCAGCAATACGCATACAAGATTTTTATCCTCAAACTAAACCACTGTCTACATACTTTGTAGTCTAATAGAATATCCCAAGTTATGTTTTTGGTATACCAGAGGATTAAATTCAGTGTTCTACGCCTAGAGCCACTGAAATCAATATGACTTAGGTTAATAATGATTAACTAAGCTCCATTGATTTTAATTATCGACTTTACATATGATTCAACCTGAAAGCAACACATTTCTTTTCTTTTTTTTTAGTTATGGAATATGCTGTTGCCAGGGAGAAGTGTAGGAACCGCTGGTGTCAATGGGAAAAGAGAAAGAAAAAAAAACATTAAAAGACCTTGTCCTGAAATCAATTGGATTTAAAATGTTTGATTTTGTTTGGATCTTGCTGTGTTTCTCCATTGGAAACAAACTACATTTCCATTGTTAAAGAACAACTCAGAAAAAAATAAAAGCTTGAGGGTCCATCAAAATAAAAGTAAGTAAACCATGTACTTTTTTTAAGAAGGCATTTCAATCTTTATTTCAAAGAAAGACATGAATAGATCAAAGCCCGGTCTGCTCCTTATCAATCATGAACGAAGGTAAATGTGTGCATCCCAGGATAATGTCGCATGATCCAATCTGACTTGGCCACCGGGATCAACATGCATTCAATTTGATAGCTATTACCAGTCCTTTGTTTGTAAAAGAAAAAGGTGCCGGAACTCACACACGTCATACAACCCGCCTTGCCTACCCTACAAGGTTCCATCCAAAAAAGGTGCCGGAACTCCATTCTGAGTGTTCTATGACAAAAAAAGCCCTGGCTATTACAGTTGTTGGCTGAGCAGGGCAAAAACAGCCCCCCAAAATGACTGAAGCCTGGAAACGGCCCCCTTATCAGTCAATATGAGAGCTGATTTACCACCAGCTTATCAGGTTCTTAGAAGCCAAGAAAGCAACATTAATGACTTAATAGCCAGCCATCAACCTCCTAATTAACAATTAAAAGCTACACACTATATAAATACAACACTTAAAACAATCCAGTGCACATGTTCTGGAGAGAGAGAAGGTCCCTGATGACCCTGGTCCCTCGTATGACCCTGAAAGCTTGGAATAATAATAATAATAATAATAATAATAATAATAATAATAATAATAATAATAATAATAATAATAATAATAATAATAATAATAATAATAATAATAATAATAATAATAATAATAATAATAATAATAATACCCTTATCATATGTATCTGTTCTGGCTGGCTGTAGAATGGTAGGACTTAGTCCACTGAGAAAATGATATAAATTAGTGCTTGTCACTCATGCCCTACTGCATGAGTGCATGACTACTGCAATGTTCTCTACATGGGGCTCCCCTTGAAGAGTATTTACTGGGGCACCTTGGGGCAGTTCTGGGAATTCCATTTTCCATGGATAACCTCTATTGCACTGAACTGCACTTGTTGCCAGTTTGCTTCCACATCCAATTCAAGGTGTTGGTTATCACCTATAAAGCGCTTCATGAATGGGTCCAGGTTATCTGAAAAACCATGTCACCCCAATGAGATCAGCCCAGCCGCTTTCACCATCAGAAGGGCATCCTGTGGACCATCTTGACCAAGGAATTCTGGCTGGAGGGGTCCAGAAGAGGAGTCTTTTCTGCCCCAGCTCCCACATTCTGGAACATTTTGTTCCCCAAGGTGAGATCTACCCCCACCCTTTCAGCCAATGGAGGTGGCTAATGGGTTAAATAAAATATCTTACCTCTGCTCCATTGTAGACTGGCCCCTATCCTAGCTAGGTTTTTGTTAATTCCAATGTTATATTTATTGTTTTCAGGTATATATATAGATAGATATAGATATAGATATAGATATAGATATAGATATAGATATAGATATAGATATAGATATAGATATAGATATAGATATAGATATAGATATAGATATAGATATAGATATAGATATAGATATAGATATAGATATAGATGATATAGATGATATAGATGATATAGATGATATAGATGATATAGGTATAGGTATAGGTATAGGTATAGGTATAGATATAGATATAGATATAGATATAGATATAGATATAGATATAGATATAGATATAGATATAGATATAGATATAGATATAGATATAGATATAGATATATAGATATAGATATAGATATAGATATAGATATAGATATAGATATAGATATAGATATAGATATAGATATAGATATAGATATAGATGATATAGATATAGATATAGATATAGATGTAGATGTAGATGTAGATGTAGATGTAGATGTAGATGTAGATATAGATATAGATATAGATATAGATATAGATATAGATATAGATATAGATGATATAGATGATATAGATGATATAGATGATATAGATGATATAGATGATATAGATATAGGTATAGGTATAGGTATAGATATAGATATAGATATAGATATAGATATAGATATAGATATAGATATAGATATATAGATATAGATATAGATATAGATGATATAGATATAGATATAGATATAGATATAGATATAGATATAGATATAGATGTAGATGTAGATGTAGATGTAGATGTAGATGTAGATGTAGATGTAGATGTAGATGTAGATATAGATATAGATATAGATATAGATATAGATATAGATATAGATATAGATATAGATATACAGTAGATATAGATATAGATATAGATATAGATGATATAGATGATATAGATGATATAGATGATATAGATGATATAGATGATATAGATGATATAGATATAGGTATAGGTATAGGTATAGATATAGATATAGATATAGATATAGATATAGATATAGATATAGATATAGATATATAGATATAGATATAGATATAGATATAGATATAGATATAGATATAGATATAGATATAGATGATATAGATATAGATATAGATATAGATATAGATATAGATATAGATATAGATATAGATATAGATATAGATATAGATATATAGATATAGATATAGATATAGATGATATACATATAGATATAGATATAGATATAGATGTAGATGTAGATGTAGATGTAGATGTAGATGTAGATGTAGATGTAGATATAGATATAGATATAGATATAGATATAGATATAGATATAGATATAGATATAGATATAGATATAGATATAGATATAGATATAGATATAGATGATATAGATATAGATGTAGATGTAGATGTAGATGTAGATGTAGATATAGATGTAGATATAGATATAGATATAGATATAGATATAGATATAGATATAGATATAGATATAGATATAGATATAGATATAGATATAGATATAGATATAGATATAGATATAGATATAGATATAGATATAGATATAGATATCTCCTGCGGCTGACCTTCCGCTTTGCCACTCCCCGTCGTGGGGTTACTGAACCAATGTAATGGTACCGCCCTAGGCGGCTTATGGACCCTGGGCGGTTCCAAACAGCGCTTGGCCCCCACCTGCCTCCTTTGCTCATAGCTCACCCAGTGCCATGGTGGAAGCCTGGGAAAAGGCAGCCACAGAAGCACTCGACCGAGTTGTACCCATGCGGCCCCTGACCCGTTGCAGATCCCAGTGGGCTCCATGGTTTTCTACGGAGCTCCGGGAGATGAAACGGCAGAGACGGGGCCTAGAGAGCTGTTGGAGATCCAGCCGATCCGAATCCGACCGATCGCGACTAAGGTCCTTTACGAGGTCTTATCTCGTGGCGCTAAGGAGGGCAAGGTCTAATTACTTTGCTGCCCTTATCGCGTCCGCAGATAATCGCCCGACCGCCCTGTTTAAGGTGACCCACTCCCTCCTTAATCTAGAGGTGAAGGAGGATCCCTTGCAGGGTCGTGCTGAGGAATTTAGCCAACATCTGCTGGACAAAATCGCTCGGATCCGGACCAGTCTGGATTCCAACTGGGCAGAGTCTGACGATGAGAACATGGACAGTCTTGTTGATGTTATCTGGGAAGAGTTCGATCCTGTGACTCTGGACGAGGTAGAAAGGATCATGAGGAAGCTAAGCTCCACTACATCCTTATTGGACCTGTGCCCCTCTTGGCTGGTTTATTCGGCTCGGGATGGGACACGAGGCTGGATCCATGCAGTGGTAACTGCTTCATTGAAAGAGGGCAGTTTCCCTGCAGCCTTGAAAGAAGCGGTGGTGAGACCCCTCCTCAAAAAGCCTTCCCTGGACCCAGCTGTTTTAAACAACTTTCGCCCGGTTTCCAACCTTCGCTTTCTTGCGAAGGTTGTTGAGAGCGTAGTGGCGCATCAGCTTCCTCTGTTCCTAGAAGATACTGATTATCTAGACCCGTACCAATCGGGTTTCAGGCCCGGACACAGCACGGAGACGGCATTGGTCGCTCTGTTGAATGATCTCTGGCGGGCTCGGGACAGGGGTCATTCCTCTGTCCTGGTCCTATTAGACCTCTCTGCGGCTTTTGATACCATCGACCATGGTATCTTACTTCGGCGTCTCAGGAGATTGGGAGTGGGAGGCACTGTTCTTCAGTGGTTCTCCTCCTACCTTCTGGAATGTTCACAGTGGGTGTTGGCGGGTGACCAGAGATCGACCCCGAGGCCTCTCATTTATGGAGTTCCTCAGGGGTCGGTCCTCTCACCTCTCCTGTTTAACATCTATATGAAGCCGCTAGGTGAGATCATCCGTGGTTTTGGAGTGGGTTATCATCAGTATGCTGATGACACCCAGCTTTTCATCTTGACCCCAAACCACATCAGTGATGCCCTTGACGTGATGTCCCATTGCCTGGAAGCAGTCCGGGAATGGATGGGGAGGAACAGGCTTCAACTCAACCCGGACAAGACTGAATGGCTGTACATACCGGCATGTCAGGATATTCAGAGTATTCCATCCCTTAATATTGGGGGCGAGTTACTGCCCCCTGTAGATAGGGCTCGCAACCTGGGTGTCCTCCTAGATTCACAGCTCTCCTTAGAAGATCACATAGGAGCTGTGACTAGGGGGGCTTTCACTCAGGTTCGTCTGGTGCGCCAGCTACGACCCTATCTGGACCTGGATGCCTTACGTACAGTCACCCATGCACTTGTGACCTCTCGTCTTGACTACTGCAACGCTCTTTACATGGGGCTGCCCTTGAGAATCACTCGGAAGCTTCAGATGGTACAGAGTGCAGCTGCACGGACGCTTTTGGGGGCTCCCCGATACTCCCATATTACACCTCTGCTTCGTGAGCTGCACTGGCTTCCAGTTGCCTTCCGGGTGAAATTCAAGGTGCTAGTGATGACATACAAAGCCCTACATGGCATGGGTCCGGAATACCTACGGGAGCACCTACTGCCAGCGTCAACACCCCTCCGTCCTGTGCGCTCCCACAGAGAGGGCCTCCTCAGGGTGCCACTGGTCAGAGAATGCCGGCTGGTGACTCCCAGGGGGAGAGCATTCTCGGTGGGTGCGCCAATCCTCTGGAACCGCTTACCAGCCGAAATCCGGATGGCCCCCGACCTTCGCACCTTTCGGCGAGATTTAAAAACCTATCTATTCCAGCAAGCCGGCCTGGCCTGATAGATTTGGGGTTTTATTTGTAGATCTGGGGTTTTATTTGTTTTATTGTTGGTTTATTGTATACTTACTTTGCTCTGTACAACGCCCTGAGTCCTCCGGGAGAAGGGCGGTATATAAAACGAATAAATAATAATAATAATAATAATAATAATAATAATAATAATAATAATAATAATAATAATAATAATAATAATAATAATAAAGGTAAAGGTTCCCCGGCACATGTGTGCTAGTTGTTTCTGACTCTAGGGGCCAGTGCTCATCTCTGTTTCAAAGCCGAAGAACCAGCGCTTGTCCGAGGACATCTCCGTGGTCATGTGGTCGGTATGACTAGAGAGGCACACGGAACGCTGTTACCTTCCCACCGTAGTGGTCCCTATTTTTCTACTTGCATTTTTATGTGCTTTTGAACTGCTAGGTTGGCAGTAGCTGGGACGAGTAACAGGCGCTCATTCTGTTATGCGGCACTTGGGATTCGACTCGCCAAACTGCCGACCTTCTGATCGACAATCTCAGCGTCCTAACCCACTGAGCCACCGCGTCCCTTATATGCTTGTTAACTATTTAGATTACCTTGCTAGGCCCCAAATTGGGACAAATCTTTATTTCCTGTTTCAGCCTAACCAAAGGCCATCGACAGGCAGTAGTCACAACAGTGACAACTCATATTTGTGTAATTTTTTTTAGATTTATAGATAGATAGATAGATAGATAGATAGATAGATAGATAGATAGATAGATAGAGATAGAGATAGAGATATATAGATATAGATATAGATATAGATATAGATATAGATATAGATATAGATATATAGATATATAAATTTTTATTATGTTGTCAGCCATCCAGAATCAAGTGATAGCAACGCTGGAGGCATATACGTTTAATAAATAAATAAATAAATGCGTACTATCCCCATGATTTCTCCTGATGTAAACCGCGTCACAACTGTCACCAATTACGTATTTGATGTCCCTTGTATGATGATATCCTCATGTCTCTGATGTCCCCATAGTATCTCTCAGGCACATCTGATACAGGATGGACCTTCTGGAAGCAAAAGGTTCGTTATCTCATTGTTGCAGATACAGAAGGAATTTGAAGATGATGGGTGATAGGTAGGTAGACAGACAACAGACAGATAATAGCAACAGCAATAGCACTTACTTAAATACCACTCCATAGTCCTTTACAGCCCTCTCTAAGCAGTTTACAACAATCTGGGTCCTCATTTTACAGACCTCAGAAGGATGGAAGGCCGGGTCAACGTTGAGCTGGTCAGGATTGAACTCTAGACTGTGGGCTGAATTAGCCTGCAATACTGCATTGTAACCTCTGTGCCAGCAGCTCTGGACAGTTGACTACACAATAAGAACATTATAAAAAAAAACAATAAATATAACATTGGAATCCCTACAGATTAGATGACAAATAGATAGATGACAGAAAGACAATGTTTTATAAGTCTCATATATTTCCATGAAAACATTTTGTTTACAAATTGCTTTTATCCTATGCTCCAAATCCAAAACTAGGTTACGATTGTGCCTTCATTCTCATGTTTTCAATTAGAAACAATTGTCTTTCTTGCTTCTGGATAGGGTTTTATTTTTATGTTTTTTCACACCAGAAAGGTAAACAGTTCTCCCCATAAATGCTTTGCTGGTATCCTGCAGCTAATGAAATACCAGAAGTTAAATTGGTTTAGAGGAAACAGTTTTAAAAAAAGAAGCTTGTATTGAATGAGTTGAAGATTATTGTTACATCAATCCAGGAAGAGTTCCTTCATTTCAAGAAAGAGTGGAAATGGTAGCAGGCTAATGTTCATTACAGGAGGGATCCTCAGTTCCCAGGTTGTGGCCACTAATGGCAGGTGAGAATGCATGAGCACACATATCCACACTTAAATAAGCTGTCATGGTTCCGATTAATGAGACAGTTCAAACAAAATTCAGGCATTTTTTAATCTAAAAAGTCTTAATAATGTAATGCAGCATCGGCACTCATGCATGGATGCCAGAATTTGAAATCTCCTCCGTGAAGCCCATCGTATCATATGCAATTCCCACCTTTATTTACACGTCATAAATCACATTATCTAATTAGTTTTACATATGAGATTTCACTTCCCTTTCTCTGCACGGCTATTTCTTATCTTCTCAAAATAGCCATTTGACATTTCCCTCCCTTCTGTGATTCAAAGCGAAGCAGTTTAAACAAAAGGCTGCCTCTTATATTGTCAGTGCAAAAACATGTCAATGTTTGCAGCATTGACACAAGCAGCAAGTGAGTGTGCGTGCATGTACTCCATTGGCAGTTCCCTCCCTTCCATCCAGGACATAGCACATAAGTGATGCTTTAGCAGGGTAAACAGGACACGGTGGCTCAGTGGGTTAAGACGCTGAGCTTGTCGATCAGAAGGTCGGCAGTTTGGCGGGTCGAATCCCGAGTGCCACGTAACAGAGTGAGCGCCTGTTACTCATCCCAGCTTCTGCCAACCTAGCAGTTCAAAAGCACGTAAAAATGCAAGTAGAAAAATAGGGACCACTACGGTGGGAAGGTAACAGCGTTCTGTGCGCCTTTGGCATCTAGTCTTGCCGGCCACATGACCACGGAGACGTCCTCGGACAAGCGCTGGCTCTTCGGCTTTGAAACAGAGATGAGCACCGGCCCCTAGAGTCGGAAATGACTAGCACGCATGTGTGGGGGAACCTTTACCTTTACAGGATTGTCTGGGATGCTACATATCCTCTTCACAACATTTTTTCTCTGTTGCCTTCTGAGAGGAGGAGGCTCCATGTTACCCGAAGCAGAACATCCAGATTCAGTCACAGCTTTGTTCCATACAGTATTAACCTTGTGAACTCTCAAGCTTCCTCCTTCTGTTATGTATTCAAGATGGACAGTGATTAATATTTATATGTTACTTATATGTAAGGGTGTAGGTCTATGCACATGTTGCACATAGTATGTTTTAAGTGTGTTATATATGTGTATTCTTTGAAAAGAAGCAACTAAATGTCCTTTTTAATCTGTGCCATTGTAACCACAGGGGAAAAAATGACAATAAAAATGACAATAAAAAATGACAATCTAATCTCATTTGCACAAACAGCAAGTGTGCATGCCCACTTCTCATGCAGAACTATCCTTTCCCCCCCCAGGGTGCAAAACTGGAAAGGTTGGGGAACTGTGTGTTACAGGACAGGCTACATGTTACACAACTCTGTTTTGTAAAAGTGAACATCTATAGAGATTTTTTTAAAAAAAGAAGTAAATGCTTGGTGCTGAGACATGTCCCTCATTCCTGCTTAATTGTAGACTTGCCCTACTTTCAACATGTAAGATGGCTGTCTGTTACAATCAATAAATTAATTAACAGTTTGATCCGGGTGGAATGTTCATCGCTGTTAATTATTGAGCCAGCGATCTTGGGTTCCGTCACTGAATATTTCTTGAAAATAAAATGTATTCATTTTTGGGAAAAGCACAAATTCTGAAGCGACAATTTTAAGACGTAGTCAGCATTCCAAATTTGGAATTAAAACTCCTCCTGTCTCACAACATTGGCAATTGAATGTGTCCTCGCTTCATTATTTTTTCTGCTGAAAAGTTAGAGAACCTTCTTCTTAGAGGTCTGACTGATATTTTACAGGAAATGTTACATTCCATCAGGTCAATAAAACAAATATTCCCAAAGCTCCTTCTGGCACAAGAGCTTGTAATGGCTTGAAAAGAGCTGTCAGAGTCCATCATATCAGTAAACAGCTTTGATTTGGCTGTTTTCCCTTGCTCTCCTCAGTTTACGTAGCAGGAAGGGTAACTCTGAAACATCTGATTAGGGAACGGAGGAGTTTACTTTTCTCTCTTCCCTTGGCGTTAGAAAGTTCAGACCTGGTTGCAATTTTACAGAGGTTGCAATTTTATAAGGACATCGCTAGAGGAAAATCTTGCATTACCTTAGGAGAGATTGCAAATGGATGGACGTTCCAGAAATCTGGGGGTTTAGAGAAAAAAAATATCAACTGCAATTGTTTATTTTCCCTTGCCTCCTGAACTGGTAATAACTGGTCATATTTCCACAAGTCATTTTGCCACTATTTCTGAATCAAAAATGATGATTTTGAAAGGTCCTTCAAACTAGTGCTTGAAATAAAATAAACATGTCCTGTTTTGCCATCTTGGCTTGAAAGCTTTCTAAACTACAGGGTTTTGTTGTTGTTGTTGTTGTTGTTGTTGTTGTTGTTCAGATACAAAGGAAAATCAATCACTTTATCAATCCCAGAATGTTTACGGGTAAAGTCAATGAGTTTATCATGTTGTACAAAAACGACCACTACACTTATTACTGATCTTGTCGTGTAAACACAGCCAGTTTTATTTGACTCAGGAAACTGGATATCTTTTTTCTTCCCTGTAATGGCGGGGAAGGAGACTTCAGAAGTCAACTGGGCTGTACTTGAACACACAGACACACAGACACAGACACACACACACACAAATCTGCTCTGGGACCATTTGCACCATCAGGTGTAAAAGATCAGGGCCATCCGTTAAGTTGCAGTTCAGAAGACTTATTGCTCAAGCCTATATATAAGACAGGCATTGTTGAGAGTTTGGAAGAAGTTAGACTGTAAGATGCCATTGTGGGCAATTCCAAAACACACAATAGAAAACATAAATGTTGGTTTCAAACATGACGTGACCACGTATAAGGAGATTCTAAGCTTGGAAAGAAGTGTATGGTGTTTAAAATCGTATAATCTCTTGCGAGATGAGAAGATTGTTCAAACCTGGTTTCAATATACTCAGTTACGGGCCAGGTGGAAAGAAGATCAGAAAATTGGTTTTGCAATGACTGATGAAAATTTGATAAAGCAAATTAGAAATCAGGGTCCAGCACATATCAAACGGATATATCTTGCATTGATAGAAATTGACTCAGAAACAGAACTTGTTAAAGATTGTATGATAAAATGGGCCCAGAACATCCAAGAAGTTATTACAATGGACACGTGGGAAAAGATCTGGGTGAGGAACGTAAAATTTACACAAGCTCAAAACTTAAGAGAGAACTTTTATAAAATGTTTTATAGATGGCATTTACCGGTAGATCCTAAAAAGCTTGCAAGTATGTATCCGAACTATCAGCCAAAATGCTGGAGGTGTGGTGGTGAAGATGCAACATATTTTCACATATGGTGGACTTGTAAAAAGGTTAAGGCTTTTTGGATAAAAATTTGGTGGAATATGCAGAAGATCTTCAAGCAAAAGATAAAGTTTTGTCCGCAATTCTTTTTGTTGGGTATAATTTCAGAAGCTACTGTTGTGGACACTAAGTTGATGTTGAATTTAATTACAGCAGCAAGACTTTTAATAGGTCAATATTGGAAGAAGGAGGAACTGCCGACTATAGAGGAATGGACTTTAAAGGTTTCTGACCTGGCAGAAATGGCAAAGATCTCGGCTTATTTGAAAGATCATTCGCAAGAACGCTATATTATGGAGTGGAAAAAATGGATTGAATATATCCAGAAGAAATATGGGACTAAAAAGTTTCATTTAGCATTTGAATAAGTCTTCCTTTCTATTTCTTTTTTCCCCCTATATGAAATATTAGTATTGTTTGTAGTTATCATATATGAGCTAGAGAGTGATAGATTTAAGAATTTATTGTTGGTAGCATATGGATATTTATGATTGTTCTTTGTTTTTATACCCTGTACTTAGCTCTGGGAAGTCGGGGGGGGAGGGGGGAAAGGAGGGGAGGGGTAGGGAGGGATAGGTAGGGGAGGGGGAGAGGGGATTGTTAAAGATAAAATGTATTTTAAAACTTTTCAATAAAAAAAAGAATAGGGACGTGGTGGCTCAGTGGGTTAGGATGCTGAGCTTGTCGATCAGAAGGTCGGCAGTTTGGTGGGTCAAATCCTGAGATCCACGTAACAGAGTGAGCACCTGTTTCTTGTCCCAGCTTCTGCCAACCTAGCAGTTCGAAAGCATGTAAAAATGCAAGTAGAAAAATAGGGACCACTACGGTGGGAAGGTAACAGCGTTCCGTGCACCTTTGGCATCTAGTCATGCAGGCCACATGACCACAGAGATGTCCTTGGACAAGCACTGGCTCTTCGGCTTTGAAATGGAGATGACCACCGGCCCCTAGAGTCGGAAACGACTAGCACGCATGTGCGGGGGAACCTTTACCTATATATAAGAATGTAATCAAGTAAAGTTCAATACTAAATTGGCACCAAATAAGGGTCAATGGAATTCAAGGGGGAGTTGAACATGGATCATTTGTGGCAATGTAATGACACTAAATTGATGTTGCACTTAACTCCACCCTCCATCTCTGCCTGCTCTTCTACAACATTCCTCTTATCTGGTTGCTGGGCTCTGCACGTCCGTGACCATTTCCGCAGTGAAAGCATGCAAATGCAAGTAGATTAATAGGTACCACTTTAGTGGGAAGGAAGCAACATTCTGTGCACCTTTGATGGCCCAGATGATATGCGGATGCATATACACATAAACACATGTACTTTTCTACCTTGAAACTAGAGCCTTCTGGAGAGTTTGAAACTAGAGTTTTCCAATTACAAAAAGCCCAATGCCTTGGAGACATCCATTCTCAACCATTTCTAGAGGCTAGTGCAGTCATGGCGAACCTTTTAGAGACTGAGTGCCCAAAAACTGCCCCGCCCTGCACCCACTCTGCCCCACCCACTCTGCCCCCCACCCTGCCTACCCTTGCTCCACCCACTGCCCTGCCCCACCCCACCTGCCTGCAGGGCCATCCACTACCTCCCTGGCCCATCGCAGATCGCCCAGGCAACCCTGCAGCATCATGGTGGCCATGCCCTCTGCCCGCACCCCACAGCATCTTCTGGGGCATGAGGGCAGAGTCTTATCCCTCCTGCCCGGCTGCAATGTGCTTGGATGTGCTGCTGCACATGGGCTGTGCCTGAGGAACAATTCTCCTCCAGGGGGGGCTGCTTGTGGGGAGGAGTCTGCGGGGGGAGGCTGTGGCGATGGCATGTGTGCCCACACAGAGGGCTCTGAGTGCTGCCTCTGGCACATGTGCGATAAGTTTGCCACCACTGGGCTAGTGAAATTGTATCAGAACAGAGAACATAGAATGACAGAGTTGGAAGGGACTTTGGAGGTCATCTAGTCCAACTGGCTGCTCAAGTAGGAGAGCCTATACCATTTCAGACAAGTGACTGTTTAGTCTCTTCTGGAAAACCTCCAGTGTTGGAGCACCCACAGCTTCTGGAGACAAGCCGTCCCACTGATTAATTGTTCTCACTGTCAGGAAATTGCTCCTTAGTTCTAGATTGCTTCTCTCCTTGATTAGTTTGGCATCCATTGGTTCTTATTTAATAGCTTGGATATTTTTTTTTTGCCAGAATATAATTGTTCTGTTATTGCATGTATTAGATTTAGCTGTATCCTCAAGCCATACTCACAAATAGTTAATAATAAACATTAAGGACAACAAAGCTTCCCTATTAATATTGTGCTCCATATTATTATTTATTATTATTATTATTATTTATTTGACTTATATACCACCCTATTCCCATAGGACTCAGGGCGGTTTACAGGGCAATTAAAACCATACAATACAAAAGTTAAAATAAATTTTAAACAATTAATTAAATTTAAGCCCAAAAGTTAAAACTTTAAAACCCAATTAAAAACCCCTCAGTCTAGGCCAGACAGCTCAAAGAGCCAAGTTTTTAGGTCCCAGCGAAATGAACGGAGGTCGGGGGCAGTCCTAAGTTCCATAGGAAGTTGGTTCCAAAGGGCAGGTGCACCCACAGAGAAGGCCCTCTCTCTGGGAGTCACCTGCCGGCAATCCTTCACCGGTGGTACCCTAAGAAGGCCCTCCCTGTGGGAGCGCACAAGGACGATGGGGAGTTAATGTTGGCAGCAGGTGTTCCCTTTATTCTCTATTTTTATAGAATATAAGCCTCTCTTTGAAGTTTAGCAATATTGGCAGCATTGAGGCTTGTATACAATCCCATAATGCTTTACAGCATTCTCTGGGAGATTTATAATGTAAGCATTATTTGCTATGGCCCCCAACAAACCAGGTCCTCATTTTACCGACCTCAGAAGGGTGGAAGGCTGAGTCAACCTAGAGTCCCATTAGGATTGAACTCCAGGCTGTGGGCAGATTTTACCTGCAATGTTGCACTTTAACCACTGTACCACCAGGTTATTTCTTGGACTGATCCTTTACTGAGATATAAATCATCTGATCAAAGTCATTCTCCTTGCAAGATACGGAGAAAGAGAGCATGGAACAGCTTGAAGAAATCTGTCTTCCGGGTGAGATTTAAGGTGCTGGTACTTACCTTTAAAGCCCTACATGGCTTAGGCCTGGGATATTTGCAGGACCATCTGCTGCCGGGGACAACTTCCCATCGCCCAGTGCGCTCACACAGAGAGGGCCTCCTCAGGGTGCCATCGGCCAGACAATGTTGGCTGGCGACCCCCAGGGGGAGGGCCTTCTCTGTGGGAGCGCCAGCCCTTTGGAAACAGCTCCCCCTTGAGCTCCGGATGGCCCCGGATCTCCGGTCCTTTCGCCGCGACCTCAAAACTTTCCTTTTCCATCAGGCTGACCTGGATTGACGATGGGTTTTTAAAACGTTTTAATTTTTAACTGTGTAGTTAATTTATTTTGGGGCTGTTATTTAATTCTTTTTTTTAATTTTTGTATTGTTATTTTTATTGTTGTTAGCCGCCCTGAGTCCTTCGGGAGATAGGGCGGCATATAAGTCCCAAAAATAAATAAATAAATAAATAAATAAATAAATAAATAAATAAATAAATAAATAAATAAATAATAAAATGATGGTGTCTTAGTTGTCTATGGAGATTCTCAATCATCCAGCTCATGGCTTGTCCCAAAGTTGCTTTTTCCAAAAGGCAACTGGACTTTTTTCTTCGTTCGTTCATTTGTTTTTCTTTGAAAACATTTCGCTTCTCATCCAGGAAGCTTTCCAATTTGACAGTTTTTATTAATTGATGACATAAAACACAAAAAATGCAAAAGCAAACGGTAGGGGGGAAAAAGAGAGAGGGAAAGGGGAAAAAAAGAAGTGTAGAAAAGAACGAAGACAAGAAAAAAAAAGGTGTTGACTTCCAACTCCCTTTGGTGCAGTAGGAAAAAAAAAATAGTAACATCAAACCTCAACTTTTTTTACTTTAACAAAATAGTTTAAACTAGTCTATTTCGATAACAACAAATTTATCTAATCAGTAAAACCCAAAATTAAAGTTTCTTTTTTTTTCCCATCTCAAGCACAACGCTCAGAAGCGGTTTCCAAGTAGAAACAAAAGAACTTCTCTTTTTATTTTATTTTTTTTTACTTTGATCAACGTTGTCATCTCTGCTAACTCCATCAACTTTTGCAGCCATTTGTCCATTGTGGGGATCGAAATGTCCTTCCATTTTTGTGCATAAAGTAGTCATGCTGCCGTCAACATATATAACATCAAAGGTCTCATTTTTTTTCCCCAAGTCTTTTTTTCCCATTAAACCCAACAAAAAAAGTTTCTGGTTTTATCTTTATGTTCACTTCAAGAATTTTCTGTATTAAAGTATGAATCCTACTCCGATCTTTCTTTGCTTGAACACATGTCCACCGTCAATGATCAAAAAAGTCCCTTCTTCACATTTACATTTCCCACATTCATTTGAAAAACCTTTATACATTCTGGATAACATGTCTGATGTTAAAAAAAAAAACTTGAACTGAATTGAAGGAATTGAAGAAGCTTCTTGGATGAGAAGCAAAATATTTTCAAAGGAAAAAAATAAAATAAAATAAGGAAGTCCAGTTGCCTTTTGGAGGAAAAAAAAAACAAAAACAAAACACATTTGGTCCCTTGGATTTTTCTGTATTGCCAAAGGAACAGGGAGATTTAAGAAACTGCCAGAGGCTCTCTAGGGACTTTCAGTACATTGGATGGATGGAATGTAGCATCTTGCAATACAATTTGGAAGCGGCGGGGTTAAGAGTTCCCCCCCTGTCTGTGAGGAAGACCCGTTGGAAGCGGCCAATGCCAATAAAAGAGAATTTATACGTAGCTCAGGCTTGAACTGAGGGGTCCTTGGTGTTCTCTGAGCTTGGTGGTTTTCTTGCAGACATTTCGTTATCCAAACTAGGTAACATGGAGCCTTGGTGGAGCAGTGGGCTAATGCCTCCTTAAGTAACACCAGCTGCCTGCAATTAGTGCAGGTTCGCGTCCCACCAGGCTCAAGGTTGACTCAGCCTTCCATCCTTCCCAGGTAGGTAAAATGAGGACCCAGATTGTTGGGGGCAATTAAGCTGACTTTGTAATAATGCCACTTGGGGTGTGTGTGAAAGCCCTAATAAGCAGGCATATACATAGAATGAAGGCTACTGCTAAGCTTGTAAGCCGCCCTGAGTCTTCGGAGAAGGGCGGGATATAAATTTAATAAAAATAAAAAAAATAAAATGAAATAAAATAAAATAAATTTAATTCACACAAGACCACATCCAACAGGAGGCTTCATTTTAACTTGAAGGGGACAACCTCTTCCGTGACAACAGAAGTTGCTTGATGTAATGGGAAAATGCCGGGCTTGCCTTGAGTTATATTCATTCTGTCTTTGTCACCGCTTTTTTTGTACAATAGTTGCTTGGGGAGCTGGGGTCACCTGCAGGATAGGATGAAACAAAGAGAACAATTGTGCATTTTCCTTCACTTGCAACTAAAAGCATTCACTTTTCGGAACGAAAACCTAAATTCCATTGAGACCAGTAAGGATAGTACTGTTGGAGAATGCTTTGATTCCATGGGTCACTAATAGCCAACTCTGTGGAACATCTTCCTTAGACATCATAGTTTTTTATAGGAACCACTAGCTGGCTGTCCTTGAGAAAAGTCAAGCCGGTCGTTTGCTTTCAATCATTCTATTTTTTTCCCCTTTCTACTCTTCTTTGCAAATAACTCTGCCTTTCTCAAATGGGGAGAGCTTGTCTTTGTCACTGCCCCACTATCTCCGCTGTTTGCCTTAATGTCTTTGGATAGCGTACAATGCTTTGATTGATTATATATATATATAAGTTGTCAGGCGAATGCTGGGGGAGTACACTGTTATGCTGAGAAGCTGAAGCAGAAAAGCCCTTGAAAATGGGCCATTGAGGTTCATCTTTCCTCCTCTTTCTCCTCCTCCTTCTTTTTAAAACTTCTTTCCAATCTTGGAGAAGTCAAAAGCCGTGAAGAATTTAAGCATGGAATTTCAGGACAAGGGACAGACTCATGCACAGTATTACAACATAGGCTGATGAGTTTTCGAAAGACTACCATCTCTTGGGTGAATTGAACATCAGCCTATCCAGATTGGCAGTTCCCAAGAATTGAAATAAGTTAATTGGTAAAGAAATGTTACCTTTATTATTATTATTATTATTATTATTATTATTATTATTATTATTATTATTATTATTATTATTATTATTATTATTATTATTCCTTAAATGTCAGCAGAATTCTTGAACGGTAGCATTAGACTTATATACCGCTCCTTAGTGCTTTTATAGCACTCTCTAAGTGGTTTACAGAGTCGGTATTTTGCCCCCCAACAATCTGGGTCCTCATTTTACTGACTGTGGAAAGATGGAAGGATGAGTCATCCTTGAGCCGGTCAGGATTGAACTCCTGGTGGTGAGCAGAGTTAGCAAGCAATGCTGCACTCTAATGTTGCACCAATTGTCCAACTCTAGATTCCAGGGAAGAGGCAATCAAATGTGATAAGCTGAACAAATGACAATTTTTTTTTGTATGAATGGAAATGCTCTGTTGCCACTCAGTGGCCCTCATTTCCGGCAGAAAAATAGAGCTGCTGTCATTTTGATCCTAGAAAGAAGAAAAACCTTTAGCTATTTAGGGATACAATTTTAAAGCAGAATTCAACCAAATGTGTTTGTTTTCCTAATGAAATCCAGTTGCATGCTTCACAACTTATTTGTTCTGAGGCAGGTGGGATGAAGGGCAAGAAGAGTTAAATGGCTTGTCAGCATCTGCCCTTCTCAGGCTAGCTGAAACCATAAAGGAAGCAGAGGGGGTAGAATAACCTCAGTTTAATGTATATTGTCCATCAGGCTCTAAAAGATGGAAGAGTTCAAAGATAGTTGAGTTTGAAGTACAGAAGAGTTTATTATTGCTGCGTCTAGTACAAGATTCTCATCAACTAACAGTCAACTCTAAATTGGCACTAGATAAAGGTCAACAAAATTCACAAGGGGCTGGACCTAAGTCTTTTGTGACAAAGGTGAGAAAAGGCCAATAATAAGCATTGCTTCTACCCTGTGCTTTACACTAAGGAGAAACATTTACTTATACACAAACACAGGCTCAACATACACTCACACAAACATGCAAAATAATAATAGAGTTGGAAGGGGCCTTGGAGGTCTTCTAGTCCAACCGCCTGCTCAAGGAGGAGACCCTATACCCTATACCATTTCAGACAAATGGCTGTCCCGTCTCTTCTTAAAAACCTCCAGTGATGGAGCACCCACAATGTCTGGAGGCAAGCTGTTTCATTGTTTAATTGTTCTCACTGTTAGGAAGCTTCTCTTTAATCCCAGGTTGCTTCTCTCCTTGATTAGTTTCCATCCGTTGCTTCTTGTCCTGCCTTCTGGTGCTTTGGAAACTAGGTTGACCCCATCTTCTTTCTGGCAGCCCCTCAAATATTGCAACACTGCTATCATGTCACCCCTAGTCCTTCTTTTCTCCAGACTAGCCATACCCAATTCCTGCAACCGTTCTTCATATGTTTTAGTCTCCAGACTCTTAATTGTTCTTCTCTGCACTCTTTCCAAAGTCTCAACATTTAAAAAAAAAAAAAATAATGTGGCAACCAGAACTGGATGCAATATTTGTCACACACACAGCACCCATCCATCCATACTCACCCATATAGCACAGTGTATTCTGTATGCTTTTGATGTACTTGACTGGCTGTTCCAACATTCCATGAATGCTCAATTACTTCTCACCAGTGAGTTCCATTTCACTGCAACTGGTACTTGCAACAAGGAAGAATTGTTTCTTCCTGTAATCCTATCTTAACTTTTTTGAATAGTCAAGTTTCAGAGAATGTGTCCTGGTGTGTCGCCTACTTTCCCGAACCAGATCACCCCTGGATTTCCACTTATTTAATTTTCTCATTTATCCTTCAAGATTCATCCTACCATATCTGCTTCAGCTGGTTTTTGCTGAAGTGCCAGGGCATAATTTGAATACAAGGAGTCACTGGTTTTGGTTTTGGTTTTATTATTATTAAAAGGGTAAAATGCTTAGCCAAGATTGAATAATTGGCTCTTACAATGTTCTTAACAGCTGCCCTGTTAATGGGAACGGTTCACAAACACTTGACTTCTCAGCATCATTACACCCTCCTCCATTTTAAAATAAATCCCCATGATGGATGAGTTCACTCAATGGTTTCAGAGGTAGAAGGATTTTTACAATTGGATTTTTGTGCAAAGCTCAGTCCTTCCGTAAATCAAACTTTGAATATGCATCACGCTCCATTCCCTACCGAAAGGTTTCGTGCATCTTGCATTTGAGAACGCCAGCCAGATTGCCCCCTCAATCCTCCTCTTCTCTTGGAAGCAACCTTGAGTAATACCTGCCAGTATGCCATTTATAAGCCAAGCAATGGCTTCATCCCAAAGACCTGCCAGTCTAAGCCAATTTATTATATGCTGTACAAGTGTTAAACTGCTTTAAATCAATAGTTAAAAAGACAGGGGAATACTCGGGGTGCAGTAAGTCATCATTTTAATGAAATATAGATTATTCCAAGACTATTAAAGAAGTGGTTGGGTGTCAGGGAAATGCTGCACGTTTCCCCCCCCCCTTTTTTTTTTTTTCCCCCAGCGTTAAACAAAACCCATCTATTTTAGTGGAGCAAAATCGATATGTAGCTGTGACCTGCCATGTAACCTGAATGTGTAAGTAAATTTATAGGCAGAATTAGCCACTGCTAAAAAGACAGGTTGTGTTACAGACGTGGCCTATTTCATTCGATCCAGTTAAAGGATAGGCTGTGGGAGCGACAGAGGCCTGCAACCAATCAAGTCCCATGCTTTGCTTGAATGACGCTTCACAGTGCAGCTGATAGCACCATGTGACGACTTACCAGGGTTTGCAGGAAGCCACGCTAAAACTGGATTGACTGGCTCCTCTTGCTGAAACCCACTGAAATGTACTACGAGGTTTCCTATAATTTAGATGGTTTATGATATGTTTACTGGGATCATCTGCAAATATCTGGGACATGTCTCAGCTATGTACACAGAATACAGAATAATAGAGTTGGAAGGGACCTTGGAGGTCTTCTAGTCCAACCTCAAGCAGGAGACCTTACACCATTTCAGACAAGTGGCTGTCCAGTCTCTTCTTAAAAGCCTGCAGCGATGGAGCACCCACAATGTCTGAAGGCAAGTGGTTCCACTGATTGATTGTTCTCACTGTAAAGAAATTTCTGCTTAATTCCTGGTGGCTTCTCTGCTTGATTAGTTTCTATCCGTTGTTTCTTTTCTTGCCTTCTGGTGCTTTGGAAAATAGGTTGTCCCTCTCTTCTTTGTGGAAGACCCTCAATTATTGGAACACTGCTATCCTGTCACCCCTAGTCTTTTTCTTCTCTAGACTAAGGTAAGGTAAAGGTAAAGGTTCCCTCGCACATGCATGCTAATCGTTTCCAACTCTAGGGGCCGGTGCTCATCTCCGTCTCAAAGCTGAAGAGCCAGCGCTTGTCCGAGGACGTCTCTGTGGTCATGTGGCCGTCATGACTGGACGCCAAAGGCGCACGGAACGCTGTTACCTTCCCACCGTAGTGGTCCCTATTTTTCTACTTGCATTTTTACGTGCTTTCGAACTGCTAGGTTGGCAGAAGCTGGGACGAGTAACAGGCACTCACTCTGCTACGCAGCACTCGGGATTCGACCCGCCAAACTGCCGACCTTCTGATCGACAAGCTCAGCATCCTAACCCACTAGCCATATCCAATTCCTGCAACAGTTCTTCATATGTTTTAATCTCCAGGCCCTTAATTACCTTAGTTGCTCTTCTCTGCACTTTTTCCAAAGTCTCAACATCTTTTTGATAATGTGATGACTATTACCACACCAGTTATGTCAGATGCCCATATACAAATACCAGACAGTACTATTCCTAACATTACACAATGGGAGAGAGCTGTCTCGAGCAACAGATTTTGGCGGATGGCAGAGAAATGTTTTCTGGTGAGAGGTATGGTCCATGTAACCAGCTGTGCTATCTTTAGGGGCAGAGATATTCCACGCAAAATTCCTATTAAGGAAAGGTTTTGGCCATTAATCAAATGCTCATGTAATGGAAGGGGTTTCATATCATTCAGACAGCAAAATGAGATGGGTCAATCTTCAAGCTAAATGTTTGGGAGAAAATTTGTAGCTCAGAGTTAAAATGATGGGTCCTTAGTGCTCTCTAGACTTGGTTGTTTTCTTGCAGTGCACTGATTACCCAGTTGGGTAATGAAACATCTGCAAGAAAACAACCAAGCTTAAAGAGCACCAAGGACACCACATATGGGAGTAACCAATTGCTTGAGACATCACCCCCAATAACAAGGTCATGGATGAAATTGTGAGCTTAAATGTATTTCATGGAAGTACACAATTATTGTGGATCAGTTCATTCACCGTGATATAGTTCTTCCTCCATCCTTCTTACCTTCTTGTTCTATCTCAAGCAAAGGGGGCTACTATTGCTTGATACAGGCACATAAACTTCACAGAAAGGGCTTCATGCAGATTACTTTAATTCATCAGGCATTCTCTAAACATTAACTCACAGTTACTGGAGAGATTCTTCTGAAGCACATTTCATAATCTGGACCCAACACGTAGGTGAAAAGAGGTAGTATCTACCATAATGAAGGAGCAAACAGCTCCCGTGGCTGGAATTCATAAAACCCACGCTGGCCTGCACGTAGCCAGTAATCCCAGGTAGCCAATCAGAAGTCCCTCCCAATGGCCAATCTGAAACACAGATGTGACCAAGTAACTTAAAACTACATTACCCAAAAGGCTATCCCTTAAGGGGACAGTTTTTAATTCCTAAAATAGCTGTTTACTCTGACCAGTACATTTCTCTGATAATGGCTAAAGTATTGGGTAGAAAGCGAAGAACTGGATTGTCCTCAACAGAAATCCCAGGAGATTGACAATCTTGTAGAAGTTCCTGTCTACTTCTGACTGAAGAGGGCAATGAGATGTATTGAGAAAATATGAAAAGAAATATCTTGGTTCCTAATGGAAGCAGAAAATTTGGAAATTAAGCTCGGCAGGTACAATCAGTCTGTGCAGTTTTCCAATGAGATCATTTGTCCTTGTACTGAAGTGTGCTGATTATATTATTGCTTTCTGCTTCTCTCTCCCTTGCCCACCCACTCCCTCTTTCACAACTCTCCCCAATTTCCCCCTGCTGCTTTTAATAAAATGAATCAAAAGTGCTTTGGAATAAATTGCAATAAAGCAAATGTTATCCCACACAGATGTTCTTGTTGTTTTATCCTACGAGCCTTGAATTCCAAGAAGCCAAATTCAATAAACTAGGTGATGTTTCTGTTCATTCACAGAGCTTGTTTCATCTCTGGAACTCCCATAGACTTTCTGAATTAGTATCAATTATTCTGGAAATCCTTAGCAGGACTTTGCAGGAGCCCAAATTGTTAGCTTGGCTTGGATCTTTGCTAATAACATGTCAGTCCCAACAGAGATCATTTGCTCACCTGATCAAATTGTAGCTGCAGATGTTCGATCTTGAAGGAGAACTATTGCGAAGTTGTTTTCTTCTCTTCAGATCACATGTGTCCAACCTGGCAACTTGAAGACTTGTGGACTTTATGACTTCTGAACTTTAACTCCCAGAATTCCCCAACCAGCATGACTTGTTGGGGAAATCTGGGAGATGAAGTCCACAAAGTCTTCAAGTTGCCAAAGTTGGATACCCTGCTTTAGATCAAGCATGAGTGGTAATTTACAAAGAAGCATTATTCTTATATTTGGAGCTTGGGAAGTTTCAACCGGTTTGATATTTTAAGCCAGTCCCTCTCCATCTTCCTCACCGAATGGCTTCCATGAAATGTAATATAATATTTATTTATTTATTTATTTTATTTTATTTAATTTCTATACCGCCCTTCTCCCGAAGGACTCAGGGCGGTGTACAGGGCAATAAAATGCAATAAAAATACAATATACAAAAGTTAAGATAAAAATTAAATAGAATAGCCCAATTACAGTAAAAGTTAATTAAAATTACAATTAAAATACCCCAAACCCATCAGACCAGGCCGGCTTGTTCAAATAGGTGAGTTTTCAGGTCACGGCGGAAGGAGCGATGGTCAGGAGCCATCCGGAGCTCAACTGGTAAATGATTCCAAAGGTCTGGTGCGCCCACAGAGAATGCCCTCCCCCTGGGGGCCACCAGCCAACACTCTCTGACTGACGGCACCCTGAGGAGGCCCTCTCTGTGGGAGCGCACTAGACGAAGGGAAGTTGATGCCAGCAGCAGGTGCTTCCGTAAGTAATGTAAGACTTGTGATTGTCAAGTGCAGGAAATCAGGAGTCTAGATATAATGGATGCTAATGTTCTCTACAAGAATCTGAACTACTAATGGTCAAAGCTGATTGGTAGTGAATAAGAGTCAATGGAATTCAAGTGGGCTGGACTTAGATCTCTTGTGGGTGCAAATGGATTTGGGACTGATAACATGTTTGACCCCTTCCTTGTTCTCAGCCTGGTCATCTCCTACAATGATCTTCCTGTTAGTGTAAGGACCTGTCCCAGCTGCTCCCTCAAGAAAGCAAAACTCTTGACTCCATTAGGGTTAATCAAAAGAACTTTTACTGAGAGATAATGGAAGCAGAAAAGTCAGGCGGAATCTGAAAGAAGCGCAAAACAATTCTTTCATCTTTCCCCCAAACCCAACCCCCCTGACTAGTCCACCAGCAGGTAATATGATACTATAGAGATATTATGAGAACACTGAGGTGCTGAGTAGATAACGGATCACTTTCAGGGCACCACAGCCTTGGAGCCAGGCTGGAACTGACTGGGAAGGAGTTTGTTTCTTCTTCAAAGACAGTCTCCCTCCTTAATTCCCAAGCAGTTACAGCAAAAGCATGAACGAATGCCAGAAGCTTTTCTCCCCCTCCCTCAAACCGAAGGGCAAGACACCCTGCATGGTGGACCTGACAGTTAGTTTAGGACTTCTGGCTGGTGGGGTCCAAGATGAGGGCCTTCTCTGCTTTTGCTCCTGCCCTCTGAAACATCTTCCCCCTCTCAATGTGAGGTAAGCCCCAATCTTCCTATCTTTTCATCAGAGCCTTAAGACCCAGCTCTGCCAGTTGGCAGCGCAATGGAGGTGTTTGATTGAGTAATGACAGATCCCACCTCCCACCCCAATCCACCCCCACCCTCCCCAAATGTCTTTGGTTTTAAGGTTTGATTTTAACATTTTTTGTTCTAACTAAGGTGCAATTGTAAGCTGCCCAGAGTTACCCTACGGTAAGATGGACGGCTAGTACTTTTTATAAATAAATAAAATATCATACATGGGCTGAAAAAAGTCTGGGCAACCACTAGAGTTACTTTTTTGGCAGATCAGACATGTTAGCTAATGTAAGGCTTCTTAAACTCTCAGAGGAGCTCATGTAGAACTAAATGCAAATCTTCCTTCCATGGGCTGTTAGGCTTTTGAATGAGAAATAACTTTTGTGAACTTTTGTGAATTTTATGCAGAATTGACTTGGGAGGCCAGTGTGTGGTGTAGTTGGTTCACATGGTGTAGTAAGATGGAGGGTTTGTTGTCACTGTGTGTTGGGGGGTGGGAGCACAAAGGGAGGATCAGCTAATCTCAATGTACACATAGTTGTACTTTGACAATAAAGGTTCATTTCATTTCAGTTCAGTTCATTGAGCCTCACATGGACCATCATCCTGAACGGCCACATCTAGTTCAAAGGTCAATCCACTGATCGAGCTGATGGTGTTAGTGGTCAATATCCATTGCATTTATTGCTTCTTGACCTATGCTTCTACGTTATATTGACTGTCCTAGATTTTACTCCGGGCATCTTTTCTCCTCCTCTGCTTTTATTTGAATTAAGGGAATTAATTCATGACTGCTCAGGCTTAATTCATTTCTCATCTCTGCATCCTACCCACCTATCCCAATACAAACCTTTTTCCCCCCCCACTGTGTACATTTTTTTATTTTTTATTTTTGCTTTGCTTTGGTCAAATCATTAAAAAATGAACTCTTTGAAATTCTGCATGTGCTTACATGTAGCTATAATGAGATTCATAATTACATTCCCTTTTTCTTCTATCACAGAACTGGTCATGAGGTTTTCAATTTAAATATGTTGATTTTCTCTGCCCCCTCATAAAACACATTATTGGTATTTGTAGTAAATATGTTGTATATTAAATTTAGGGAACAAACAAGTAAGAATATTTTTTTTTTTTTGCTTTGACTACTTAAATTCAGAGAGCTGCGGGCTTTATCCCTAGCTTAGGCAGACCTTTAGGCCTATTGTGTGGAGTCCTTGGTGATTCTGAGTTTGTTTTCTTGCAGACATTTCATTAGCAAACTACGTAACATTATCAGTGTTAGTAAGGGAGTAGGATATGAAAACCTGACTTTCTAACTAGCATGGATGAAGCTACCTAGTTTAGTAATAAAATATCTGTAAAAAACAACAACAACCAAGGACAGAGAGCATCAACAACCCCACAT
Source organism: Vipera berus (assembly GCF_964194415.1). Taxonomy (NCBI): domain Eukaryota; kingdom Metazoa; phylum Chordata; class Lepidosauria; order Squamata; family Viperidae; genus Vipera; species Vipera berus. The sequence goes on along the minus strand of NC_138204.1, from coordinate 210,169,196 downwards.
TTCAACTCTGAGCTACAAAAATTGTCTTAAAAAAAGTTTTATTTGTGTATAAAAAAGAATGGTCTCCTTTGGCTTTTGACTTTGTGAACTGCCCTGGAATCTTTTGATGATTTCCTATCCAAATATTAAGCAAATCCTAACGTAATTAGCTTTTAGAATCAGCCACGATCAGCACAGAGCAGTGACACAACTTGTTAGCTCTTGAATCAATAAGTAAGGTTGATTCTTGTACAAGCTGGGTCAATGAAATATTATACAGGTAATCCTCAAATTATGACCACAATTGAGCCCAAAATGTATGTGTCAATATCCAGCTCGAGAATCCAAATAAACCTCCAGGTTCATTCCATCTCTGAAAATCTTGTTGTTTACTGTATACACAACATGGTAATTTCAAAGCAAAACTATCTCTGAGGTTTCAACACCAATTCATAGACTTAAACAATAATTTTCCTAGCCAAATCCCCAACGTCTTATGTAATCCATATAAACAAGTTCACTTTGTTATGGAAACCGTCTGCTTCAAATCAACACCTGTTCTGGTGTCCTTGAAAGGGCTTCAGGTTCTCATGGTCTTCAGCTGAATCGTAGAAGTTTCATTCCTCTAATCCATGTTAAAGTAACATCTCCCCCCCTTAATTGAAATGCAGAGGCACATAGCTGCCAAAGTTTCATCCTTGACATTATGTTACTAAGCAAAACATTTGTGAATTTTTTTTATTTTTTTTATTTTAATTCCATTTATATCCCGCCCTTCTCCGAAGACTCAGGGTGGCTTACAAGCTTAGCAGTAGCCTTCATTCTATGTATATGCCTGCTTATTAGGGCTTTCACACACACCCCAAGCGGCATTATTACAAAGTCAGCTTAATTGCCCCCAACAATCTGGGTCCTCATTTTACCTACCTCGGAAGGATGGAAGGATGGAAGGATGGAAGGATGGAAGGATGGAAGGATGGAAGGCTGAGTCAATTTTGCTCTGTTTTACAATGTTTCTTGCCGCTATTGTTAAGTGAATCATGCAGTTGGTAAGTTAGTAACAGGATTGATATAGTGAATCTGTTTTTTCCTGTTGACTTTGCTTGTCAGGTTACACCTTTGCTCCGCGAGCTGCATTGGTTACCAGTTGTCTTCCGGGTGAGATTCAAGGTTTTGGTTATGGTCTTTAAGTCCTTACATGGCATGGGTCTGGAGTACCTCGGGGACCACCTGCTGCCGGCGTCAACTTCCCTCCGCCCTGTGCGTTCCCACAGAGAGGGCCTCCTCAGGGTGCCTCCGGTCAGAGAATGTCGGCTGGTGGCCCCCAGGGGGAGGGCCTTCTCTGTGGGCGCCCCGGATTTATGGAATCGGTTGCTGGTCGAGCTCCAGACAGCACCGGACCTTCGCTCCTTCCGGCGTGGTCTGAAGACCCATTTATTTGAACAAGCTGGCCTGGCCTGATGGGGGATGTTAGGGTTTTTTAATGGGTTTTTATATTGTTACTGTTTTATCTGGGCGATTATTTAATTCTCTTTTAATTTTTGTACTTTCTGTTTATATATGCCCTGTTCACCGCCCTGAGTCCTTCGGGAGAAGGGCGGTATATAAATTTAATAAATAAAATAAATTAAATAAATAAATAAATAAAATGAATAAATAAATAAATAAATAAATAAATAAATAAATAAATAAATAAATAAATAAGAGGTGATAACATGACCCAGGGACACTGCAACCATCATAAATATGAGTCAGTTGCCAAGTGTCTGAATATTGATCATGTGACCAAGGGGGATACTGCATGGGTTTTAAGTGTCATAACTCACTTTTTTAGTGCCATTGCAACTTTGAACAGTCACTAAATGAACTGTTGTAAGTCGATGACTATCTGGGAACAAGCCTTCCCTCAGAAAAAGGTGAAAAAGTCACCTTTCTCTTGAAATAACTTTTACCCTGGATGGCTGAATAAAAAAAAAAAATATTCCAGGGCACATTAACAGCAATTATGAAGGTACTGCTCTATGGAGAAGTAATAGAAGAGCTTAGCAATATCTTTAATTAGTGCCAATCAAGTTAACAGAACAGTATGTTTAAGCTTTCACATTCTCCAGAACACTTCATTAGGCAAATCAAATACACATTATGAAAATGGAGCAAGCAACAAGACACATGAAATTTAGAATATAAAAATCCACTCGATAAGGCCAGGTAAATACTGGCTGATGGTATCTGCTATTTTGAGACAACAATAATATATACATAGCAATGCCGGTAAAAATGACACTGAGGTATAATAAAATATTCACCTCCAATGGTTTTAAAATTCATAGCTTTTCTGCCCCTTTCTTTGTGATATACCAAGAGCAAAGGTCTGTGGGATTTGAAGTACATTTGTTCCCCGTGAAAATTTTCCTGGCCCTCACACTACACTAGGTCTGTGACATAAATTCACTTTGACAACACAGTTAAAGGCACGAAAGTGAGAGGATTTGCTTCGTTGAAGTAAAAAGTCCAACTAATTCACCTTATCAAAGCAGTGCAGGTGGTTTGAACCACTTTGGCCAAGTGCTATTTGTTGGAGAAGGCACTTCTCTTTCTACTCTGCAATGTTGGCTGAAGCGGGTTCCACTTCTAGACTCACATCGCAGTCATGTTGCAAGCACTGAGGTGCTGCCCAGTTGAAAGAATTAGCCGATGAATTCACTGTTGCTTGAGGGATGCCCAGTTGTGGACTCCATTCATATCCCTGGCAGGAGCTGGAGCAAAGGACGGGAGCTCATCCCCACCCCATAGCAATACTCAGGTCTCTAAAGAGGACTTGTTATCCTCCAACCGAGCTTCCAAACCATGCGAGCTATCTTGCTCTTAATTAGTGTCTGCTGTTTGCCTTCCTTTTTATAACCCTTTATCAATTCTAGACTTGATCATTGTTGTGATTCCTCACCAGCCAGTGGATCCAGCAGCTGAGTCTCAGATGAGGAGGAGGGGCCTGGAGTAACATTAGAGTCAGAGGAAGGCTCTGAGGAGCTCCAAGACTTATGGTCAGACAAGGAGCATGGCTCCTCTACTCACGCTCGGGCTGAGAAACTGTGCTGGGAGCCTGAGTTGGATAGTGATGGGGATACAAAATATCAGCATGTTCAAAAGTGAAACCAAGACTGAATTTCCCCCCCCCAAAGGTTACAATATTACAAAGTTAGTTTTCCCACCCCAGTAAAATGTCATAGATCACATTCCCCACTGAACTACTTTGGCGGGCTTTCTAACGAAAGCTTCAGCCAGCCAAAACTCAAGCAGCAGTGACCTTGGTTCCCACAGAACAATTTATTGTTTTGTCCAAAGTAAGAAATGCTCACTCTCCCCCCCACCCCACTCCCAACTCTGTGGCAACTGAAAACGAAGAGGAAATGGCTTCAGCCAGGTTCATTTGCAGTGTTGGCACATGAATCCAAAAGCCTGGAAGACTAAACTTCTGGTACCAGTGACCAACTCAGATTGGATCCTGCAAAAATCAGGGTCTTTGCTGATAATATCCAAAACATAGGAAAAGACTGGAAGTTGATGAGGCTGAGATAGAGGTTATCTGCAGGATTCCACCATCTGGACATAAGGGACAGATATACAGACCTTACAGAATTATTGATGCAATTTGACATACTTATAAAGACCTAACATAGAGGACAAGAGAGAGATCTCCTACAGAAAGGTGTCTTGGTGCCAAGTAAATCTTGTTGTTAATTTTCCAGGCACTCCAGGAAATCACTTGCAGTTATTAAACACTGTTTTGCAGCTGCTTTTATTGCAATTTTATTTGACAATATTTATTGTTGATAGTGACTTCACTTTGGCTATTTTTATCTTCTGTATTGCGGCCATCTTAACTGCTGTACATTGGTTTTCTATTGGATATGTTTAACAGATGTTTACACCCTGCATAAGCTGTGGGGCAGATTAAAAATGTGGTTCCCACATAGATAGAACTGTAAATAATAAGACATTTGGAAGCAGAGAAGTCTGTCAAAAGGGAGGGAAAGATGAACAGCTGTTCCTAAAATGTTAATTTCCACAGCTCTAGATCACCGATGTTCTGTTATATGTGCTCCTGTCAGGTGTAAAAGACCAGGTCCACACATGATGGTTCAATTAAATTGATTGCTTGGAGTTATATAAACATCCACAGAATTCAAGGGAGGGTGAACTTACTTCACGTGTGACTATGTAGGGATTCTAGGCTGGTCCCTCTTTTGATTCCGCTCCTAGGTTCTGCCACTTCTTCTCCTACAGCACAGGTGTCAAACCTGCAATGTCACATGACATGTTGTGATGTATCATGACATTTTTTTGCATTGCCGGAGCTGAGGTGGGCACGGCCTCCCTATGATACAACTGGCCCGTGGGCCGGCAGTTTGACACCCCTATCATACAGCTTCCAGGTTTGGCTTACGGTTACATACAGCCCGTTAAAGCACTTGGATCTTGTAACCACTCCTTGATTTCTGGCTGGGTTTTTCAGATAGGTGTGCCTGGAGCAGACAGACACACAGCCCTGGTCAACAGCCGGAAAATAATCAGGGACTCACAAATCACTTTGGGTGTGTCCCTAATTATTTGTGTTCAACCAAACACTGTGGCACATCAGATTGTTTGGAATATATGGAGACCTAGTAAATTTAAAGGAACATCAAAACCTTATTGTGCTCCAATGTTGGAACATTCACCACTTCTGGAGGCAGGTTGTTCCACTGGTTAATTGTTCTAACTGTCAGAAAATTTCTCCTTAGTTCTAGGTTGCTTCTCTCCTTGATTAGTTTCCATCCGTTGCTGAGGCTCCCACTTAGAAGGTCTCAGACAAGCAACCTCAAATGTGCTCCACCAGAGACAATTATTTTGAACTCCAAATGGGTTGTTGTAAATTTAAGATGATTCAGTTTCTGGAGACTGTGCATTCCCACAGTCTGATGTACAGCAATGTTCTTTCTCTTCCATTGATCTGGAGAAAGAGGCAGGGAGAGGAAGAGAACCGAGATCATTGGTGTGAACATATCGGTTAAATATGCTCACTGGTGCTTTATGGTGTGAACAGTCCATTCCTCTGGTAGTATTAGACTAAATTCTTCTTCTGCTCCCTTAAACAATAACAGTGCACTGCAAGCTTGCTCAGTAGGGAAGATTTCCCTGGAGTTCTTGCTGTCAGCTTCATTTAAAATGACATTAATTAAGCGAGCAAGGGCAAGCATTCCTCTGCTTATACGCTGGTGATACTGAAGACATGGACCCAGTTTCTATTATTTGGCCAGAGTTAATTTATTTAAAGCATTTCTATCTTAAGTAATAGCAATAGGAATAATAATTACAATAGTCTGTGGGAAGGACTCCACAGGTAGATAAAAAATGCCACATCCAGTCAAAATAGCTGGCTGTATGACAAATCATAACCCAAAGAATGGTATGAACAGCTTACATCCTGTGACAATAATTTCAATATTATGAAACAACAACATCTGCCTATCTCAGATTCTTGGGAAGGACTCAATAGGTGGGTAAAAATGTCAATTCCAGTCCAAACATCTGGCTGGCTGTGCAACCAACGATAGTACCTTAAATTCTGCAACCATACCTTTAACACCATCAAACAACCTCTGCCTACCTCAGATCCTTGGGAAGGACTCAATAGGTGGATAAAAATGCCAACTACAATTTAAACATCTGGCTGATGGTATAATGAACCATAATAATAGCTTTACCCAAAATGGCTTACATCCTGTAATGATACCTTTAACACCATTGGACAACATCTGCCTATTCCAAATCCTTGGAAAGGACTCGATAGGTGAGAAAATAGTCTCAACATCTGCCTGACTGCAGAATCAGCCATAGTAATAGTAATTCCAAGAACATCTTTGATTCAAAATCCAAATGCATTTTATAGTACTGAAATAGTATAGTATAGTATAGTATAGTGTAGTGTAGTGTAGTGTAGTGTAGTGTAGTGTAGTGTAGTATAGTATAGTATAGTATAGTATAGTATAGTATAGTATAGTATAGTATAGTATAGTATAGTATAGTATAGTATAGTACAGTACTATAGTAGTATAGTATAGTACAGTACAGTACAGTACTATACTATAGTAGCATAGCATAGCATAGCATAGCACAGCACAGCACAGCATTGCATTGCATTGTATAGAAAAACCAGACAAAATTAGTGATGAAATTGTTGGAGCACAGATTTATTTCTAAGGTTGTGACAAGACTTGGACTCTGAAAAAGGCAGATAGGGGAAGGATGGATATCTTTGAACTCTGGGGCTGGAGAGGACTACTACACATCCCATAGACTGCAAAAATAGCAAACAAAGAAGTCGAAACCGAACCTCAACAAAGACATAACTTGAAGCCAAGATCGCCAAACAAAGGCTATCATAGTTTGCCTATGTCATACAAGCTAAACTCACTTGAAAAGTCAATTGTGCTGAGAGTGATCAGTGGAAAAAGGAGAAGAGGCCACCTTAGTATGGTATCTCTGTTGACTGGACACTATAGAGCAGGGGGGGGTCTTCAAATTGTTGTTTTTTTTTCAGAATTTTGCAAGCCTCTTAGAAATTACACTCAAGCTGTCAGCTAGGAGAGAAAAAAAGAATTTCTTCCTCTGAACTTTTGTGACTATTGATTATTAAAGTTGTTATTAAATCCTCATGTCAGGTAACATAAATGTGACAGCGTAAAAGTACATGTGCAATTGATTCAACTTCCCCTATTAGGGAATGGTGGCACTCACAAAGAGGACAAAATGTTATATCTGGCTTAAGCAAGGACTCTCCTGTGAGTTGAACATAGACTATTAGCAATGTGAGTAGCAGCTGAAAAAGCTCTTCTTCAGGTAGGTGAGGAGTACAATAAAGCCCTTAATATTGAGACTAGGGGGAACCACGTTATCATAGTTACTGATCTTTGCATCATGATTATAGATCATAACACTGATCGCCTAAAACCAACTGAAATGGGTCTAAGTAATCCACTTCCTCCAAGAAGACTACTTTCTTAAAAAGGGGAGATTGGAGACTGGACGGTCTAGGACTGTTGGGCCCAGTGATCAGCTCTTGAGGAATGGACACACTACTGCCTCCTTCAAGATCAAGAGTGCCACCTTCTCATGCAAAGAGGTGAACACCACCACACAGACCAACACATCGATCAGATCCTGTGTTGGTTTAACCATCCAGGAAGGACCTGGATGTAGCAGACAGATGACTATACTAACAGAATGGGAAACTCTATCCATTTCCTTGGACATTAAAGAATAAAACTTACTCCAGGTAACTCCACAAAACCTGTCTTGGGTATCTCAACTAGTCCTGCCTGGGCAGAGTCCAACTGCAAAAATTTTTATAGACCAGTTATTGAGAATACAACTCATAAATATTGAGTGATTACTAACTCAACAATTTAAAAGATGCTTCCTTGTTATCAGGCAGACTTTGGTCTTGGCCCCAACTTGGTGATATCAAAGAGTTCAGAAGTCCAGAAAACTGTCTCCTCAGTATTCATGAAACAAACCATAGCAGACCATCCCATCTTGGAAAGCAAGTAGGAATATACAGGGAGTCCTTGACTTATGACTAAAATTGAGCCCCAGATTTCTGTATATGCCTGTTGCTACATACCCAGTTTGATCCCATATGTCAAAGCAACAACATCCGAAGTTAGCAGCAGCCATGACAACGTAACTGTGGGGATGCTGCAAGTCATAAGTGTAGAAACTGATCAGAAATATTTTTTTTCCAGTGCTGTTGTAACTTTGAACAGTCACTAAATTTATCTTAGTAAGTTGAGGACTTCTGTGTATCAGTTTACTTGAGAATAAGCACTATCCACCCACTATGGTAATAGAAACAGGCAAGATGACAGTTCTGGCAGTGTGATCAATGCCTTCCCACCTTGTGCATGTGTGACTATAGCCAACAAGTGAATAGTTCAGACTCACCAACATCACAGAGTAACGCAATAACAGAGTAGAAGGAACCTTGAAGATCTTCTAGTTCAACCCCCTGCTCAAGCCATTTACCATTTCAGACAAATAACTGTCCAGTCTCTTCTTAAAAACTTCCATTGTTGGAGCATTCACAGCTTCTGGAGGCAAGTTGTTCCACTGATTAATTGTTCTGTCTGTCAGGAAATTTCTCCTTGGTTCTAGGTTAATTCTCTCCTTGATTAGTCTCCATCCATTGTTTCTTGTCCTGCCCTCAGGTGCTTTGGAGAACAGGTTGACCTTCTCTTCTTCATGACAGGCCTTCAAATATTGAAACTCTGCGGTCATGTCACTCCTAGTCCTTCAGTCAATGTAGGAAAAAGAAGAGCAGTGGATATTAGCACAGCAGCATTGGGTGGGAATGTGTGTGCACGTGTGTCGAAACAGGCAGGATGATAGTCATGATATATGACTATCATCCTGCCTTTTTCGACACACGTCTACACACAATCCCATCCAATGCTGCTGTGCTAATATCCACTGCTCTTCTTTTTCCTACATTGACTGTTGCAGAGTGTGATTTTGGTTAATTAGGGCAGTCTTTTCCAATCGTCATAATCACGTGCACAGCTAACGATTCTGGTGTTATTTTCACAGATTGATTCTGTTCATTACCTCAGAGCTCCTTAGGTTAGCTGTTTTTTTTTAAATAACTGCCTAGGAAATATTGTGACAGAGGGAGAAACGAAGGAGACAAGGGAGCGGTCGATTGGGACAATACAAGAAAATATACCCATTTCACAGCAGGAAAACGGAGAGCCTTTAAGCAAGTTAGCCGACCCACTTTTCTAAACCGCCTTTCAGCTGGAAAGGAAGGGAACCCCATGCTGAAATTTGACAATGCAGAAAGCGATAGCCAGAAACCCTTTTCAGGAATGGCTCATTTGGTTTAGGAAGACCTGTTGAAAACAAGCCCCAACCAGGTTTGTTGATTGCGTAGGAGGAACATGTAAACTTGGCAAAGGCAAAAGTGTTCAGAGCAGATTGCTCAGCCTTTTGCTGGCAGAAGCAGAAGCTGTTCGTGCAGCTGTGTTTGGAGTCACAAGTCTGACACTTCTGAATCCATCGGCTGTCACCACGCGTGTCACAACAGGGATCTTCGCTTCAGGACGTCAGGGAGAAATTTGAACTGGGTTGCACGAATAGAATAGAATAGAATAGAATAGAATAGAATAGAATAGAATAGAATAGAATAGAATAGAATAGAATAGAATAGAATAGAATAGAATAGAATAGAATAGAATAGAATAGAATAGAATGGAATAGAATACAGCTGGAAGGGACCTTGGAGGTCTTCTAGTCCAGCCCCTTGCTAAAGCAGGAGAACCTATACCGTCTCAGACAGGTGAATGTCTAGTCTCTTCTTAAAAATCTCCAGTGATGGTGCGCCCACGATTTCTGGAGGCAAAGCTGTTCCACTGGTTGATTGTCCTCACTGTCAGGCAGTTTCTCCTTAGTTCCAGGTTGCTTCTCTCCATGACCAGTTTCCAACCATTGTTTCTCGTCCTTCCCTCTGGTGCTCTGGTGAACAAGCTGACCTCTTCTGCCTCGTGGCAGCCCCTCAGATACTGGAAGACTGCTATCATGTCACCCCTGTTTCTTCTTTTCTTTAGACTAGCCAAACCCAAGTCCTGCACCCGCGCTTCATATGTATAAGTCTCCAGGCCTTTGATCGTTGCCCTTCTCTGATTTTTTTTTCCAAACTCTCAACATCTTTTCTGTGATATGGTGACCAAAATTGGCTGCAGTGTTCCAGATGTGGTCTTACTAGGGTTTTATAAAGTGGTACTAATACTTTGTGTGATCTTGATTCTATGCCTCTCTTTATACAACCCAGGATTGTATTAGCTTTTTTGTCTGCTGCTGTACACTGCTGGCTCATAGTCAAGTGATCGTCCATTAGGACTCCAAGGTCCCTCTCACAGTTGCTGTTTTTAAGCCAGGTCTCACCCACTCTGTATTTGTGCCTTTGGTTTTTCCTGCCTAAATGTAAGATGCAGTAGGTTTCCTTTCAAAGACAAGTTCCACCTCCTTCTCCACATTTGTTTTACCACCTCACACTTTGGCCACTGGCAGTAAGATAGGAGCACCTGGCTGGGCCCAGGTAGAATTTATGGCTCTCTGATTAGTGTTTGCTTGAATTTTAGTCAAAATAAGTACATTAAGCCTATTGGAAGCCTACTGGGTCAATTTTACTGTTCAAAAAGGAGGGAGGGAAAGAAGAAATGAAGGAGAATATTTTAGCTCAGGACTGAAATGATGATTCCTTGGGGCTCTCTGACCTTGTTTGTTTGTTTTTCCAGATGTTTCATTACCCAACTAGGTAACATCATCAGTGCTATAAGGAGTGCTGTTTGCTGTCAGTTTATATTGTGGTGTCTTGCCTGTCTGTGTGGGTGGGGGTGGTCTTACTGATTATTTGGTTGGGCTATTTACTGTAAACTAAATACTATTGGACTAAATCAGCTACCATATTAGTTAGCAAATTGAAAGCTGCTGGTAAGCAGGTAATTGGCCTGTAGTTGCCTGGTGCTGCCCCTTTTGCTGGATCTTTCATTATCAGGTAGGTTTTCCCACTTGTTAGCCAATTTCTCCTCCTTGTAGTATCTATAGTACATAAAGGTAAAAGGTAAAGGTTCCCCCGCACATGCGTGCTAGTCGTTTCCAACTCTAGGGGCCAGTGCTCATCTCCGTTTCAAAGCCGAAGAGCCAGCGTTTGTCCGAGGATGTCTCCGTGGTCATGTGGCCGGCATGACTAGACGCCAAAGGCGCACGGAACGCTGTTACCTTCCCACCGGAGTGGTCCCTATTTTTCTACTTGCATTTTTACGTGCCTTAGAACTGCTAGGTTGGCAGAAGCTGGGATGAGTAACAGGCGCTCACTCTGTTACGTGGCACTCGGGATTCAACCCGTCAAATTGCCGACCTTCTGATCGACAAGCTCAGCGTCCTAACCCACTGAGCCACCGCGTCCCTTATACAGTATAGTACATACTACTTGGCAATGAATGTGTATAGAACAATTAGATGTTTCAACCAAAAAACACGCAGTTCATCTTCACCTGGTGCTGACCAATTCTTGATCTTCCTTGCTCTTTTCTCTTGCTGTTATTACTAGTTCTTTCATTTCAACTTCTTTTTTATTTGCATGCACCTCTTTTAACTAAGTGCATCCTTGCTTATTTCTTTGGTTTGTCCCATATCTGCATCCAGAACTGCACTTCTTTCTTCCTTGTCAGGTACTGACTGATTCACTGCAGTTTCTCCATTGATGGATTGATAGAAACGTTTCTGATTGTATTGAAATTGGAGGTTCTGCCTCTAATTTGCATTTCGAGCTTTGAATCTGCTGATCTTGGCTATAGCTGTTATTTGCTGCTTTATTATTTATTTCCAGTGCTTCCTTGGTCTTCCTTGTTTCTAAGTGGTATTTCTTGATTAGGTATTCTTCTTGTTCTTCAGCTTGGTTTCTTTCATCTGTTCTAGCTTGCTTGCATCTGATCTCAACTTGCTGATCTTATTTTCCAGTCTTATCTTCCATTTTTGTGGTGCACTGTTTGTTTGTTTGTTCTCTTCTTTGTTGATTTTGCATCCCAAGTATTCATTTATAACTGCAGATGTGCTGTACATAAGTTGGTTTATTTCTTGCAGTGAGTTGGTGCTTATATTTGATGTAGCAATATTTGCATCTTTTAATGCTTGTGCTAGCTGTTTCTTTGGAACAAGTTTCAATGCAGGCAGCCTTATTCTGATGTTTTTGTGCTGTTCTAGATGCTCAGTTATTCTTTGTTTCAATTCTTTTATTTTTTTTTAGTTAGAGGGCTTTGTTCTTCCTGAGGCAGAGGTGCCTGGTTTCCAAATGAAAACAGTTGTATCTTTCTGCTGAATTTTTCTACTGCCAATTCCCCGCGGTTTGCCTCTATACTCTGAATTACTTCTGGCAAGGCTTTGATTTCTTTGCCCTGGGTAAACCTTTGCTGTTCTTCCAATTCTGCTTCTGTGAATACTTTATTTTGTATTATAAATCAACATTGATCTGCTAGTCTCTGTTCTGTTATTTCTGATTCTGGATGTTCTTTCCAGAACTTGTTGGACTCGATCTGTAATAACAAATCATTTTTTTTGTTTTCAGTCACTGTATATTTGTGATAGGTAAATACCTTTTCTTCTGGTAGTTCTGCAGCTGCTGACCCTGATTGCTCAGCCAACAGTCCTGAGTCCTGTAGCCCATTTTTCACCAGTTACCCAGGAACTCCAACATCTAGCTCAGACCTTGTTAACCTGGGAAACATCTGAGCTGATATGGCTTTCTGAAATTTACATCTATGACTGCGATATATGGCGTGTTGTGTTCCAAATGGCGATCTGTCTGTATTTGGAAGTCCCACAAGATCTTCACCCTCTCATTCTCAACAACTTTTTCCGCCCTATGTTCCCATGACTTTTCAGACACAGGCAAGTTCCTGACAGTTAGAACAATTAATCAGTGGAACAACCTGCCTCCAGAATTGGTGAATGCTCCAACACTGGAAGTTTTTAAGAAGAGACTGGACAGCCATTTGTCTAAAATGGTATAGGGTTTCCTGCCTTAGCAGGGGGTTGGACTAGATGACCTCCAAGGTCCCTTCCAACTTATGATGATGATGATGATGATGATGATGATGATGATGTCATATTTTTTACACAATGCTCAGTGGATTAGTTTAGCAACTCGGTCATGTCTAGCTTTGTAATCCGTTTGTGCGATTTTGCTGCAATTATTATTATTATTGTTTTGTTGTTGTTGTTGTAGTTGTTGTTGTTATTATTATTGTTGTTGTTGTTGTTGTTGTTGTTATTATTGTTATTATTATTATTATTATTATTATTATTATTATTATTATTATTATTATTATTATTATTATTATTATTATTATTATTATTATTATTATTATTATGTGGCATTGTTACATTAGCCAGGATACTACAATGCAATGGCAAAGTAGTAGTTTGGCTGCAAAGATACCAGCTCTGTTGTAGGAAATGCTCGTCTACTTTCCCTGGTGCATCACAAGAGGGCAGAGCTGGCTTTGCACCAGAAAATAAGACAAGCGGTTCCTCCTGCAGTGTCATCCAAGACCCCCTCCCTTCCTGGAGCCCCCTCGCAACTGGGTGCCGCACCTGGAAGGTTCAGAGGGTAGGAAATGTAACCGCCTGCACAAAGCACCAGCTGGTCCCCCCACCAAAGTGGTACCTATTTATCTACTCGCATAGAACATACTTTCAAATTGTTAGCTGGACAGAACCTGAGGCGAGTGATGGGAGCTCACCCTGACACACTGTGCTAGGACTCAAACTGCTGGAGCAGAGACCCTTTTCAGCATCATTAAGCCACTGAGCCACCACTTCTCTATTGTAATAATAATAATAATAATAATAATAATAATAATAATAATAGTAATAATAATAATAATAATAATAATAATAATAATAATAATAATAATAATAATAATAATTTTATTTGTATACCGCCCTTCTCCCGAAGGACTCAGGGCGGTGAACAGGGCAAAAATATAAAAGTACAAGAATACAAAAATTAAAAAAGAATTAAACGAGATGCCCAAGTTACAACAATAGATTAAAATACATTTAAAACAACAATAAAATCCAAACCCATCCCCCATCAGGCCAGGCCGGCTTGTTCGAACAAATAAGTCTTCAGATCGCGTCGGAAGGAGCGAAGGTCGGGGGCCATCCGGAGCTCAACCAGCAAACGATTCCATAAATCCGGGGCGCCCAAAGAGAAGGATCTCCCCCTGGGGGCCACCAGACGACATTCTCTGACCAGTGGCACCCTGAGGAGGCCCTCTCTGTGGGAACGCACAGGGCGGAGGGAAGTTGACGCCGGCAGCAGGTGGTCCCTAAGGTACTCCGGACTATAATCATTGGAAATTATATGGACTGGTTTTCATTCTATTCTGACATAAAATCTGGAGAGACTGATGCAAATGGTAGAGGTAAAAGTAAGCAAAAAATAATTACACTAGTTATTGTTGTTCAGTCTCCACATTGTGTCCGATGTCGTGGTTCTGACAGATGAAACTCTTCAAAAGAACTTTGAGGCATTGTTTACCTTAAAGGATCTTTTATTTGAGCAGCATAACATCAGCACTGCATAATCAAAGCCAAAAACTGAATTTCCTTCCTCTGGGCACATAGTATCAAAGCACAATTCCCTCCTCCAATTAACAATAATAAATCACATTCACCAATTAGCTTGAAGCCCGGGCTTCCTCTCCAGCTCTCCAGCTTGCCAATTCTTTATCAGCTCTGGGCTCAGTAACCTTGATTCACACACTATGTTTAGTGTTGTTATATTTAGCTGGACTCTCATTCACATCCCCCTGCCCAGCATCATCTAACTCTAAAAGTGAAAGGGAAAAGATGGCTACATTTCCATCTGTTGTCAATGCAAAAACATCCAATGTTAGCAGTGTTGACATCTGACTCTTCGTTACCACAGAGATCATAGTACACCAGGCCCCCTGTCCTCCACTCTCTCCCAGGGTTTGCCCAAATCCATGTTCATTACATCAATGACACTATCTATCCACATCATCCTCTGCTGTCCCCTTCTCCTTTTGCCTTCCATCTTTCCCAGCATCAGCGTCCTTTCCAAGGAGTTATATTAATGAATGACACCAATAATAAGGCTTAATATGCAGTCTGCCAGTATCCTGACACCTCTTTTCTAACCAAAGTGATTAATGTCCTTCTGAGAAGGTATTGAGAAGTTCAGTTTGAATCTCAATAAATAGACCACGTTCCAAGATTCTGGTAGTTATTTTTTTTACGGCCCCATCCAATTGCTGTTTCCAACTGTCAGCCTTGGACTGGCTTGTGTGCCTCAATTTCCCTCTTCTTCCAAGGAGAGAAGGCTGACATCTTGCACACAATTCATGCTATTTTGGCAGTTGTTTCTAATTGGAGTTAGTCCCCTGGAAATTTATTTATTTATTTATTTATTAAATTTTTATACCGCCCTTCTCCCGAAGGACTCAGGGCGGTGTACAGGGCAATAAATATTAAAAAGCAAAGTACAAAAGTTAAAAAACAATTAAATAATTTATGCCTGATCTAAACAATAGTTAAAACTATATTAAGAACCCAACCCCAAACCCATCAGACCAGGCCGGATTGCTCAAATAAATAAATTTTTAGATCCCGCCGGAAGGAGCGAAGGTCGGGGGCCATCCGGAGCTCAACCGGCAAGCGGTTCCACAAGTCTGGCACGCCCACAGAGAACGCCCTCCCCCTGGGGGCCACCAGTCGACATTCTCTGATCGGAGGCACCCTGAGGAGGCCCTCCCTGTGGGAGTGCACAGGGCAGAGGGAAGTTGATGCCGGCAGCAGGTGATCCCTAAGGTACTCCGGACCCATGCCATGTAGGGCTTTAAAGACCATTACCAGCACCTTGAATCTCACCCGGAAGACAACTGGTAGCCAATGCAGCTCATGGAGCAGAGGTGTAACATGGGAGTATCAGGAAACTCCCAGCACAACTCTCGCGGCTGCATTCTGTACCAGTTGGAGCCTCCGAGTGGTCCTCATGAGAGGCAGAGGAGACATAGTGGCAGTTAGGAAAGGGGAGAAGAAGAAAGAAAGCTGCTTAGCATCTCTTTCTCTTCTGAAGATAAAACAGAAACATGGCTAATGGGCAGCTCTGATCAACAAATACAGGTAGTCCGATGAAGACAAATTCTCCACCTTTTTCTGTCTACTCGTTCTCATTCAGTCTGATGGAAGAAGATGTGACCTTCCTTTCAAAGAAGAGCTTCGGTGGAAGTCCCTTGGTTGAAACGGCAGCCAAAGAGAATGTGCGAGTGACCTGACTTTCATTCGACAGTCCTCTTGATAGAAGTAAAGGAAAGGTCTTCAAAATTTAATACTGAAAGAGAAATTTAAAATTGAATTTGCTGCAGTGGAAACTTACTGCCTGGATGAACAAGCTTACCAAAAACTATAATGGCTGGGAAACAGGAAAGGATAGCATGAAGGCAGGATGTAAGATAAACCCGTAGGCAAAAATTAGCTGGGTCTTAGAGTGGGAAAGGAAGAAGACAAGCTATAACAACATATGTGAGAGGAAATGGCTAGCCAGGAAAACTTGACTAAACTGAAATACAGGAAAGAACTTATTGTCCTAAGGGGCTCAGAACTCAAAACCAACAATTGAATATGTCTAGTATTTTAAATTATTAATGTACGTGTGATGTGTGATTTAGCATGTAGCAGGAAATAGGTAGGAGGCAGGTGGAAAGAGTGTAACCTCAGTCAGTGGGGAAAGAGGAAGGATGTGGCGGCCAGGACAAGGCTGTATAAAGAAAGGAATATTTTGGGTTGAAACTTTGGAGAGAGCTTTGATAGCTTTTCTCCCCGCTTATTGTAATAAACAAAACAAAGGGCCTTCCATGTGTCTTGGCTGGTTATTGGTCAGGCGAGCTTGCCTCTGGTCATGAAGGAAAGTGTCCAGGAGCACATAACACTCTCTTTGATAGTCTGCAAAAATACTGTAGGCAGCATGCAGCCTGCTGAGTTCATTGTATGGCTGACAACCCACAATGTCTCAAAAGCCTAGAGCAGGGGTAGGCAACCTCGGCTCTTTTATGACTCAAGGACTTCAACTCCCAGAATTCTCAGCATAGCTGACTCAGGAATTTTGGGAGTTGAAGTCCATGAGTCATAAAAGAGCCGAGGTTGCCTACCCCTGGCCTAGAGGGCTGCTAAAGCCTAAAAATTCTTTCAGGGTGTCTACACAGGCTCCTGATCTCAACTACAACCATCCTGCCTTGCTGATTTGCCTTTTGCATGGGCCTAGAGCCAGTATGTGATGGTCATGGAGTTGCATGGAGGAAACACAACTTGTGATATCAGTTCCATTGACCAGGGGAGATTTGTTGTTTTTTGTTGTTTTGAAACCTAATGCTAGTGCCAGTTTGCAAGCAATTCTAATGAGTTTAAATCTTCATCCTCATCCTCTTTTGTTTGCAAATGGTTGCATGACCAAACTGCATTGGAGAGAAAAAGAGAGAGGGGGGAGGGAGGGAGAGAGAGAAAGAGAAAGAGAGAGAGACTGCAAAGTATTTTTGGTAAGTATTATCATGTTCATCTTAGTAAAGCAGAACAAAGCAATCCCCCAAAAGGTTACAATTAATGAAACATTAATTACAAGCATTTTAGCCATTTCCAACTTGTAGAATAAATGGGAATGTTATTTTTTTTGGGGGGGGGAGGGGGGAGAGAGATGACTTTGATAGCCTCATGTAACAATTTCTTATTTCAGGGCAATTTATCCTTCCATAATCCAGGTAGTCCTTGACTTACAGTAATTAATTGAGTGACCATTAAAAATTACAACAGCACTACAAAAAAAGTGACTGGTGACCATTGTTCACGCTTACAACTGTTGCGGCATCCCCCTGGTCCTGTGATCAAAATTTGAATGCTTGGTGACTCATATTTATGGCAGTCGCAGTGTCCCGGGGTCATGTGATCACCGTTTGAAACCTTCAGACAAGCAAAGTTAATGGGGAAGCCAGATTCACTTAAAAACCGGGTTACAACCTTAACAACTTCAGTGATTCACTGAACAACTGAGGCAAAAGAAGGTTGTAGAATAGAGGAAAACTCACTTAACAAGTCTCTCACTTACCAACAGAAATTTTGGACTCAACTGTAGTTGTAAGTCAAGGACTATCTACATAGAACACTACATAGGCAGGAATAAAGAAAAGATAGAACACAGTTCAAGTCTTTTAAAATCTAAATGCTGGTTAAAACCCGGCTTTAAGCCTCCCCTTGTGTCAGAAATGCTGGAAATGAAAGGGGAAAATTAATTATTTTTTTTTAAAAAAAAAACTTTAATCAAAATATAAATTTATCTAGTTCTTGACCAGTGCTGGGCCACGTTGATGGCAGGGATATTGCTGTCCACTGGAATCATTCTGTGTGCATGTTGGTACCAGGGGACACTGTAAAAAGATGGGCAGTTGTTTAAATAGTGCTACATTCACAGTAAATGTTTTGTCCTTGTGGAGAATCCCCCATTTTTCTATGTGGTCCTTATCCCTGAAACCTCTTTGTGCCTGAAATCTCTTCACATTATTCTCCATCTATGATGGCGGCGCCTGGAATGGCTGCGGCTGCATTGGCTCTTGAAGGCAAATAGTTTTGGGAGGGATAGTAAGGGCTAGTATAGGCCACATGATCAGGAAGATTTTAATGTGTTTGAGCAACATGGTGGAACTAAGGTAAAATACGACATATGACCGACAATCTTTGCTGGCCTGGCGAGTTTCTAGTTGTTTTGGAACTGTTGGTGAGACCGTTAAAAGTCGTTGGCGCTGTTTGAATTTGTTCTACCAGCAGCAAGATCTGACTGCTGGCCTAGTGATGGATTGTATTGCAAATCAGGGCTGTTTCCAGAGGAGGCAGAGGAGGAGAGGACCCGGAGCTTATGGGGCGAAGGAACTGGATGAGGCTGTCGGCAGGCCCAGAGGAAGAGAGAGAGGCTTTTGGAGGAGTTGGTGGCGGCGGCAGCAGCGTGCTCCAGGGGCGAAAAGAAGCAAGGCCTCTTTAAGGAAAAGGTAGAAGAGTCAGGATCAGAAAAAGGAAAGAAGGCGAGGTTGTCAGAATACAAGCTAACTTGAGGGCTAATCCACATGGAGCCCTATTTCCATCTGTCCTGTGTGCCATCGTTCACTCCCTAGAGACTAAAATGGACAATGTGAAATTTGAGCGGGCCACGAACAAGAAGTATATATATCGGAGGTGGTGACCCTTTGAGAGCTGTATGCAACGAAATTTCATTTTGATGTATGCCGATTGGTGTACATTCAAAGTGACAATAAAGTTATCATCATTAATGTATTTCAAAAGGAGAATGGACAACCACTTGTCTGAAAAAGTATAAGGCAGGGGTCCCCAAGCTGTGCACTGCAGCCCGGTAGTGGGTTGTGGGCTGCTGGCCACCGGGACAGGCTGCCCAGTGCACGCACATGTGAGCACACACCCCACTTGTGTTAGTGTTGTGAAAACAGGATGCCATGCCACATGGTTCAAAAGCAGGCCTCTGCCACACCTAGGGGCGTAAAAATGGGATGCCACCATGCCGCTGGGTGTGAAGCGGGATGCCACTGTGACACGGGACCTGAAAACAGGATGCTGACATGCCATGGGATGCAAAAACAGGATGCCACAACACCACAGTATGTAAAAACGGGTCAATGCCGCGCCTCGGGGCGCAAAGACAGGCCAACACCACACCTCAGGGTGTGAAAACAGGCCGAAGCAGTGCCTTGGGGCACAGAAACAGGGTGCTGTGCACAAGAATGGGGCAGGTCTAGTGAGTATCACACAAGTGCTAGCCCCGCCCCATTTGCATCATGCGCATGCTTGCGGCCCCATGTGTGCGTGCATGTGTGCACACCTAAAATAATTCCCTCTCTCTTTCCCTCCAATCCGCCAACCAAGAAAGTTTGGTGACCTCTGGTATATGGTCTCCTTCTGGAGCAGGGGGCTGGACTAGAAGACCTCTAAAATCCCTTCCAACTCTATTGTTCTATGTTCCATATTTCATTCCCTGTATAAAAATTTTTAAAAAAGAAATAGTCCACAGTGTTAATGGATTTTAAACTGGACACTTTTTGCAAGTCAGCCCATTCCCTTTGATACCATCTCCTCTTCACTTTAGTTTTACTTTATCCAGTGATAGCCAAGCACTTGGTAGACAAATGTAACAAACATTGTTCAGATCCTTGAGGTTCTCTGAAAATATATATGTAGGGGAAAGAGGGCTGTCGCCCCATCATTATTTGCAAAATAGATCGTCAAATCTGAAGGAATGGAAGGAACAGAATCCAGCTGAAAGGTTGAAGCATTAATATCCTTTGACAATTTGACACTGTGCTCAGTTGAATGACAGCTACATCTTTGGCTATTTCTCTGTGTTTTTTTTTCCTTTCAGATTGCTTTGCTGAGGGTTCCCAGTCCAGTGACAATAAAAATGCAGAGTGCATGTGAAAGCTGGAAAAAAAAGGTCCATGCAAGTCAAAGGTTTGGGTTTCCCCCCCCTTTTGTCTGAATATATATACATTTCTTGAAATAACTTTATAAGAATCTAGTGTCTATGGAGATTCTCAGCCATCCAGGTCATGATTGTCCCAAAGGTGCTTTTTCAAGAGGCAACTGGACTTTCTTTGTTTTTCCTTGAAGATGTTTCACTTCTCATCTGAGAAGCTTCTTCTTTTCTGACTGAATGGTGGAGAATGGAAGGATTTATATTCCTTACAGTCATCTGGTCATTAGCGTTCTTTCTGAGAGTCATAGAGGCTACTTGGAGGTTTATCTGTGCCCTCACCTGGAATAGTGCAAATGGGTGTGGAAACTTTTTGGAGCTATTGAAAGGACTATGTTGTAAACAGGGGATAGGTGGTGTCATGGATTAAGGATCCCTTTAATCATTTGCATAAAATTCTATTTGGGAATACATGCATTTATCCTTCCTTTCCTCCCAATGTATATATTGCCAACAAAGAGTTAAAAGGAGACTAGTATAGCTATTTTGAGCTACTTAGCTCTCATCAGCCAGCCATACCTTTCTGAGATTCAAACCTGGGCTGCTTGTCAATCCAAATTTATATATACAATCCAAATTTGACATAGATGATATAGATATAGATATAGATATAGATATAGATATAGATATAGATATAGATATAGATATAGATATAGATATAGATAGATAGATAGATAGATAGATAGATAGATAGATAGATAGATAGATAGATAGATAGATAGGAAGGAAGGAAGGAAGGAAGGAAGGAAGGAAGGAAGGAAGGAAGGAAGGAAGGAAGGAAGGAAGGAAGGAAAAGAAAGAAAGAAAGAAAGAAAGAAAGAAAGAAAGAAAGAAAGAAAGAAAGAAAGAAAGAAAGAAAGAGAATTCTCAAATTAATGAATCTTAGTACAGCTTTTTTCACTTGGATTAAATTCTCATTTAACAGACAAATGTCTAATAAACCAAGGGTGTGTCTGTTAAATCAAACTTTTAATGAAACAGATGCTATATGCATCAATTGCACAATTACACCGTTGATATAAATTGACCTTTAGATTTAATTTGACATTCAGATTTAATGGATATCCCCTAAAGGGTCCATTAAACAAAGGTGTTATATACCTTACCTGTGTATTTATTGGTTAGTTAAATATAAAACTGAAGGGAAATGTGTCCAAAATTATGAAAGTATTGTGGACTGTTGGGCTTAATGCTTTGCGTTTTAAACAAAGTTTCAAACAAAAAGTAGGATTTCCCCCCAATAATCAGAATAGTAGGAAATAAGCTCTATTACATTCCACAGGGTTTGCATCAGATTAGGTATGCAGTAAATGTATAACTTAATCATTTTTTTTATAAAAATAATAATAATAATTAAATTTTTATACCGCCCTTCTGATAGGGGTGTCTATCTCTGTGTGGCCATTGCCTCAGTAGGAACTTCTTATAAGGTCTTTTTAGAAGAAGACATCCACCATTGTGCCAAAGAATGGCAATAATGTTTCTCTAATGAGGGCTAGGTGATGATATGAAGACACTTTAACTTACAAGTGGTGAGAGCCACAATGGAAACAGCAACTGCATTTTGATTGCAGAGATGTTATCAAAGTTATCTCCTCACATTTGAGAAAGCTTTTGACACAGGCCGATGTGTGAAAAGGACACCTCAGCTAAGCATTTTCTCTCCAATACACCCAAGGGTTAATTTATATAGCGTAAAATACCCAACACGTTTCTACCCTAACAAACAAAACACTTTCCCTGGGGTATTGTATCCTTGGTTTTTTTCCATCATTTTGTATTTATCTCGGAAATGTCTATATGGTATATGCAGTGCTTTCTTTTGTAAAAGAAAAAGGTGCCGGAACTAATACACGTCATACAACCCGCCTTGCCCTACCCTACAAGGTTCCATCCAAAAAAGGTGCCGGAACTCCGTTCTGAGCGTTCTATGAGGAAAAAAGCCCTGGGTATATGTGCAATTGTTTTAGGTGACCTCAAGGAAGATATTGTTTGCATGAATGCCTTTCTTATCTTCTACATATTTTTTCTTCTCTCTCCTCTCCTCCCTTTTCCTCTCCTCCCTTCTCTTCCCCTCTCCTCTCCTCCCCTTTCCCTTTCATCTCCTCCCATCTCCTCTCCTCTCCTCCCCTTTCCTCTCTTCCCCTCTCCTCCATTCTCCTCCCACTCCCCTCCCCTCTCCTCTCTTCTTCCTAATACCTGTAAAAAAATGCTAGAAAGAAATACTAAATCAACAAACAAGTCTTTAGTTCCTCCTACTTCTCAGAGCCTAGCGGAAAGCTCTTCAGAATTTGGGATGTGTATAATTCCAAATATTTGAAGTTTGATATGGAATATTGATCCTTCTTTTCAGGTCCAAACACACTGGATGTTCATCTGGGTGGTAGTCGTTTCACAAAACATATACATTTATCTCTGCAAGTCATCCGGAGTTACTGAGAGTGAGTTTTGTTGTTGTTAGCTGCAAAGTCGTGTCCAACCCATCGTGACCCTATGGACAACGTTTCTCCAGGCCTTCCTGTCCTCTACCATCTTCTGGAGTCCATTTAAGCTCATACCTACTGCTTCAGTGACTCCATCCAGCCACCTCATTCTCTGTCATCCCCTTCTTCTCTTGCCCTCAACCTTTCCAAGCATTAGGCTCTTCTCCAGTGAGTCCTTCCTTCTCATTAGGTGGCCAAAGTATTTGAGTTTTAGCTTCAGGATCTGGCCTTCTAAAGAGCAGTCAGGGTTGATCTCCTCTAGGACTGACCTGTTTGATCGCCTTGCAATCCAAGGGACTTGCAGGAGTCTTCTCCAGCACCATAGTTCAAAGGCCTCAATTCTTTAGCACTCAACCTTTCTTATGGTCCAGCTTTCACAGCCATACATTGCAACTGGGAAGACCATAGCCTTGACTATACGCACTTTTGTTGACAGGGTGATATCTCTGCTTTTTAGTGTGCTGTCTAGATTTGCCATGGCTTTCCTCCCCAGGAGCAAGCATCTTTTAATTTCTTGAGAGTGAGTTTAGACAGCCACATAAATTTTCATAAATACAATTCAATAAATTTCAGAATTTCTGTTAAAAATTGTGGAACGCTGATCTCTGGAAAAGCCACCCAAGTGTGATTTTATTCCATGAGCATTTAGGAACCAATATGGGTTGGTCACCGGGACCAGAGGTTTCGTCCTCCGAGCTTTTGGGCTCACGCTGGATTCTCAGGGAGCTTCTACCAGCCTTTTCTCAAAGAACGGCTAATCACTTTCTCTTAAAATAAATAACATTATTCATGTCACCATGACATGGATGTAAAGTCTGTCATTAAGGAATCATTAGAAGCCATTACTTTATCTCGAACCTCGAAGCTAAAAGGCCCAGTAATGGTTATTGCTAATAAAAGTAACTGCTATAGTTCCACAGTTTGAGACAGAAATTATATAGTGAGAAAGCTTCGCTGCCATTTACTTACCCAACCATTCTAATAACCATATAACTGCATTAGAATCTGAGAAGGTATAGATTATACAGATTAAATTCCAAAGCACGGCCTTGTATTCTGGAGGCAGAACAATTATATCCCTTCTCTGTCTGTCTGTCTGTCTGTCTGTCTGTCTGTCTGTCTGTCTGTCTGTCTGTCTCTCTCTCTCTCTCTCTCTCTCTCTTTCTCTGAAGCAAAGCAGAAAGTTCTCAGGGAGAAGTTAAATTGACACAAAAGACATTAATTAGGCTTGCTGCCACTGTTCTCCAGATGGGCATTTGCTATCTGAAGGCAGTCAATTGGATGAAGAGGAATGAATAGGTCAGAAGAGGGAATCCTGCAACTTGCTTTTCTTCTATGGCATTCAAATATGCCACATCATGTAGACCAGATCCAATTAACATCTGGGGTTCTTAGAAGGCTGTCTGAAAAAAGAAAAGTTAAGCTATGCAATCTAACCCCTACCCATGTTTTTTTTTTCCTGTTTCTAGTTGTTGAGATTCTGGAAAGAGTGCAGAGAAGAGCAACAAAGATGATTAGGGGACTGGAGACTAAAACATGTGAAGAATGTTTGCAAAAATTGGGTCGGGCTAGTTTTATGAAAAGAAGGGTTAAGGGTGACATGATAGCAGTAGTTCAATATTTGAGGGGTTGCCACGAAGAAGAGGGAGTGAACCAGTGGTGGGATTCAAATATGTGAACAACCAGTTCTGGATGCCACTTCCAAAAGTCTATTCTGGGCCTGGGCAACAAAAAAATAGCTACCGGTTCTGCCAAACTGGTGCAAACCAGCTGAATCCCACCAATGAGGTGAACTATTCTCCAAAGCACCTGAAGGCAGGGCAAAAAGCAACGGATGGAAATGTCAAGTTTCCGATGTATGGGCTTTTCAACTGCTCTGAGGCATTGTTTACCTTAAAGGTAAAGGTAAAGGTTCCCCTGCACATGCGTGCTAGTTGTTTCCTACTTTAGGGGCTGGTGCTCATCTCCGTTTCAAAGCCGAAGAGCCAGCGCTTGTCCGAGGACGTCTCTGTGGTCATGTGGCTGGCATGACTAGACGCCAAAGGTGCATGGAGCGTTGTTACCTTCCCACTGTAGTGGTCCCTATTTTTCTACTTACATTTTTACGTGCTTTCGAACTGCTAGGTTGGCAGAAGCTGGGATGAGTAACAGGTGCTCACTCTGTCACGTGGCACTCGGGATTTGACCCGCCAAACTGCCGACCTTCTGATCGACAAGCTCAGCGTCCTAACCCACTGAGCCACCGCATCCCTATTCTTATATATAGGCTTGAGCAATAAGTCTTCTGAACTGCAACTTAACGGATGGCCCATGCACAATATATTAAACACAATTCTCCACCTTTCTATTTTTCTCATTAATCACATTCTCCAATTAATTTAAGGAATTAGTTTCTCATCCGTTAGACAACCCACCAAGTTCTTATCTTCTTTAATTTCAGACGGCCTTGAGGTACAATCCTCCTCCTTGCTCCTCCCAGCCTTAACCCTATCTCTTAAAGCAATACACAAGTTTAACATATGAAATAGCTTCTTCTTCATCTCTTGTCAAGCAAGAATGTTCGATGTTAGCAGCATTGACAGGAAACTAATCAAGGAGAGAAGCAACCTAGAACTGAGGAGAAACTTCCTGATAGTTAGAACAACTAACCAGTGGAACAACCTGCCTCCAGAGGTGGTGGATGCTCCAACACTGGAAGTTTTTAAGAAGAGACTGGACAGCCATTTGTCTGAAATGGTATAGGGTTTCCTGCCTGAGCAGGGGGTTGGACTAGAAGACCTCCAAGGTTCCTTCCAACACTGATGTTCTATGTATGTATTCTATATATGCTAGCTTAGATCAATTCCCAGATTTCCACCTTTGCCACTTTTATTTTATCCTCCTTCTTTTCCATCCCATGCGAATTGAAACTAAATCTCCAGTTTCTAGTCTTCAGTCTCACCTTCTGTAAAATGAGCTTGTTCTTGGTAGCTTTCTCAATTTCTTCCCTTCTGAGCTAATTAGCCATTCCATAAATGGCCCTCAGGATGGGTCAGAAATATTTCAGATAAATAAAGTCAATCATTTTCTCAGTTTTCATTCCAATGAGTGGATGTTGTTTTTTTTTGAAGAGGGCAAGAGAAAGCCAATTCTGATAATGTCACATTATGAATTATTTTGGATAGCTGTTACAGAGGAGACACACGGGAAGAGGTCTTTGCTCTGGCATCCAGTTAGGTCTCCAAGAAGCAATGAAGGGTGTGCTGGCTCAAGCTAAAATGATTTGCAATTAAATTAAAACCTGTGTGGTCTGTTGCTATAGCAACAGCCCATGGTTTCATTCCTTAATAGCTGTTCAGTGTTTGAATTTTATTCTCTCCATTGTTCTTTAGATTTAGAACCAGTGATAGTCATGCCCAAACAATTCATAAACTATCTTCAAATATTTGTAGGAAGGGGAATTCAGAGATGGGCAAAACGTCCTACTCAGAAATACATCCCCAAAGTCTGAAAGCCGTGGGTCATTTTTCTCTGCAATGTTCCCCACACTATTAATTTATTTTATGAATTTATGTTATTGTTACAGGGCTATGCTCTCTGGGCTGTTAATCGCTATTGCTATGTTTTTAATTGTATTTTTGGATGTTAAGAGCCAGCCAGAGGCTTTTGGAATGGGGCATTTAAAATAAATGCATAATACTACGGTTAGTTGTATAGTCAGCCAGATGTTTAAACTGAATTTGGCACTTTTTTATCCACCTATTGAATCCTTCGCAAGGACCTGAGATAGGCAGATGTTGTGGTTTTGTGGTGTTACAGGTATCGTCCACAGGATGTAAGCTCTTCCATGCAAAGCTGCCTTTTGCTATTGACTGATGGTGATTTTATCAAGTGATGCTCCAGATATTTTTAGAGATTGCACCGAAGGCTCCTATTACTATTGGTATCTATCTTTGCTTTCTTTTGCCACAGTCATTCTACTTCTATTTGCAGGTCTTTGCATTTTGTGATTTTCTCCAGTACTCCTCTGCACATAATTTCTCTTCTCTTCTCTTCTCTTCTCTTCTCTTCTCTTCTCTTCTCTTCTCTTCTCTTCTCTTCTCTTCTCTTCTCTTCTCTTCTCTTCTCTTCTCTTCTCTTCTCTTCTCTTCTCTTCTCTTCTCTTCTCTTCTCTTCTCTTCTCTTCTCTTCTCTTCTCTTCTCTTCTCTTCTCTTCTCTTCTCTTCTCTTCTCTTCTCTTCTCTTCTCTTCTCTTCTCTTCTCTTCTCTTCTCTTCTCTTCTCTTCTCCTCTCCTCTCCTCTCCTCTCCTCTCCTTTCTGCTCCACCACTCCCCTCTTCCTTCCCCCTCCTCTCCACTTCCTCTCCCCTCCATACTGCCATTTCCAATATCCAGACTTTTTTTGTCTTTCTTAGCAACAATTGTTAACTGCAGTGTATTATGTAGCAGATTCTTGAATTCTGAAGTTCCACAGCAAATTCAGTTCTTTGTTTTCTATTATTCTATTATTATGTTTCTATAGTGTGGTCTTGCCAGTTCTTGCTTACAGGCAAGTGGTTATTTCTTGCAGCTATTCCAATGCAGCACCATTGTGGATACTTTGTCATGTTATTATATATATATATATATATATATATATATATATATATATATATATATATATATATGTAGATCTAGAGTCTCGGGTTTCTTCCCGCGTTCCTTTCATCTTCAGAAAGTTGTGGCGACGTTTCGACGGAATCCCATCCGTCATCATCAGGCCGGAGTTTTCCTCCTGCTGCTTCCGGGAGCAATGCGTGGTCTGGCTGTTCCTTTCCTTCCAACTGCCGGTGGGGCTGTGTTCTGACTGGGTGGAGGCGTGGCTGCTTTCTGATTGGGTGGGGGTGTCCTCCGATTGGGAGGAGGCGTGGTTGTCTTCTGATTGAGTGGAGGCGTGGTTGTCTTCTGATTGGGTGGATGCGTGGCTGTCTTCTGATTGGGTGGGGTGTGTTCTGAATGGGTGGGGTTTTTTGTTGTATTGTAATATCCTGAGTGTTGTGATTTGGTGTCTTGAGGAGTGGGCTGTGTAGTGGCCTCCAGAGCTTTGGTTTGGCTCCGAGTTCGAGGACCTGCTATGTATCTCTGGTATGGGTCAGTCAGGTTCGTGTGTGCGTTCTTCTGCTTGGGTGAAGGCACTTTTGCTTGACTTGTTCTGTCTTCTGTGTGGGTTAGTTTTTGTTCTGGGTGTGGATGAGTCTTGCTGGGGCTGGTGGCATTTGGGGTTGTTTGTTGGTTTTTTAAATCCTTGTTTGCTGAAATTCGTTTCTCTATCAATGCTGGTTTCCAAATGGCATGTAGGCGGGAGGTGTCGTCTCGCTTGTTCATACTGTCTGGGTGTTTTTCTATTTCAATGGCTTCTCTGATTATTCTGCTATTGAGATGTTCTATTTTGGCAATTGTTTTTGTACCTTCAAAATTGATGTTGTGTCCCGTAGTGTTTATGTGTTGTACTAGTGAAGATGTGTGATCTTTCTTCTGTACTGAGTTCTTATGTTCTTCTACACGTACCTCTATTCTTCTGTTAGTCTGTCCGATGTATGTTGCTGGACAGGAGGCGCATGGGATTTGGTATATGCCCTGGTTTTCCAGTTCTATTTTGTCTTTGGGATTTCTCAGGATGGTTGATATCTTTCTGTCAGTGTTAAATGCGGTTTTGATGTTATGTTTGCGTAGTACTTTACTGATTTTGTCGGTTGTTCCTTTTATGTAGGGCAAGATGGCTCGTCCGTTGTTCTGTTCTTCTTCTTGGATGTTTTTCTGTTTCGGAGTCCCCTGCTGAATCATATTGGTGATTTTGTTTTTTTGGAACTTGTTTGCTGTCAATATGTCTGTCAGGGTGTGTAGTTCTGTTTGTATATGTGTTTCATCTGCAAGGCGTCTGGTTCTTGTTATTAGTGTTTTGGCTACTGAATTTATTTGTGCTGGGTGATGATGTGATTGCGCATTGAGGTAACGGTTGGTGTGTGTTTTCTTTCGGTAGACTGTGTGTCCTAGGGTGCCGTTCTGTTTTTTGTATATAAGTACATCCAGGAAAGGTAACTGGTTGTTTGTTTCAATCTCCATGGTGAATTTTATTTTGGGATGTAGGCTGTTCAGGTGTGTAAGGAAGTTTTCTAGCTCCTTTCTTCCGTGGGGCCAGATCACGAAGGTGTCATCCACATATCTGAGCCACAGTTTTGGTTTGTTTGTAGTCTTTTCCAGAGCGTTAGTTTCAAATTCTTCCATGAAAAGGTTGGCGATAACTGGTGATAGAGGGGATCCCATTGGTGCGCCTTCTATTTGTTTGTATCTCTGGCCTCTGTGTATGAAGTATGTGTTTGATAAGCAGTGTTCTGCTAGTTCTATAATATGGTTTGGTGGTTGGTATTTGCTTCTTATTGTTGATAGAGCTTCTTGGACTGGCACCTGGGTGAATAGTGATACCACATCGAAGCTGACTAGCAAGTCTTTTTGGTCTATCTGTAGATTTTTCACTAATTCTATAAAGTGGTATGAGTTTTGGACATATGAAGCTGCCATTTCTGCTTGAGGTTGTAATTGTTTTGCTAGGTATTTAGCTAAGTTTTGTAGTGGTGAGCCTATAGAACTTACTATGGGTCTTAGTGGGATTCCATCTTTGTGTATTTTGGGGAGGCCATATAGTTTTGGGCATCTGGATGACTTCTCCCTAGGAATGATTGTTTGTTGGATTTCTTGGCTTATAGAAGTTGATTTTATCTTTTTCTTGGTGGTCTTTTCTAGATAGGTTGTGGGATCTGTATATATAGGTTTGTATGTAGTTTCTTTGAGTAAGTTGGACAGTTTCTCTTCATAGTCTGATGTGTCCATTACCACTGTAGCATTGCCTTTATCTGCTGGTAGTATGATTATGCTGTTGTCTTTTCTTAGGTTTTGCAATGCTACTTGTTCTTCTCTTGTTAGGTTGCTTTTGGGTGGTTTGCTTGTGCATAGGATGTGGGTGACTTCATGTCTGACTTGGTCTGCTTCATCTGCATTGAGTTTAGTTAAGCTGGTTTCAACTCCACATATGATGGTTTCTGTGGGAATTTTCTTTGGTGCAACAGCGAAGTTGAAACCTTTTGCTAGGATGTTTGTTTCTATATATATATATATATATATATGTGTGTGTGTGTGTGTGTGTGTGTGTGTGTGTGTGTGTGTGTGTGTGTAGGTCTAGAGTCTCGGGTTTCTTCCCGCGTTCCTTTCATCTTCAGAAAGTTGTGGCGACGTTTCGACGAAATCCCATCCGTCATCATCAGGCCGGAGTTGGAAGGAAAGGAACAGACAGACCACGCATTGCTCCTGAAAGCAGCAGGAGGAATACTCCGGCCTGATGATGACGGATGGGATTTCATCGAAACGTCGCCACAACTTTCTGAAGATGAAAGGAACGCGGGAAGAAACCCGAGACTCTAGACCTACACATACAGACACCCGCGAGAATCTACGAAAACAAATATATATATATATATATATATATATATATATATATATATATATATATATATATATATATATATATATATATATATATATATATATATATATATATATATATATATATATATATATTTATTTATTTATTAGTTTTTATAAACCGCCCTTCTCCCGAGGGACTCGGGGCGGTGTACAGAGGAAGGAAGGTATACAGACCGAACAATAAAATAATAAGAAACACTAATGAACACAAACTGGGACCCCAATTAACGTTATCATGCCAGGCCAGCCTGCTGGAACAGGAAAGTTTTTAAGTCGCGACGGAAGGTACGGAGGTCAGGGGCCCTCCGGATTTCGGTTGGTAAGGTGTTCCAGAGGGCTGGCGCACCCACTGAGAATGCCCTCCCCCTGGGGGCCACCAGCCGACATTCCTTGAGCGGTGGCACCCTGAGGAGGCCCTCTCTGTGGGAGCGCACAGGACGGTGGGGTGCTGACATCGGCAGAAGGTGCTCCCGTAGGTAGTCCGGACCCATGCCATGTAGGGCTTTGAATGTCATTGTTAGCACCTTGAACTTCACACGGAAGGCAACCGGAAGCCAGTGCAGCGCACGGAGGAGAGGTGTGATATGGGAGTATCGGGAGGCTCCCAAGAGTGTCCGTGCCGCCGCACTTTGCACCAGTTGAAGCTTCCGAGTGGATCTCAAGGGCAGCCCCATGTAGAGAGCGTTACAATAGTCTAGGCGAGATGTCACAAGGGCATGGGTGACTGTACGTAAGGAATCCAGGTCCAGATAAGGCCGTAGTTGGCGAACTAGTCGAACCCGGGAGAAGGCCCCCTTGGTCTTCCAGGGAGAGCTGCGAGTCTAGGAGGACACCCAGGTTGCGGGCCCTATCAACAGGGGGAAGTAACTTGTCCCCAATGTTAAGCAGTGGGACGTTCTGAATCTCCTGGCTTGCCGGTACGTACAGCCATTCAGTCTTGTCCGGGTTCAGTTGAAGCCTGTTTCTCCCCATCCATTCCCGGACCGCTTTCAGGCAGCGGGACATCACGTCTAGGGCATCACTGATATTGTTAGGAGTTGAGATAAAAAGCTGGGTGTCATCAGCATACTGATGGTACCCTACTCCAAAACTGCGAATGATCTCACCCAGCGGTTTCATGTAGATGTTGAACAGGAGAGGCGAGAGGACCGACCCCTGAGGGACTCCGCAAGCGAGAGGCCTCGGGGTCGACCTCTGTCCCCCTGTCAGCACCGACTGCGAGCGACCCTGGAGAAAGGAGGAGAACCAACGCAGAACCGTGCCTCCCACTCCCAGTCCCCTGAGGCGTCGCAGCAAGATACCATGGTCGATGGTATCGAAAGCCGCCGAGAGGTCTAATAAGACTAGGACAGAGGAATGGCCCCTGTCCCGGGCTCTCCAGAGATCATTCATCAGAGCGACCAATGCCGTCTCCGTGCTGTAGCCCGGCCTGAAACCCGATAGGTACGGGTCTAGATAAACCGCTTCATCCAGGATCTGAGGAAGTTGGTGCGCCACCACGCTCTCAACAACCTTCGCAAGGAAGCGAAGATTGGAGACTGGACGAAAGTTATTCAAAGAGGATGGGTCCAAGGTGGGCTTCTTGAGGAGAGGTCTCACCACCGCCTCCTTCAAGGCGGTGGGGAAGTGACCCTCACTCAGAGAAGCAGAGATGACCGCTAGGAACCAGCCTCGTGTCGCCTCTCGAGCTGCATAGGCCAGCCAGGAAGGGCACGGGTCCAGTAAGCATGTGGAGGAGCTCAACCTTCTCATAATCCTGTCCACTTCCTTAGGAGTTACAGGATCAAATTCTTCCCAGATGACGTCGACAAGACTGTCCATGTCTTGTTCTTCCATCTCAGCCCAGTTGGAGTCCAGACCAGTTCGAATCCGAGCGATTTTATCCAGCAGATATTGACCAAATTCCTCGGCTCGACCCTGCAAGGGTTCCTCCCTCACCTCTTGGTTTAATAGGGAGCGAGTCACCCTGAACAAGGCAGCCGGGCGATTATCTGCGGACGCGATGAGGGTGGAAAAGTAGTTGGATTTTGCCACCCTTATCGCAGCGAGATAAGACCTGGTGAGGATTCTTAGTCGCAATCGGTCGGATTCGGATCGACTGGACCTCCAACGGCTCTCTAGGCCCCGTCTCCGACGCTTCATCTCCCGGAGCTCCTCGGTGAACCATGGGGCTCGCTGGGATCTGCGCCGGGTCAGAGGCCGCAAGGGTACAACTCGGTCCAGAGCCTCCGTGGCTGCCTTTTCCCAGGCTTCCACTAAGGCTTCCGCCGAGCTGTGAGCAGGGGGTGCATGCGAGTCCCTAAGCGCTGCCTGGAACTTATCAGGGTCCATTAGGCGCCTAGGGCGGTACCATCTGACTGGCACCGTGCACCCACGGTGGGGGGTGGCAAGGGGGAAGTCTAGCCGCAGGAGGTGGTGATCGGTCCATGACAGGGGCGTAATAGTTGTGGCACCCCCACCGACATCATCACGCCACCGTCCAGACAAGAACACCAAGTCTGGGTTGTGGCCTCTCTCATGAGTCGGCCCAGAAATTATTTGCAACAGGTCCATGGCCGTCATGGAAGCCATGAACTCCCGAGCCAGTTCGGACGATCCTCCCAGGGACGGTAGATTAAAGTCGCCCAAGACCATGAGTCTTGGGAATTCAACCACCAACCCTGAGAGGACATCGAGTAGCTCGGGTAGGGCCGCCGCTGCACGATTAGGTGGTAGGTACGCCAGCAGCAGACCCAACTGCGCCCCTGGGCCGAATCTCAGTAGGAGAGACTCACACCCGACCATCTGAGGGACGGTGGTCTCTCGCGGGCTAAGGGATTCCCTGATGATAACTGCCACTCCCCCGCCCCTCCCATGAGCCCGGGGCTGGTGCAGTACCTGGAAACCTGGCGGGCAGAGGTCAACCAGAGGAACACCCCCCTCTGGGCCCAGCCAGGTTTCCGTGATGCAGGCCAGGTCCGCATGCTCACTCTCCACTAGGTCACGAATGAGGTGAGCTTTGTTAGCTGCGGACCTTGCATTCAGGTAGACCAGCCTTAGCATGGGAGGGTGCGCACCTTTGCTCCCGGGTCCTCCGGGGGAGAACAGAGGGTCGGAGCGTCTCACCGCCTGTACAGAGCGGAGATGACACTCCCGGTGACGATACGGCCCTCTGTCTGTGCACCTTCTGCCATTCCCCACCATCCTAGGGATGGGACGTTTGTCAGTACGCCACTGGGTGTTATCGGCGACTGGTCCTCGTTGTACGCCGTCGCGAACGGCCGTGGGCCTGGCATGCGTTATGGTGGCTGGAAGGCGTGCCTTTCCCGTGCAACCATAGTCTCCTCCCTCCCCCCTCCCTAACCCCACAAAAAACTTAACTAAGAACTTAATCAGGGGCCTCTTGTTGGGCTTATGCTGGAGGCCCCTGACCCTGCCCGGCCATCTCTCAGAGGCCCAGTGGTTGGGCCCGTCATCATATATGTATATGTATATGTATATGTATATGTATATGTATATGTATATGTATATGTATATGTATATGTATATGTATATGTATATGTATATGTATATGTATATGTATATGTATATGTATATGTATATGTATATGTATATGTATATGTATATGTATATGTATATGTATATGTATATGTATATGTATATGTGTATATATATATATATATATATATATATATATATATATATATATATATATATATATATATATATATATATATATATATATATATATATATATATATAGCATTTGTTTTCTTCTCATTTCTGATCTTTCTTTTTTCTATGCATTTTTCCCCTTAATGCTTGGTCTTGTGAAGACTGAGTTAGTCCCTCTAACTCAGAGATGTCAAACTTGCGATGTCATGTGACGTTGCGCAATTCATCAGGACAGTTTTGCCACTGCCAGCAATGGGGTGGGCCCGGGTCGCCAGTTTGACACCCCTGCTCTAACTCTTTCTTCAACTCTGCTGCCAAATGGCCAGCAGGTGAAAAGAAGAGGGGTTTTTTTTATTTTTTCCCCCTCCACCTTTTCACTATCATCTAAGTCAGGGGTCTTCAAACTTGTCCCTTTTGTGACTTGTGGACTTCAACTCCCAGAATTCCTCAGCCAACATGCCTGCCTGAGGAATTCTGGGAGCTGAAGTCCACAAGTCATAAAAGGGACAAGTTTGAAGGCCCCTGATCAAAGTGATATTTAGCTCTTTGGAGCCAAACCTGCTAGTCTGGATATCTAAAAAATAGTGAATGGGAGGAAAAAAAAGCTTTCCTGTGCAAAATACCGTATTTTCCGGCATATAAGATGACTTTTTAACCCATGAAAATCATCTCAAAAGTTGGGGGGGTCGTCTTATACGCCCAGTCGTCTTATACGCCGGAAAATAGTACATAAATCAATCGAGCGCCCCCGTTCTTGCAAAGCAACTTCAAGCCTCCTTAGTCCAGTCCCCCCTCCAACGTGACTCTCCCTTCCCACCCCCAAGAGCCTCTCAGCCCCTTCCCCTCCCCCTTGCAAACGCCAGACCCCGGGAGCTCTTGCGTTTATTCCAAAGGGTGGGTGGAAGGAAAAGCCCCTTTCGGCTCTGGTGTGGCTGCAAGTCAACGAGCCCGGGAAGGCACGCCCTCCCCTCTCACTGTGGAGGAAGCAGGGCAGGCTGGTGTCAGGCGGGAGCCGGCAGGGCAGTCCTGCGCACGCGTGCGCTCCCCGGCTCCTAAGGAGTCCTCGGGGAGCCATGGCAGGCACCTCATGCTCTTCCCTCTTGAGGCAGCATCGGCAGAGCTGTCCGGCATCAGGTGGGAGCCGGCAGGGCAGTCCTGTGCACGTGCATGCTCCCCGGCTCCTAAGGAGTGCTCCTTAACAGCCGGGGAGCGCGCGCGTGCGCAGGACTGCCCTGCCGGCTCCCGCCCGATGCTGGATGGCTCCGCTGATGCTGCTTCAAGAGGGAAGCCTGCCTGCCCTGCTTCCTCCACAGTGAGAGGGGAGGGCGTGCCTTCCCGGGCTCGCTGATTTTTCGGCGTATAAGACAAAAAATCTTGAAAATCATCTCAAAAGTTGGGGGGTCGTCTTATACGCCCAGTCGTCTTATACGCCGGAAAATATGGTAAGACCCAGATGTTAGATGTTCCTGGATGAGATCCTGGAGTTCAAATTGTCTATAGCCAGTCAATCTATTATCTTTACTGCTGAGCTCACATCAAAGTATTCAAGGCATATACTGTAACTCAGTGACTGCAGTCATATAACATTGGTAACTAGGGCAGTTAAAGATCTAAGAGATGCACTGACAGCATTCAATAATACTGTATAGGTCAGGGGTAGGCAACCTTGGCTCTTTTATGACTCGTGAACTTCAACTCCCAGAATTCCTGACCCAGCCATGCTGAGGGAAAAAGGAGTGTCCAGGCTGAGCCAGGCTGGCTCAGGAATTCTTGGAGTTGAAGTCCATGAGTCATAAGAGAGCCAAGGTTGCCTATCCCTGGTATAGGTTAAAAAAAAACACCTTGGTTCATTTTTTTTGTGGAAATCCCAAACCATTTGCTAGGTTTATGGTTCAATGTCTTATGCAAAGCCAGGACATGGATGGATGGATGGAACAAAGGAAGGAAAGAAGGGAGGGAAGGAGGGAGGGAGGAAGGAAGAAAAGTAAGGGAGGGAGGGAGGGAGGGAGGAAGGAAGGCCTATTAATATAAAAACCTCTTTTTCTTTCTGCTTCTTCTACAACGTTTTCCAGACATATTCAGACCAAATATTCAAATGCTTTTGGAAGGTTTGAGGAAATGAAGAAACTGTTTCTGTGTACATCTTCAGCTCACACCATTTGTTTACAACATGCCAAAAATCAGCTTGGTCTACCTTGATGGGAATCCATAATACACAAGTCTCAATTCAATAACCCTCCACAGAGGCCCACCATGGTTTTGTAGAACAAAAAGGCAGCCTATAGCTTCATAGAGTAGATGCAGCTTCACAGTGTTACTTGGATCAGTTTTTAATAGGACAGCTGTGTCTCTGTGTGTAATCTTCCAGTGATTTGTTTAGTCTTCTACAAAGACTCCAATACAATTTTCATTATAAGGTCAGATCCCACTTGCTCAGTTCATGTCTACATCTAAGTTGCCTCCACCTGTTTTCAAATTTTATCTGCCTCTTATGTTAATCATACTTCTTTTACAGTAACTTTTAATGGAGATGAGTATCAAAGCTGGAATATAAAACGGAAGGGAATGGTTTCTTTCTGAACCTGTGGCTCCATCAGATGGAAAAGAGATTCTTTTGAAATGATCTTAGTTTAGTTGCACAAAGGAAGACACTGTGTTTGCAGCAGCTCCATAAACTACTAGTGGTATGGGAAAAGGGATTTAAAAAGCCAGGTGACTATTTGGTCCATAGTCACGTGGGAGAGAGGGAGGACAGGAGAGAAATGGACAGGTAAATAGGGAGGGAGAGAGGGAGGGAGGGAAGGAGAGAGAGAGGACAGGAGGGAGAGAGAGAGAAAGGTAAATAGGGAGGGAGCGAGGGAGGGAGGGAGCAAGGGAGGGAGAAAGGAAAGGAAGGAAGGAGGGAGGGAGGGAGGGAAGGAGAGAGAGAGGACAGAAGGGTCATAGAAAGGTAAATACGGAGGGAGCAAGGGAGGGAGGAAGGGAGGGAGGAAGGAAAGGAAGGAAGGAGGGAAGGAAGGAAGGGAGGGAGGGAGGGAGGGAGGGAGGGAAGGAGAGAGAGAGAGGACAGAAGGGACATAGAAAGGTAAATATGGAGGGAGAAAGGGAGGGAGGGAGGGAGGAAGGGAGGGAGGAAGGAAAGGAAGGAAGGAGGGAAGGGAGGGAGGGAGGGAAGGAGAGAGAGAGAGGACAGGAGGGACATAGAAAGGTAAATACGGAGGGAGTAAGGGAGGGAGGGAGGGAGGGAGGGAGGAAGGAAGGAAGGAAGGAAGGAAGGAAGGAAGGAATCTTTTTTTAAAAAACAACGCACAATCACATATATGTCATGGTTGACTTGCCATGCAAACCCTGCTCACAGCCAGACATCAGCAATGGAAGGGGAGAGAGAAGACCTTGGACTGCAAGGGAGGTTTTTGGGAGGGTAAAGGAATGCAAGTGTGCCAACCTGAAGCCTGAGACACACCCCAACGTCATCGGCTGGGAAAGTCCGAATCGGAGAGAACATTCCCCAAACAACCCCAGTGTAACCAATTGGCTAGCCCAGGGGTAGGCAACCTTGGCCCTTTTACTTCACATGGACTTCAACTCCCAGAATTCCTGAGCCAGCCACGCTGAGGGGAATGCTCAGGAATTCTGGGAGTTGAAGTCCAGGAGTCATAAAAGGGCCAAGGTTGCCTACCCCTGGGCTAGACAATGGACAGTGGGAGGACCACTTCTGTACCTACATGGAATTTTCAGTAAAGTTATTCTCCTTGTAAAAGATGTCCCAGCAGTCTCCTTTGCCGTCTCAACCAGTGGGATGGTTGACAATACATTTCTCTGTTTCGGTCTTTGAATCTCAGCTTAACTTCTTCATGTCAGCCCGCTCAAAGTCATTCAGGTTGAAGAATAATAATAATAATAATAATAATAATAATAATAATAATAATAATAATAATAATAATAATAATAATAATAATAATAATAATAATAATAATAATAATATAAAGTTGGAAGGGACCTTGGAGGTCATCTAGTCCAACCCCCTGCTCAGGCAGGAAACCCTATACCATTTCAGGCAAATGGCTGTCCAGTCTCTTCTTCAAAACCTCCAGTGTTGGAGAATTCACCACCTCTGGAGGCAGGTTGTTCCACTGGTTAATTGTTCTAACTATCAGGAAGTTTCTCCTTAGTTCTAGGTTGCTTCTCTCCTTGACTAGTTTCCATCCGTTGCTTCTTGTCCTGCTTTCAGGTGCTTTGGAGAATAGCTTGACTCTCTCTTCTTTGGGGCAGCCCCTGAGATACTGGAACACTGCTATCATGTCACCCCTCACCCTTCTCTTCATTAAACTACACATACCCAATTCCAGCAACCGTTCCCTATATATTTTAGCCTCCAGCCCCCTAATCATCTTGGTTGCTCTTCTCTGTACCCTTTCTAGAGTCTCGACATCTTTTTTACATCGTGGTGACCAAAACTGGATGCAGTATTCCAGGTGTGGCCTTACCAAAGCATTGTAAAGTGGTATTAGTACTTCACTTGATCTTGATTCTATCCCTCTGTTAATGCAGCCTAGCACTGTGTTGGCTTTTTTGGCAGCTGCAGCACACTGCTGGCTCATATTGAAGTGATTGTCTACTAAGACTCCGAGATCCCTCTCACAGTTACTACTATTGAGCAAGGTGCCACCTATACTATACCTATGCAAAGGAGGTAACAATCACACTTTCCCTCCCAGACCTGGTATATCAAGCTTCTTCTGGTGCTATTTTTGCTCCCTTGTTCATGGCATGCCATTGCTACGTGGCCAATTGTTGGGAGAAATTTGCTCATTAGTTATCCCCAGTTCAGTTCCTGTCTTCAGGAACTTCATGTGGATGCACTTAGTATTCAGCTGTTCAATTTTCTTTTTTCAGTTCATTAATTTAAACAGTAATCTCATCCTTTTCAGCACAGAGCCAAGATTGCGCACCGTCTGGGTGAAATAGTCTACCGATAAATCCAATAAAGCCATTTCCCTTCTTCCAGCTATTTCACTTATGAAATACACATTACTTTAATCTCCGGTGGACTAGGATGGACTCGCTGAGAACATGCTTGAAATGTCCTGCAAATAATAAGATCGTACTGGTAAGTGTTCTGAAAGATATGTACATTTGCCTAAAAGAAGATTTTGAATAAGTTGCACCAATTTGGGGAAAAAAAATTGGCAAATGGTGCACAAATGGAGGATATGTTTGCATGGCCCTGTCTCCAAGCTGTACACACATATTTGTATTCACTTTGTGCTAGACTGGACTTTTATAATCTCAGTTTTCAAAGTTTGCCAGGTTTTGGGCGGTTGTTTTCCTCCTGAGGATTCTCCTCTAGGAACACTTCCCAAGCTCTCTCTGTTCCTTGAAATCAGCTCTCTTAATAAATAATAAATAAATAAATAAATAAATAAATAAATAAATAAATAAATAAATAAATAAATAAATAAATAAATAAATAAATAAATAAGTTGGAAGGGACCTTGGAGGTCATCTAGTCCAACCCCCTGCTCAAGACTTTAGTGTGATTTTTTTTTATCCTTTGTTGAATTCTAATATTGCCACCAGAAAGTTCTTATAACTTCAACATCTTCTATCATTTTATCTCCGTTAGTAAGAATTAAGTCCAGTATGGCTGACCCTCTACTTCCTTTCTCTACTTTCTTTCTTTCTTCTCTACTTTCTCCTGAGATTGTGATGGAATGTGGTCCAGAGTTGCAAGGAGCAAAGAGACTACATACAGTTGCTTGAAATCTCTGATAGGCAGGAAGAGAGCTAAGATGGCTCCATCCTAACATGTCACAGGGTATATCTAATAGTTATTGTCCTGAATACTTCTTCTTTTTCCTTCAAGGCAGAAACAAGAAGCAACAGATAGAAACCAATCAAAGAGAGAAGAAACCTAGAACTAAGGAGGATTTTCCTAACAGTGAGAACAATTAACCAGTGGAACGACCTGCCTCCAGAAGCTGTGAATGGTCCAACACTGGAAATTTTTCAGAAGAGATTGGACAGCCATTTGTCTGAAATGGTATAGAGTCTCCTGCCTGAGCAGGGGGTTGGGCTAGATGACCTTCAAGGTCCCTTCCAACTTTGTTATTATTATAACTCCAAGATCCCTTCCATTAGTCTGTTAATTATGTAGATAAATGCTTTTGTCTGGCAAGATTTCTATCTGTAGGCAAGCAACAATAAAGGAACTGCCCTGGAGTAACTTCCTGTATTGTTCTTGGTTCCTTGGACCTGAGAGGTGTGTACATTCACTGCAAACTAAGCCTAGCGTGAGAATCAAGGTTACTGAGCCCAGAGCTGAAAAAGAATTGGTGGGCTGGAGAGCTGGAGAGGAAGCCCGCGCTTCAAGCTAATTGGGGAATGTGATTTATGACTGTTAATTGGAGGAGGGAATTGTGCTTTGATACTATGTGCCC
The DNA here is from genome assembly GCF_964194415.1 of Vipera berus. Taxonomy (NCBI): domain Eukaryota; kingdom Metazoa; phylum Chordata; class Lepidosauria; order Squamata; family Viperidae; genus Vipera; species Vipera berus. The sequence goes on along the minus strand of NC_138204.1, from coordinate 210,129,001 downwards.
AGGGGAGGGGAATTCAGTTTTTGGCTTTGATTATGTAAGTGCCGATATTATGCTACTCGAATAAAAGATCCTATAAGATAAACAATGCCTCGAAGTTCTTTTGAAAAATTTCATCTGTCAGAACCATGGCACACTGTCATTTTAGTACTGCTTTTCTCCAACTACTTCTTCTTCTTCTTCTTCTTCTTCTTCTTCTTCTTCTTCTTCTTCTTCTTCTTCTTCTTCTTCTTCTTCTTCTTCTTCTTCTTCTTCTTCTTCTTCTTCTTCTTCTTCTTCTTATTATTATTATTATTATTATTATTATTATTATTATTATTATTATTATTATTATTATTATTATTATTATTATTATTATTATTATTATTATTATTACTAGGCTCAAACCGCCGTTCCTAAAGATGAAAAAGGCACATAAGAAGATAAAGAGCCAGGAATTTGTCTCGAAGATCCCTTCAGGAGAGACAAAGGAAAAATATCACCTGAACCAGACAAAAGAAGTTGGGTCTGAGAATGGGGGAAAACCTCTCCCCAAATCCCACCAACAGATCAGACTTGAAAGTCAACAAGGCAAGTGTAGTTGCCAGTTTTGTGAATCAGCAAAGCAAGAATTTGGGGAGCAAAAGGGATCCTGAAGCCTACCCACTCTTTGAGTCATCTTTGGATCCAGACTTGGCAGCTTCCATCTCTCTGTTGAGGATGTGGATAAGTGTGGATGTGTGTGTGTGTGCGTGCGCGTGTTATTATTATAACTCCAAGATCCCTTCCATTAGTCTGTTAATTATGTAGATAAATGCTTTTGTCTGGCAAGATTTCTATCTGTAGGCAAGCAACAATAAAGGAACTGCCCTGGAGTAACTTCCTGTATTGTTCTTGGTTCCTTGGACCTGAGAGGTGTGTACATTCACTGCAAACTAAGCCTAGCGTGAGAATCAAGGTTACTGAGCCCAGAGCTGAAAAAGAATTGGTGGGCTGGAGAGCTGGAGAGGAAGCCCGCGCTTCAAGCTAATTGGGGAATGTGATTTATGACTGTTAATTGGAGGAGGGAATTGTGCTTTGATACTATGTGCCCAGGGGAGGGGAATTCAGTTTTTGGCTTTGATTATGTAAGTGCCGATATTATGCTACTCGAATAAAAGATCCTATAAGATAAACAATGCCTCGAAGTTCTTTTGAAAAATTTCATCTGTCAGAACCATGGCACACTGTCATTTTAGTACTGCTTTTCTCCCCTGAGCTGATCAATGCACTTCAGGTTTCTGAGAAGACTAGATTTTGGTAGGCAGATACAGTATGTTGCAGTTCATTTGCAAGCTCAGTATAAATACATTAAGACAGTTGTTACACCAATTTGAAGGAAGTATAATTGTCTTTCAACTCTATCTTTGGGTGGACTAATAAATTTTCTATATTATATTAAAAATATATTATAAAATGTAATAATTGATAAATCTGTTGAACCAATCCATGGTGTTGCTCTGTATGGATTTCAACTAAAAGCCCAGAATGAAGACATGTTGATTCAGTCCAGAGTTACACTCAATGTCTCTTATCTAGATTGAGCAACAGCGATTTCTAACACTCCTGTATTTGCAATCTGTTGTCGTCCTAAGGCTTCCGTATTAGAGACAATAATTCTGCGTATTTTGAATAAATTCAGTTTCATTGCCCAAGACTATTAAAGAAAATGGATTTCTATCACCAAGGTTCATGCCCTTATTTTAATAAATCTTGCTCAGACAGCAAATATTGACAGACATTCCTCAGATGTTTGGAAAATAAAATATGCATGGGAAAGAAGTATTTTACAAGCCATCTGCTCAAGATGACGTCATAAGGATGTGGTTTAAAGCATTAAAGAGAAGTAAATGTATCTTCTATTGTAAACACAGATGGAGAAAATAAAGCCTTTAAACATTGTATGACTTATTGAACAGGTTATTATTATTATTTTTTTAAAAGGCTCTTTAGATATGGTGCTTCAAAGTCCGTCTTTTAATATTTATCTGATTTTGAATTTAACCACTAAAGAGGCTATAAAGGTTTAACTCTGCAAATCTTTGAAGGAAAACCTCACTCTGATGAAGGTTCAATCTAGGCAACCTGGCTTGATCTCAAAAAAAAGTTAAACGGAGTCAGATCTATTTATGGTAGTAGTAGGATGGGAGGCTATGAGACTGGAAGTTTTAAAGAAGAGACTGGACAGCCATTTGCCTGAAATGGTATAGGGTTTCCTGCCTGAGCAGGGGGTTGGACTAGATGACCTCCAAGGTCCCTTCCAACTACTTCTTCTTCTTCTTCTTCTTCTTCTTCTTCTTCTTCTTCTTCTTCTTCTTCTTCTTCTTCTTCTTCTTCTTCTTCTTCTTCTTCTTCTTCTTCTTCTTCTTCTTCTTCTTATTATTATTATTATTATTATTATTATTATTATTATTATTATTATTATTATTATTATTATTATTATTATTATTATTATTATTATTATTATTATTATTATTATTATTATTATTATTATTATTATTATTATTATTATTATTACTAGGCTCAAACCGCCGTTCCTAAAGATGAAAAAGGCACATAAGAAGATAAAGAGCCAGGAATTTGTCTCGAAGATCCCTTCAGGAGAGACAAAGGAAAAATATCACCTGAACCAGACAAAAGAAGTTGGGTCTGAGAATGGGGGAAAACCTCTCCCCAAATCCCACCAACAGATCAGACTTGAAAGTCAACAAGGCAAGTGTAGTTGCCAGTTTTGTGAATCAGCAAAGCAAGAATTTGGGGAGCAAAAGGGATCCTGAAGCCTACCCACTCTTTGAGTCATCTTTGGATCCAGACTTGGCAGCTTCCATCTCTCTGTTGAGGATGTGGATAAGTGTGGATGTGTGTGTGTGTGCGTGCGCGCGCACACACACACACATACACACATATGTGAAAGACAAAATAGATATTACATTGTAACCAGTAAAGTTTTGCTGTCATTTTTAAATTCACTGGGTCTCATGGGATTCAAATATGTGAACAACCGGTTCTCTGTGTGGATCCCACTTCTGGAAGTCCCTTCTGGGCCTGGGCAACAAAAAAATTAGCTACCGGTTCTGGTGAACTGGTGCAAACCGGCTGAATCCCACCACTGGTCTCATGTATGCTGAAGAATCGTTTGTGATTCAGTGTTAAACATGTAAGTGATTTGAATGTGGCTGTTTTCCAAAGATGTGAGTGTCGAGTCAATGAAAATAAGCTGAACCTTGGGAGCACAAGTGTAACAAGGCCATGAATGCAGATTAGGCTGAGTAGCTGGGGAAAAAAATATTGGAAAGTAATGGAAACTATCTCTGTAATTTTATTATTAAGCTGTGAAACCTACTGTCTTTAGGACCCCCTGCTAGAAAGCTTGCCAACACTGCGGGAGGGAAAGAGGGGGATAGTTGGAGTCCACAGGTGTTCTTTATCAATGTGAGAGCTGAAACCGTTGAAGAGTTGTTTTGGGAACTGAAGTTTCTTCTCATAACAGTTCCTGGAAAATATATTTGGGCAATGTGACCTGAACTGTCAGAGGGGAAGGGAAAGTTTCATTCTTTTAATTAAACACTTCCTGCTATTTTCTCAGAGCTAGCTTTAACTTTATTATGTTGTTGTTGTTAGTTGCCAAGTCCTGTCCGACCCATCGCGACCCTATGGACAATGTTCCTCCAGGCCTTCCTGTCCTCTACCGTTCCTCACAAAGTAGATAGGGCTCGTAACTTGGGTGTCCTCCTAGATTCACAGCTCTCCTTGGATGATCATATAGGAGCTGTGACTAGGGGGGCCTTCGCTCAGGTTCGCCTGGTGCATCAGTTGCGGCCCTATCTAGACCAGGATGCCTTGCGCACAGTCACTCATGCACTCGTGACCTCCCGTTTGGACTACTGCAATGCTCTCTACATGGGGCTGCCCTTGAGGACTACTCAGAGGCTCCAGCTGGTGCAGAATGCAGCCGCGCGAGTGGTGGTGGGAGTTTCCCGATACTCCCATGTAACACCTCTACTCCGTGAGCTGCATTGGCTTCCAGTTGTCCTCCGGGTAAGATTCAAGGTGCTGGTTATGACCTATAAAGCCCTAAATGGCATGGGTCTGGGTTACTTACGGGAACATCTGCTGCTGGCATCAACTTCCCTTCGTCCAGTGCGCTCCCACAGAGAGGGCCTCCTTAGGGTGCTGTCAGTGAAAGAGTGTCGACTGGCGGCCCCCAGGGGGAGGGCATTCTCTGTGGGCGCGCCAGACCTGTGGAACCGTTTACCGGTTGAGCTCCGGACGGCTCCCGACCTTCGCTCCTTCCGACGTGACCTAAAAACATATTTATTTGAATAAGCCGGCTTGGTCTGATAGGTTTAGGGGTATTTTAATGTTTTGTAATTTATTAAATTGTGCTATTGTATTTAATATATTTCTTTTAATTTTTATATATTGTATTTTATTGTATTGCCCTGTACACCGCCCTGAGTCCTTCGGGAGAAGGGTGGTATAAAAATTAAATAAAATAAATAAATAAATAAAGTTAAGGTCAGAGAATGCAATGCCCCTGGCTTTTGGCTTCATTGGGCTTCTCAGCTGGAACTTGACAGTTATCAGGAGGAAAAAAAATGCAGCGCGTCATCTCTCAAGAACTGTTTAGACTAGTCTATTTCCAAGATGGACATTGACAGAAAATAGAGAAATAAATAATAGATGACAGATATAGCTATAGATGTTGATGTTTGAGATCAAGCCACCAAAACTCACATTGAAAATAGTTGGCTAAATTAACAGGGCAATTGAGCGATTTGAATTTCTTAGTTGAAGTATGTTTAATTGAAGGGCACAGGGATTTTTATCTAAATAGCAAGAACTTTCATCTTTTTTTCTTCTTCTGTGTACCGAGTTCACATGTCAAAAATTGATCAGAAGGGCTTTTACATCTAAATTATGCTAATGAGGGGAAAGTGGAAAATGTAATTACCAGGAAAAGTTTGAGCGTGCATCTGTATGCAAAAAATAAACAGAAGGGGAGGAGGGATAAGTAAAAGGGAGATTTAATCAGTTGCAATAATAAATGTTTTGATTCAGAGCTCACAATAATAATTTATTCCATGAAACAGAGAGAACAGAGGGTGTGGGAGCGACAAATTAAGCAGAAATGAACAGCATCTGCCATGTCAACGCCTCAGACTTAACAACTGTCAACAATAAAAACACAAAAAAGTCTGAATAGTGGACAATGCAATATCTGGAAATAGCAGAACAGAAGAGATTTAAAAAATGGAGGAGATTGCAAAATACAAAGAACTGCAAACAGGAGTAAAACAGCTGTGACGAAAGCAAGGAAAATAGTACAAATAGTAATAAACAACTGGGATGCAATCCCAAAACAATTGGAGCACTACTTGTATTCCATCAGCATTGACAAAATCACCACCAACTGAATATGCAGGTTTATTGCAGGCTTAAGAGCTCTACAAGAATTTGAACTACATTACAACCATGTTGTAAAGAATCTGAATATGGTGGAGAACAGTGCTTTTTTGTAAAAGAAAAAGGTGCCGGAACTCACATATGTCATACAACCCGCCTTGCCTACCCTACAAGGTTCCATCCCAAAAAGGTGCCGGAACTCCGTTCTCAGCGTTCTATGAAAAGCCCTGTTGGAGAATAGATAATTGCTAGAAATAGAAGTATTATCATAACTAGAAAGATAAGATTTGTAATTAGAATACTAGATTTTGGTATGAGAAGGGAAGCAGGAAAATGCTAAGAAGTTTGAGTAAGGGAAGCTTTTGGTTACCCAAATATAACTTACTTTGAAATTATAAAAAGTAGAGACATTTTGAGCACTGATGGGAAATTACAATTTTTTTTAAAAAAAAAGCAAAAACAGGACACTGAACATGCGGATATTAAGTGCAAATGCAAGTAAGATATGTTTTGGTTAGGAAAGTTATCAAAAACTGACATTATTGATATTATGAGAAAAATGTAACAGAGATGTTGACATTCAATTGTATATTTATTTATTTTTATTTATTTATTTAGTTACATTTATATACCGCCCTATTCCCTGAGGACTCAGGGCGGTTTACAGGAAATTAAAAAATCCACCATACAAAAGTTAAAAAACCAAATTAAAAAATATTAAATTGCATTTGTTAATAACAATAAGAATTGTATTTGCCTAGTGTGGGAATAAGGGACGCGGTGGCTCAGTGGGTTAGGACGCTGAGCTTGTCGATCGGAAGGTCGGCAGTTTGGCGGGTCGAATCCCGAGTGCCGCGTAACAGAGTGAGCGCCTGTTACTCGTCCCAGCTTCTGCCAACCTAGCAGTTCGAAAGCACGTAAAAATGCAAGTAGAAAAATAGGGACCACTCCGGTGGGAAGGTAACAGCGTTCCGTGCGCCTTTGGCGTCTAGTCATGCCGGCCACATGACCACGGAGATGTCCTCGGACAAGCGCTGGCTCTTCGGCTTTGAAACGGAGATGAGCACCGGCCCCTAGAGTCGGAAACGACTAGCACGCATGTGCGGGGGAACCTTTACCTTTACCTTTAGTGTGGGAAAACAGGTACTACCCGAAGAAGAGAGGAAATATTTGATGGTGCAATATTGGGTCTAGATTGAAGAAGTTAATATACACCACCGAATTATTCATGGACCCAGGCAACACGTTGCCTATTAAGTACTTGATTGTAAAAATGGAAAATTAATAAAATATTTATTAAAAAAAAAGAATGGTCAAAGCAAATTGGCGGTAGATAAGAATAAATGGAATTCAAGGTAGGCTGGACTTAGATCTCCTGTGGGCATGAAGGGACTCATGACTGATGATGCATTTGACCCCTCCCTCAAGCTGAGCCTGGTCATCTCCTTCATTTACTTGGAACAGCTTACATCCTGCGACAATGCCATCAATACCGTGAAACAACATCTGCCTATCCCAATCCTTGGGAAGGAATCGATAGATGGACAAAAATGCCGAATCCAGTTGCAACATCTGGCTGATTGTGGGACCAACCAAAATATATTATTGAAATTATACAGTTAGATTTGATCGTAAGAGGCAGTAGTCAGCTTGCAAAGGTGCCTGGCTCCATTCGTGCTTTATTGTCTATGTAAAGGTCAACCAAAAGGCTAAAGCACAAAGTGAAAAAAATCAATTTTTCATGCACTGATCTGCCTAAAACGTGTCACCGGCGAAGAATCTGGAAGGGAAATCACCTCAAAGAGAGAGTGGAAAGACAGCTTGACAATAGTTGATCCTCAACTGGACCCTGTCCAGTTTGGAAAATGAGTATCTTTGGGGTATTATGACATCACTGGTCCTTCACTCTGAGTAAACTACCAGTGAGTATAATGGTTCAGCAGAAAAGAAACCATGAGGTTTATTTATCAATTCATTGATTTTACATGATTTGTCGTTTATATAATTTTATACTCCTGAGGATACTATGGACAGCCAAGAAAACCAACCAATGAATTATCGAATGGATCAATCCAGAGTCTTTGCTTGAGACGAAAATAATAATAATAATAATAATAATAATAATAATAATAATAATAATAATAATAATAATAATAATAATAATAATAATAATAATAATATAAAGTTGGAAGGGACCTTGGAGGTCATCTAGTCCAACCCCCTGCTCAGGCAGGAAACCCTATACCATTTCAGGCAAATGGCTGTCCAGTCTCTTCTTAAAAACTTCCAGTGTTGGAGCATTCACCACTTCTGGAGGCAGGTTGTTCCACTGATTAATTGTTCTAACTGTCAGGAAGTTTCTCCTTAGTTCCAGGTTGCTTCTCTCCTTGACTAGTTTCCATCCGTTGCTTCTTGTCCTGCTTTCAGGTGCTTTGGAGAATAGCTTGGCTCCCTCTTCTTTGTGGCAGCCCCATAGATATTGGAACTTTGGACATAGGCCAAGACCCAACTCTCTACAGAAGTCTCTTATGTAGGAAAAAGATAGAAGAAAAGAGCGAGGACAACCAGCAGCAAAGTGGATGGTCTCAGTTACAGGGCTGATGGTGGCACCATTAGAAGACCTGACAGATCAGGTTAGAGACAGATCATCCTGGAGATGTGGTCGCTAGGAGTCAACAATAACTTGATGGGCTGTAATCAATCAATCAATCAATCAGTCAATATTCAACATAGACTGGCAAATAATTTTGATTTGGGGGAACCACCAAGTCTGTTTTGGGGGACCCCCCAGTAAGCCTAGAATCACAATTTAAGAAACACTGCAATAAACTATAAAGTAAGTAAGTAAGTCGGTAGGTAGGACAGTAAGTAAGTAAATAAGTAAGTAAAGAGACAGACAGACAGACAGACAGACAAAAAGCCCTACTAAAAAAAACAGGACTGCAAACAATTCCAATGAATAAAGGAAAACTCCAGTACCGAAAATCTGAAAGAGGTATCCATTATCTATCTACTATCTATTAACTGAGAGACGGAGTGGCTCAGTGGGTTAGGACGCTGAGTGGGTTAGGACACTGAGCTTGTCAATCAGAAGGTCAGCAGTTTGGCGGGTCGAATCCCGAGTGCCACGCAACAGAGTGAGCGCCTGTTACTCATTGCAAGTAGGAAAATAGGGACCACTACGGTGGGAAGGTAACAGCGTTCCGTGCGCCTTTGGCGTCTAGTCATGCCGGCCACATGACCACAGAGACATCCTCGGACAAGCGCTGGCTCTTCGGCTTTGAAACGGAGATGAGCACCGGCCCCTAGAGTCGGAAACGACTAGCACGCATGTGTGGGGGAACCTTTACCTTTACCTTTTTATCTATTAACTATTAACTATTATCATCTATTATCTAGAGAGGAACTGTAATCAGGAAGCAAAATCTGAGAATAAGCTATCAGAATAAGCTGAAGGATGCTAAGAACCACAAACAAGACTTAAGGTGTGCTCAGAGTAACAGAAATAAATAATAATAATAAATATACCATTTGCACAGTAGAGAGGACCAAACACTCAGGTAACAGACATAACTGTTCATCCGTGGTGGAGCAGTGGTTAGAATGCAGTATTGCAGGCTGATTCTGCTCACTGCTGGGAGTTCAGTCCTGGCTGGCTCAAGGTTGACTCAACCTTCAATTCTTCTGAGCTCAGTAAAATGAGGATCCTGATTGTCGGGGGTAATAGCCTGACTCTGTAAACTACTTAGAGAGGGGTGTAAATCACTATGAAGTGGTATATAAGTCTAAGCACTATTGCTATTTTGCTTCAGTGTGCTACAACAACAACACCAGGAAATTGTGAAGAATAAGATAAAGTCTGAAACCAGAGATGGGCAGAAACGTGCTTAGGGAATATTTACTTTTTTGAATAAATTTAAATCTCCAGAGCCAAAGGAACTGCATCGTAAGATAGGGAAGAATCTTGATGATAGCCCAGCTGGATTATGAGATAATTTATTTATTTTTTTATTTAGTTACATTTATATACCGCCCTATTCCCTGAGGACTCAGGGCGGTTTACAGGAAATTAAAAAATCCACCATACAAAAGTTAAAAAAACCAAATTAAAAAATATTAAATTGACCCTGTATACTTAAAACCCCAATTAAAATTTCTCCTCAGCCTGGGCCCGAGAGCTCAAAGAGCCAGGTCTTCAGGCCCCGGCGGAATGATCGGAGGTTGGGGGCAGTCCTCAGCTCCACCGGCAGCTGGTTCCAGAGGGCAGGCGCTCCCACTGAGAAGACCCTATCCCTGGGTGTCACCCGCCGGCAATCTCTCACCGGCGGCACCCTGAGAAGACCCTCCCTGTGGGAGCGCACTGGGCGAAGGGCGTTTGATGCCAGCAGCAGGTGTTCCCTCAAATAGCCCGGACCCAGGCCATGTAGGGCTTTATAGGTAATAACCAGCACCTTGAATTTCACCCGGAGGGCAACCGGAAGCCAATGCAGCTCGCGGAGTAGAGGTGTTACATGGGAGTATCGGGAGACCCCCATTACAACTCGCGCGGCCGCATTCTGCACCAGTTGAAGCCTCCGAGTGGTCTTCAAGGGCAGCCCCATGTAGAGAGCGTTACAGTAGTCCAGACGGGAGGTAACAAGCGCATGAGTAACTGTGCGTAGGGCGTCTCGGTCCAGATAGGGACGCAACTGGCGCACCAGGCAAACCTGTGCAAAAGCCCCCCTGGTCACGGCTCCTATGTGGTCTTCAAAATTGAGCCGTGAGTCCAGGAGGACGCCCAGGTTGCGAGCCCTATCAACGGGGGGTAACACCTCACCCCCCATCGTTAGAGGTGGAATAAGTTGGTTAACCCGAGATGCCGATATGCACAGCCACTCAGTCTTGGTGGGATTGAGACGAAGCCTGTTTCTCCCCATCCAGACCTGAACCGCCTCCAGGCACCGGGACATCACGGAGAGGGCATCGCTGGGTTGGTTCGGGGTGGAAAGAAAAAGTTGGGTATCATCAGCGTACTGGTGATACCCCACCCCGAAACCACGAATGATCTCGCCCAGCGGCTTCATATAGATGTTGAACAGGAGAGGCGAGAGGACCGACCCCTGAGGAACTCCACAAATGAGAGACCTCGGGGCGGATCTCTGCCCTCCTGTCAACACCGACTGCGAGCGGCCCTGGAGGTAGGAGGAGAACCACCGTAGAACGGTGCCTCCCACTCCCAACCCCCTGAGACGCTGCAGCAGGATACCATGGTCGATGGTATCGAAAGCCGCTGAGAGATCTAATAGGACCAGGACAGAGGAGCAACCCCTGTCCCTAGCCCTCCAGAGATCATTCACCAGCGCGACCAATGCCGTCTCCGTGCTGTGTCCGGGCCTGAAGCCCGATTGGTACGGGTCCAGATAATCAGTTTCCTCCAGGAACAGAGGGAGCTGATGCGCCACCACACTCTCAACAACATTTCCTTGGAGAAATGCTAGAGAAGTGCCAGATAACCGGAAGAGCGCAAACACTGACCTGATTTTCAAGAAGAGGGAAAAGAAAACTCCAGGAAACCTCAGAGTTGTCAGTTTAACATCAGTCCCTAGCATGATTCCAGCAAAGATCATAACAAAATTGATCTCTGAGCCCCATGAAAACAATGTGGTAATTACCAGAAGCCAGCACAGATCAAGAAGACTTTTTCTGTCAAGAAAAAAGTGTTGCGAGACTATCTTTTATCTCGTTTTCTTTAGGAAACTTCCACCATGGAATCAGCAAATGCTACAGATACAGTGTTGTGATTCAGGGTCAGCCTGTGATTTCGGCAGTTGGATCGGACGATTCAGAGGAGGAGGAGGGGGGTGTTGAAGAGCCTGCAGAGAACAGCCCTGAGGCTTCGCAGAGCCCTCAGCCAGGCCTCTCCCATCTAGTTACGATGCAGACCCAGCTGTGTGAGCCTGACAGCGTGGATGAAGATGACCCACAGCTGGCCCTGTTCAAGGACGCCCGACGCAGGAGGCAGTCAAGCAGGAGTAAACAGAGGAAGGCAATGGGGCACCTCGGAAGGAGGCAGAGAGAAGCCACGCCTTGAACTGTTTAAAAGGGGAATGTGTGGGAGGGCTGGTTTGCTGAAGGCAACCGTTTGAATAGCTCCTGTTTCATGGTTCGTGTTTCTGTTTTGCTCTGTTTGCTCTGTTTTATGTCAATAAATTTGGCAGGCTTAGTTCCAGCCTCTTGCCTTTTTGTAAAAGGGGTTATCCCTGCCTTTTCTGCAGGGCCGGTAGTAGGCTGGTACAGAATATACAGCTTGAATTCAACAAAAGCATTTGACAAAAGTACTTCATGGTATTCTGATTAACAACCTAATTAAGTGTGGCTTAAATGCCATGCCAATTAAGGTAATACATATCTCAGAAAATAATTATTAAAAAAATATTCCTTAATGGTTCTGTATCAAACTGAAGTGAGGTATCAAGGCAATTGCCTCGTGTCTGCAATGGGTTCTCCAATCTTTATATGTTTGTGTGTGTTTGTGTGCATAGCTTTGTGTGTGTGTGTATTTGCATTTTTGGATCATTTTGTACAGCTCCTCCATATATTAGTATAGTGGTGCAGTGCCCTTGTGGTGAAGACACTCACTTCTCACTTGAAAAGTTGAGAGTTCAATCCTAGGTAGCAGCAAATGTTTTTATCCTTGGGCACTAAGCAAAAAAAATCTGCTGTGACCTCCATGTAGGCATCAGGAAGGGCATCTGGCCAGTAAATTCTCAGTTCCATACAGTCACCCTGACTCTACCCTGAATTAAGGGATTACAGAGTCACAAAAGGAGAGTTTTTCCATATATTTGTATCACTTTTTTCTTTTATATCTTCTCTATTTATGTCTTCTCTCTTCAATAGATCTTTGCT
>NC_138204.1:210076692-210114192 GCF_964194415.1 Vipera berus | reverse complement strand
ATAAAGCAATCCGCTGATCTTAAAATCTACTTTTTTTTCCCTTCAGTGTGCTGTGTTGTGAAAATGAATAAAGAATAAACCACAGGAGGGAAATGGCGCAAGAGACCTATCGGTTGAGGAGAAGGTCACTGAGCAGCAATTATCACAATTTTGTGTGATATTCTGTAGCAGACCGTGTGACTTGACGGCTCATTTCTTAAACAAGGCTGTTCTTGGTTTACAGCAGTAGGATGTATTTGATGGCCTATAATAAGATGGGTTCCAGAAATATTTTGCTGCTGTGAAAGCAAAGCAGGACGGGAGAAATTACGAGGGATCATGCTAATGAGGTAAAAGAATCGCTGGATGGAACCAGTAAAAAATTAAACAGCCTTTTTAAGAACCAGGTGGCAGGAAAAGGACTTGTATCTTTTGTCATTTAAAAAGAAAAGAAGAGAAAGAGACTGGATGGTCACTTGTCTGAGATGGTATAGGTTCTCCTGCTCAAAAAGGGGGCTGGACTAGAAGACCTCCAGGGTCCCTTCCAGTTCTATTCTATTCTATTCTATTCTATTCTATTCTATTCTATTCTATTCTATTCTATTCTATTCTATTCTATTCTATTCTATTCTATTCTATTCTATTCTATTCTATTCCATTCCATTTCATATTCTATTCTATTCTATTCTATTCTATTCTATTCTATTCTATTCTATTCTATTCTATTCTATTCTATTCTATTCTATTCTATTCCATTCCATTGCATTCCCTATTCTATTCTATTCTATTCTATTCTATTCTATTCTATTCTATTCTATTCTATTCTATTCTATTCTATTCTATTCTATTCTATTCTATTCTATTCTATTCTATTCTATTCTATTCTATTCTATTCTATTCTATTCTATTCTATTCTATTCATAAACGTCCTGTGTGGTTCTCTTGTGAGCTCTGACCCATTCTCTCAAATGGAAGAAGGCATCCAGGTGCTTCATGCAAAGGATGGAAAGAAAGGCTGGTACAGATAGACTTCAAATTACAACCACAACCAAGCCCAAAATTTAGGTTGCTAAGTGAGAAACCTATGGAGGGAGCTGTAATGTATTGGGGGGGTTGCTTGTACTGATTCACGTATCTGTTTAAACGCAGCTTAACGGTTACTCAATGATGTGTCTGTGTAACAGTTACGGACCAAGCCAGACTTCTTGTCTCCAGGAAGATCATTGGATGATTTGGGGTGGGAACAGGTTCCTTTAAACTTATTGGCCGCCGCCTAGTGGCCAACCGTATAACTAGCTGCACAGCAGCCTCTGTTTCAGTTCTGTTCTGCTTGACTTCAATAAAGCATGTTTCTTTTTGGAACCTTCCGTCTCGCTTATTGCCTGCAAAGAACCGGCAACACAACAGGAGCGTTGCCCCATCTTATAACTTTTCTCATCACATTTGTTAAGTGAACAAATGGGTTGGGAGGGAGGGCCCATTGACAATCTCGTTCTTCCATTATTCAATAATTCCAAATAAGGAGCCATTTGAAGAAGGAAGGGTGGGTTTACTGATAGGCATGATTTTTGCGACCTTTCTTGCTTCTTTCTACGCCTGTTGCCGCATCCCCATGTTCACATGATCAAAATCGAGACACTTGTGCAGCTGAGTTATCTTTATGACGGTCGCAGTGTTCCAGGCTCATGGGATCATTTTTTGCAACCTTCGGATAAGCAAATCTAGTGGGGAAGCCAGAGTCACTTAACAACCGTGTTACTAACTTAACAACTGCAGTGATTTACTTAATAACTGCAACAAAAAAGATTGTAAAATCATAGCTATCACTGAACAGCAAAGATGATTAGAGGACTGGAGGCTAAAACATATAAGGACCGGCTGCTGGAACTGGCTAGGTCTAGTTTAATAAAGAGAAGGATGAGGGGGGACATGATAGCAGTGTTCCAATATCTCAGGGGCTGCCCCAAAGAAGAAGGAGTCAAGCTATTCTCCAAAGCACCTGAAAGCAGGACAAGAAGCAACAGATGGAAACTAGTCAAGGAGAGAAGCAACCTAGAACTAAGGAGAAACTTCCTGACAGTTAGAACAATTAATCAGTGGAACCACCTGCCTCCAGAAGCAGTGAATGCTCCAACACTGGAAGTTTTTAAGAAGAGACTGGACAGCCATTTGTCTGAAATGGTATAGGGTTTCCTGCCTGAGCAGGGGGTTGGACTAGATGACCTCCAAGGTACCTTCCAACTTTTTATTATTATTATTATTATTATTATTATTATTATTATTATTATTATTATTATTATTATTATTATTATTATTATTATTATTATTATTATTATTATTATTATTATCCCATCCTTCCTTATTCAAATGGCTCCTTAGTGGGAATTATTGGGTAATGGAAGGACTCGATTATCAACTGGCCCTTCCTCCCATCCCATAATTGTCTTGGTATCTGGAGACATTTACAGGAAGCATCCTAAGCCTCCTGACAGCTCCAAACATCTTCAAAATGTGTTTATAGTATAGATTTCCACGTACATTTTATATGATCAATTTGTGTGAGTCTGTTTTGCTTCCCCTTGAAATTCCTCAGATAATTTCAGTGCTGCTGGAAAACCCAAATTTCATTTCTGCTTTAGGCAAAATGTCACTGACTGTTGTTTGAGTTTCTGGTACTTTAGATAAACATTCTCTAGACAGCCAGCCTATAGAAACAAGGATTAGCTGCAAAGATGTAACCAAGGCAAACAATTTACAACTCGAAAACTTTACCGCAAAATTCCCTCTGAAAATTCCCACATAAACACTGAGACGGAAGCTCCTAGAAGATCAGTCAGGGTTGTTGTTGACAATGACGGTCATGAGGTTATTTTGTGATTATTGTATAAGCATATCAATAAAGTTCAGATTAACCAAGTTTTGGAGGCAACAGATTTCTCCTGGATGAGACAAAGAAATAAGGAAGCAAGTCTTCGGAGAAGGGCGGGATATAAATGGAATTAAAATAAATAAATAAATAAATAAATAAATAAATAAATAAATAAATAAATAAATAATAAATAAATAAATAAATAAATAAATAAATAAATATTCCATGCTAGCTTTCTACAAGAATCTAAACTACTAACAGTCAAGGCAAATGGGTGGTAGATAAGAGTCAATGGAATTCAAGGTGGGATAGACCTAGAACTCTTTTGAGTGCAAAGGGATTGAAGACTGATGATGCATTTGACCTGCTCTTGGGCTCAGCCTGGTCATCCCCTTTGTATCCAACTCAGAAGACCATGAGTGACCTGATAGCAGTCTTCCAATATCTCAGCTGCTGCCCCAAAGAAGAGGGAGTCAAGCTATTCTCCAAAGCACCTGAGGGCAGGACAAAAAGCAACGGATGGAAACTAATCAAGGAGAGTAGCAACCTAGAACTAAGGAGAAATTTCCTGACTGTTAGAACAATTAACCAGTGGAACAACCTGCCTCCAGAAGTGGTGAATGCTCCAACCGTGGGAATGGGGTGCTTTGCTTGATTCTTCATCAAGGTGATGCAGCCCTATAAACTAGAAGATTGGAACTTAAGTGACTGCCTTTCCCAAGTAAATTCTCCTCACCCAACCTGAATAGCAACAGAAGGCTGACCAGGGATTATGTCAAGAAGGGACTCAGTGATGGTTATTTTCCTCTCTCATGGAAAAAAAAACATCCCCCTGAGGTGAAGATTATATTTTCTCTCATGAGTTTCTGGAAGCTGATAAAACCTGGTTCATTTGAAAAACCTTGGATAACTGAGTCACTGGTACCAGTACCAGTTTAGCTATACTACGCTATAAAAGTATATTATTACGAGGGTCCATCTGGATTAAAGTGATGGTAGAGATAGATAGATGATAGATAGATAGATAGATAGATAGATAGATAGATAGATAGATAGATAGATAGATAGATAGATAGATAGATAGATAGATAGACAGACACAGTAAGAAATATAGATAGATAGATAGATAGATAGATAGATAGATAGATAGATAGATAGATAGATAGATAGATAGATAGATAGACACAGTAAGAGACAGACAGACAGACAGACAGACAGACAGACAGACAGACAGACAGACAGACAGACAGATAGATAGATAGATAGATAGATACATAGATAGATAGACAGATATTGCAGAGAGAGAGAGAGAAAAAAAACAGACAGAAAGATAGAAGGACAGAGCTATAGATATGCACAAATATATCCCTACACCCAAGCATTTTGGATTCTAAAGAGAAGAATTTTTCTTTAAAAAAGAAAAATGCTCTTTACTGAGTACTTGGAAGGATCACAGATTAAATCAGGGGGAGCAGGAAATAAGCCTCTCTCATGGAAAAAAAAACATCCCCCTGAGGTGAAGATTATATTTTCTCTCATGAGTTTCTGGAAGCTGATAAAACCTGGTTCATTTGAAAAACCTTGGATAACTGAGTCACTGGTACCAGTACCAGTTTAGCTATACTACGCTATAAAAGTATATTATTACGAGGGTCCATCTGGATTAAAGTGATGGTAGAGATAGATAGATGATAGATAGATAGATAGATAGATAGATAGATAGATAGATAGATAGATAGATAGATAGATAGATAGATAGATAGATAGACACAGTAAGAAATATAGATAGATAGATAGATAGATAGATAGATAGATAGATAGATAGATAGATAGATAGATAGATAGATAGATAGATAGATAGATAGATAGATAGATAGACACAGTAAGAGACAGACAGACAGACAGACAGACAGACAGACAGACAGACAGACAGATAGATAGATAGATAGATACATAGATAGATAGACAGATATTGCAGAGAGAGAGAGAGAAAAAAAACAGACAGAAAGATAGAAGGACAGAGCTATAGATATGCACAAATATATCCCTACACCCAAGCATTTTGGATTCTAAAGAGAAGAATTTTTCTTTAAAAAAGAAAAATGCTCTTTACTGAGTACTTGGAAGGATCACAGATTAAATCAGGGGGAGCAGGAAATAAGCCTTGGCCCAGCTTTCAACATTTCCAAATAGGACATGAATGTCTGTCTCTCTTTCTGTCTCTGCTGATTTTTCCTCACTGTTTCATTGCTGATTTAATCAGTGAACGTTTCTAAACTGCACTTATATAGAGGTTTATCTCGAACTTCTTGTGTACAGCAGTACTTAAATGAATGTTACCCCCCCCTCAAGTACATATCCAAACCTACATTTTGCTACATTCCAGCTGCCTAAAGCCAGGTTGTAAAATTGAGAGAGAAGCGAAATCAATTGGAGAGATTTAGGGAATTCACGTAAGAATTTAAGACTGAATGCTTGGTTCCAGCCTATAATAGCTTAAATGCTTCAACTTATAAATGAAGAAAAATGCTTACAAAGGAAAGTTAACTGTGATGCTTCTCTGGGTCCTATATGTGTTTGTATGTGGGTATATGCATTGTTGTTGTTGTTGTTGTTGTTGTTGTTGTTGTTGTTATTATTATTATTATTATTATTATTATTATTATTATTATTATTATTATTATTATTATTATTATTATTATTATTATTAATCATCACACAGTCAGCCAGATGTTCAGACTGGATTTGCCATTTTTGTCTACCTATCGAGTCCTTACCAAGGACCTGGGATAGGCAGATATGGATGTTTGATGGTATTATAGATATCGTCGCAGGATGGAAGCAGTTCCTAGTAAGGCCGCCTTTTGCAAATGACTGATGGCGAATTTGTCAATGCCGATGATGGTGTCCAAGTGGTGCTCCAGTTGTTTTGGGATTGCACCCAAGGCGCCTATTAGTATTGGAACTACCCTTGCTTGCCTTTGCCACAGTCTTTCTATTTCTATTTGTAGGTCTTTGCATTTTGTTATCTTCTCCAGTTCTTTCTCCTCTATTCTGCTGTCTCCAGGCACTGCCACCTCCACTAACCAGACTTTTTTGTCTTTCTTATCGACAATTGTTAAGTCTGGGGTGTTATGTTGCAGGTGCTTGTCTGTTTGAATTCTGAAGTCCCAGAGCAGTTTAACTTTATCATTTTTCTATGACTTTCTCTATTTTATGATCCCACCAGTTCTTGCTTACAGGCAAATGATATTTCTTTGTTGTTGTTGTTGTTGTTATTATTGTCATGTTTGTGCAGTGTATATTGGATATATGTATGTATAGGTGTGTGTGTGTGTGTGTGTGTGTGTGTGTGTGTGTGTGCGCTCATAGCAAAAAATGACAATAAAAGTTATCTTATCTTGTCCTGTCCTATCCTTGTCTTATCTTGTCTTATATCTTATCTTATATTTTATCTTCTCCTATATCTTCTCTTCTTTTCTCACCTCACCTTTTCTTCCTATCTTATTAGTAACAAGGTTGTTAAGTGAATCTGGCTTCCCCATTGACTTTGCTCATCAGCAGGTCGCCAAGGGTGATCACACAACCCCGGGATGCTGCAACAGTCAGAAATATGAGTCAGTTGCCAAGGGTCTGAATTTCAATCATGTGACCTTAGGGATGCTGCAACGGCCACAAGTGGTCAAAAATAGTCCTCAGTCGCTTTTTCCCAGGGTTTATTGTACGTTCGGTCACTAAGTGAACTGTTGTAAGTTGAGGACTACTTGTATACAACTTTCTACTTCAAGGAACATTGGTTTGTGAAGGGTTGTGATGTGGGTCCGGACCGAAACTGAGAACATTTGGGGACCTGCCACACAAAACGCTTCTTTTGAAGCCAACAAAAAAGTACCTGGTTCATTTTCAACTTCCTATAGCTCTGATCTGGCCTAAAATAGATGCCTATGCTGCAGATATTGATGTGGCTGAATGAGCTAAAGCTATCCTGAATTGCTAGATGGAACAACAACAACAACAAAAAAAAAGCTACAGCCCAATGGCTGATGGAGGAATAAGAAAGACTTAAGAATTTCTCCAGCTGCCGCCCCATCCAATATTCCAGTCCCCTAATAAAAATTCATATTCTGCAGAAAGCTGTACCTTTACAGAATAAAGCTTTTCTGGGCAGCAGCCTGACACTTGTAATGTTTGAATGCAATCGTCCAATGATTTCTGACCCCCCCCTCTTGATTGCTTAATAATACGTTTCCTGTATAGGATAGGGTGAAGATATAAGGAGGATAAATGAAGAGCTGTCTGGCTTGATTGTTTCCTATTTAAATGAGGAACGAAGGCACAGCAGACCAAATAAAGCTTTCACTTCCTTGAACGTCTTGGGAAAAGCACAAACCCACTTGAACTTTTGAAAGGAATTAGAAGGGAAGAGTCTTTTTCATGCAGTTAATCCATTAGTGAGAGTTGTTCTGTCCCAGCCTACATGAGCACTTGCTGTGCTCACAAGGAGAAACCCATCTTCCAAGAAACAGGCAGGAACCGCAAGAAAAAAAAAATACCCTTTTATTCTCACAGACCTGAGTCAGTGTCCAAGGCAAACAAACACAATCCACAGAAACTCAATCCTCAACACAAACGGCTGCCTTCAGCAACCAGCACCTCCCACACCTTCCCTTTTATAATTCAGCCAAGCTGTAGCTTCCTAATGCCTTCTCCTTTGCCTTTGGCGCCGCCCCATTGCATTCCTCTGTCCTGCTCGCTTCTCTTGCATGCACTTTCATGCATCCTGGATATTTCCCAGCTGTGCTTCATCCTTGTCCATCTCAGACTCCCAGCACAGCTGTGTCGCAGCCTGAGCATGAGTAGAGGGGACAGGCTCCTCATCGGACTGTGAGTCTTGGTGTTCCTCAGAGCCTTCCTCTGACTCTGATGTTACTCCAGGCCCCTCCTCCTCATCTGATACCTCAGACTCAGCTGCCGGATCTACTGGCTGGGGAGGAATCACAACAAGAGTGATGCTTTGCAGCTAGGATTAAAAAGGTGGCATACATGGGCACCGAGCTGCCCATTGTCTCCCTTCAAAATGGGGAGATGTCTCTTGCCAAAAATCTTGCACTAAAATCTGCCAACTTGAAATATTCTTGTAGAGTGTTTGGAAGCTTCAGTTGTAGCAGCTTGCCAAGTTTTGCACAAGCCTAGACTTGTGCAAAACTTGTGTGTCACTTCTTCTGCGGGAGCTGTCAGTCTGCTTCCAGGTACAATTCAAGGTGATGATTATCAACTTTAAAGCCCTCTATGGCTTGGGACCATGTTATACCACATTCCTCTGTGCATTAATGTTTCACCTGTGGAGATGGGTGCCAGCATCAAATTCCTGGGAGTGCAGTTAACAAGTAGGCTGGCTTGGTTGCTCAACAGTAAGACCCTGGTGAAGCGAGCACAGCATCGCCTGCATTTTCTGCATCACATGAGAAAAGCACATCTTCCTTCCCCTGTCCTGACCACTTTCTACAGAGGGATGATCCTGTCACACAGCATCACAGTCTGGTTTGGAAGCATCACTGCTTCAGACAGGAAGGTGGTGCAGAGAGTGGTGAGGATGGCTGAAAAGATTATTGGCAGTTCCCTCCCTTCCATCCAGGACATAGCACAGAAGTGATGCATCAGCAGGGTCTGTAAGATTGTCTGGGACACTACACATCCTCTTCATGACCTGTTTTCCTTGTTACCTTCTGGGAGGAGGGGGCTTCATGGTATCCAAAGCAGAACATCCAGATTCAGTCACAGCTTTCTTCCATACAGTATTAACCTTGTGAACTCTAAAGATTCCTCCTTTTGTTATGCATTCAAGATGGACAGCAAATAATATTTATAAGTTACTTTTATGTAAGGGTGTAGGTCTATACATATGTTGTATATGGTATGTTTTTAAATGTGTGTTATGTATGTGCACAGTTGAGAGCAAGCAGCTAAATTTCATTTTTAATGTGTGCCGTTGTGCCCACAGGGAAAAAAATGACAATAAAGATTATTATCATTATCATTAAAGCCTTAGTAAGACCACACCTAGAATAGTGCAACCACTTTTGGTCACCACAGTATAAAAAAGATGTTGAGACTCTAGAAAAAGTGAAGAGAAGAGCAACAAAGATGATTCGGGGACTGGAGGCTAAAACATACATAGAACAGTTGCAGGAAATGGGCATGGCTAGTCTAGTGAAGAGAAGGACCAGGGGAGACATGACAGCAGCTCCAATATTTGAGGGGCTGTCACAGAGAGGAGGAGGGTCAACCTATTTTGCAAAGCACCTGAAGGCCTGACAAGGAATAATGGATGGAAACTGATCAAGGAGAGATTCAAAGTAGAAATAAGGAGAAATTTTCTGACAGTGAGAGCAATCAACCAATGTAACAGCTTCCCTTCAGAAGTTGTGGTAGCTTCATCCCTGGAAACTTTCAAGAGGAGTTTGGACTGCCACCTGTCAGAGATGGTGTAGGGTCTCCTGCTTGGGAGGGTGGTTGGACTAGATGACCCACAAGATCTATTCTATTCTATTCTATTCTATTCTATTCTATTCTATTCTATTCTATTCTATTCTATTCTATTCTATTCTATTCTATTCTATTCTATTCTATTCTATTCTATTCTATTCTATTCTATTCTATTCTATTCCATATTTTCTGTTCTATTCTATTCTATTCTATTATTCTATTCTATTCTATTCTATTCTATTCTATTCTATTCTATTCTATTCTATTCTATTCTATTCTATTCTATTCTATTCTATTCTATCCTGTTCTATTCTATTCTATTCTAATTTATTCCATATTTTCTATTCTATTCTATTCTATTCTATTCTATTCTATTCTATTCTATTCTATTCTATTCTATTCTATTCTATTCTATTCTATTCTATTCTATTCTATTCTATTCTAATTTATTCCATATTTTCTATTCTATTCTATTCTATTCTATTCTATTCTATTCTATTCTATTCTATTCTATTCTATTCTATTCTATTCTATTCTATTCTATTCTATTCTATTCTATTCCATATTTTCTATTCTATTCTATTCTATTCTATTCTATTCTATTCTATTCTATTCTATTCTATTCTATTCTATTCTATTCTATTCTATTCTATTTTATTCTATTCTATTCTATTCTATTCTATTCTATTCTAATTTATTCCATATTTTCTATTCTATTCTATTCTATTCTAATTTATTCCATATTTTCTTTTCTATTCTATTCTATTCTATTCTATTCTATTCTATTCTATTCTATTCTATTCTATTCTATTCTATTCTATTCTATTCTATTCTATTCTATTCTATTCTATTCTATTCTATTCTATTCTTTAAAGGTCCACCAGGATGGGAAGGTAGGGCTTCCTGAAAGTTCCATCAATTAGGGGTTGTCATCTGGTGAGACCATGAAAAAGGGCCTTCTCAGTGGTGGCCCCTTATTTATGGAACACAATACCTCCAGATGTATAGTTGACCTCCACCCTGAAAGGCCCTGAAGATGTGGTTTTGTCAGTGGATGTGAGGAACCTGAATGGAGACCAAGCCAATCAAGTGGGTAACTTGATTTTGTTTTGCTGTCATGGGAGGCAGGGTGGGTTGGTTTTTAAAAAAGACATTTGCAGGCTTCCCAGAATCACCTATGTGTGAGTTGGATGGCTACATAAATTTGGAAAGGAAGGAAGGAAGGAAGGAAGGAAGGAAGGAAGGAAGGAAGGAAGGAAGGAAGGAAGGAAGGAAGAGGGAATGAAACTTGAAGTGCTGGTGACATCTCACTGAAATTTCATCCAATTTCAGTGGTTACACAGAATAATCAATCAATCAGAATAGAGCTGGAAGGGACCTTGGAGGTCTTCTAGTCCAACCCCCTCCTCAAGCAGGAGACCCTATACCATTTCAGACAAGTAATTGTCCAGTCTCTTTTTTAAAGCCTCCAATGATGGAGCAACCACAACGTCTGAAGGCAAGCTGTTCCACTAGTTAATTGTCTTCTTTGTTAGGAAGTTTTTTTTTCCTTAATTCCAGGTTGCTTCTCTCCTTGATTAATTTGTCTCTTGTCTTGCCTTCTGGCGCTTTGGAGAATAAAATAAGAAAATAAGTCAGAGATTTTGGCCACTCAGTCTGAGAACTGAACCTCATTACGAAGGGGAGAAAGCTTTACTATCTTGGAGGACTTCACAATGTTACCTTGGATCAGAGTTAAGGAAATTTGATTGAAATTAGAATCCACTCTGGATAATGACAACTTATAATGTAGAATATTGGCTTGCTGCAGTGGTTTGGCCTTGAGTTAAAATAATTTCTTTTTGATAGATTTTTTTTTTGGGGGGGGGGAAAGCAAATTAAGGAAGACTGGTTCAGAAGCCATCATAAAGAATAATTGTACCACTAATATTTGTAATACAAAAGCTCTTTGACATATCATCAGGAATAGTCATCATCCCTATGGGGTTCAGATCCATCCAAAATTACTATTTTAAGTACAAAGCAAGTAGAAGGATATAATCAAAACATGACCAATACACCCACATGCTGACTGGGAAGTTAGATATTCTGGGATGCCTATTGTCAAAGTTTATTTTTATGTTCTCTGAATACATGTGTGACTTTCGAATAATCCTGGAATAAGGCACACCAGACAGAAGAAAAAAAATGGATATTGGGAAACATGTTTCTGCCTTTCCCCCAAAAACTATTTGGTATCATAAGCTTAATGAAAGGAGAACCATTTCGGCATAAAGAAAGATGCATTTTACACAAAGAGGACCTAATTGGAAACGGTTAGGAGAGGGAGTCATCCGAGCCTTGCCAGCAAAAAGAGCTCTGATAGGCAGAGAGATAAATAATGTCAGGAATCTCATTGGCCGGCTGGGAATATCAGTCTCAGAAAGTCTGTCACATTGTTCTGCCTTCCTCTGCATTTTCCATGGAGAGAACTGAAATTGCAATGTTCTGTGTTGACACCCCCACTGCACACAGAGAGAGAGACATACACCCCTTCAACAACAGGAGAAATACCATAGTAGCACTTTGTAGTTACTGATTTCAATTTGCAGATCTGCTTTGATGGAGTGACTCAGTTGGGCCCTCACAAACACAGGCAGGCAGGCAGGCAGATACCTAACATTACATACAGTACATGCATGCATAAATATATACATACAGAGCCAGTGGGGTCAAAAGGTTAAAGTACAAAGCTATAAATTAGGAAAATATGACATTATGCCTTCAGAGGGTAATCATTTTGGGGTAGGTCCTCATCTCTCTCTCTCTCTCTCTCTCTCTCTCTCTCTCTCTCTCTCTCTCTCTCTCTCTCTCTCTCTCTCTCTCTCTATCTATCTATCTATCTATCTATCTATCTATCTATCTATGTAGTATTTATGATCTATCTATCTATCTATCTATCTATCTATCTATCTATCTATGATCTATCTATCTATCTATCTATCTATCTATCTATCTATCTATCTATCTATCTTAGTATTTTCTATCTATCTATCTATCTATCTATCTATCTATCTATCTATCTATCTATCTATCTATCTATCTATCTATCTATCTATCTATCTAAGTATTTATGATCTAACTACGGTATCTATCATCTATCTCTATCTATCTATCTATCTATCTATCTATCTATCTATCTATCTTAATATTTATGATCTAACTATCTATATCATCATCTATCTATCTATCTATCTATCTATCTATCTATCTATCTATCTTTCTATCTATATCTTATCTATCTATCTATCTATTTATGATCTATCTATCTATCTATCTATCTATCTATCTATCTATCTATCTATCTATCTATCTAACATTTTAGTACATAATTTGGGACCTACAAACTTATATCATGTCCCCTTTCCTCCTCTGTCTTCTTTAACATTCAAAACTGGGTTGCATTAAATATTAAACTATGGTGGTGCAGAATGCGGTGTTTAAGGCTAATTTTGCCGACTGCCAGCAGTTCGATTCTTACTGGCTCAAGATTGATTCAGCCTTCCATTCTTCCAAAGTTGGTAAAATGAGATCCCAGATTGTTGGGGGCAAAATGCTGACTCTGTAAACCACTTACAGAGGGCTGTAAAGCACTGTGAAGCGGTATATGTCTAAGTGCTATTGCTATGTGCTACATTGCATAGTGGGAAGAGTTATTGAAAACTCCAAAATATGAACCATTAAGTTTCCCTAACTGAACCCACCTCATAGGCTTGATATTGTGGGGAGAATAGGAGGAGGAAGGTGTATTAGGTATGTTCACCACCTTGAGTTACCGTATTTATAAAAAAATAAGAAAGGTGGGACAACATATTTTTCAAAACATCCACATCCTGCATAAATTGAAGCAGATTTTACTCTATACAAGTTAAAACAGGATAGCTTCACCTTGTATTACTAACAACACAGAGGTTGTAATACACTCATATGAAAAAGAATGTTTATGTAGCATTGATAAATCTAATTCCATACTATTCTACCACAATGCCATTCTATCCTGCTTGTGAATGTATTCTTACACAGTCTTTGTCGAAGATATGTCTGTAGGAGTTTCATTTACGCTTCATAATGGGCTAATTCTGGGAATTTAGCAGGAATTAGTTTTCTTTTCAAGGTGACAAAAATATTTAGCATTTCAAAAGTGAAATGTTTGAATCTTTATTACACAGCTTTGATTTTTTCCCCAGTGTTTTGATTGATCATTACACCAGCTGTTCAAAATATACTTGGATCTTGGCTGCTGAGAATAAACCATGCATGAAAAAAAAAACACCTCCCTAATGCTTGAAGTACTTGCTAATGTTTTTGTATGAAGATTGTTTAAACTCTGTTGAAATATACCTGATAATCCTTTCATATATGCAGAATGATAGGTACCGTTCAAACTTACAACGGCAGCGAACACAGTGACATATGATGGTTTTTCACACTTACAACCGTTGCAGCATCCCCCTGGTCATGTAATTTACATTCAGATGCTTGACAACTGGCTCATATTTAAGATGGACGCGGCATCCCAGAATCCTGTGATCCCCTTTTTCAACCTTCTGACAAGCAAATCCAATGGGGAAGCCAGATTCACTTAACAACTGTGTTACTAAAAAGATAGAAAGAAGGTAAGGCAAGGCAAGGCAAGAAGATAAGATAAGGTAAGGTAAGGTAAGGTAAGGCAGGGTAAGGTAAGGCAAGACAAGGCAAGACAAGAAGACAAGACAACAATAACAATAACAATAACAATAACAATAACAATAACAATAACAATAACAATAACAATAACAATAACAATAACAATAACAATAACAATAACAATAACAATAACAATAACAATAACAATAACAATAACAATAACAATAACAATAATAAGTTGGAAGGGACCTTGGAGGTCATCTAGTCCAACCCCCTGCTCAGGCAGGAAACCCTATAGCATTTCAGGCAAATGGCTGTCCAGTCTCTTCTTAAAAACTTCCAGGTAAGGTAAGGTAAGGTAAGGTAAGGTAAGGTAAGGTAAGGTAAGGTAAGGTAAGGTAAGGTAAGGTAAGGTAAGGACAGGACAGGACAGGACAGGACAGGACAGGACAGGACAGGACAAAACAACTTTTATTGTCATTTTTTTATTAGCATCCCAGACAACCTTGCAGACCCTGCTCAAGCAACGCTTCTGTGCTATGTCCTGGATGGGAGGGAGGGAACTGCCAATGATCTTTTCTGCCATCCTCACCACTCTCTGCACCGCCTTCCTGTCTGAAGCAGGGATGCTTCCAAACCAGACTGTGATGCTGTATGACAGGATGCTCTCGATGATTTAAGAACTGCAGTGATTCACTTAACAAAAGTGGTGAGAAAAGTCGTAAAATGGGGCAAAACACCCTTAACAAACTTCTCACTTAACAACATAAATTTTGGGCTCAGTCATGGTCATAAGTCAAGGACTACCTGTTATCAGTTAAGGATAAATAGGACAGATAAACAGGCAGATTGACAATGGGGACTGTCTCTATAATTTATACCCCATAAGCATTTCTGTTAAAAGGACTCAGAGATCCAATGTAAAAAGAGGCAATTTTGTTTTGGATGCACACAGACAAGTGGAAGAAATCTGACAATGGAAATCACAGAGAAAGATCTTTTGTGCAAAAATGAAGTGTTTTGTTCAAAACTATCGTTCCCTAGAGAAACTATAAAGAATCTTCTGGAATAACCTTCATTGTAAGCAGAAATGACTGGCGTTTATTTTGCCTACAATCACCAACGTGCCTGAAACAGAACACAGTTCCCAAAGTTTTGTGTGCCTCGAAAGTGCCCTAATGAGTTGAAATTTTTAATTTGACAGAAGGTCAAAGTGATTTAAATGCATGAACGTAGTCATAGATCACAGGCCTGATATTTGTTTGTTAGTCAGCTTATTACTTGATATATATGCCCTGCATTTTTCTCTAAAAGCATGTAAGATAATTATTATAAAAAAATAAAAATAAAAAAGCAACAGGCTATACAAAGTTTAAAATACAGATTAAAAATCAGCAATGTAATAATTAACCAAAATTATCAAGCAATTCAAAGCGTGGTGAATGAGATGGTTTCCACACTTCTCTCCCCTCCAGAAATACCACAAAAATGGGAAATATATGTAACTCACAAAGAAATGAATTGCATAGTCTCAGACCTATTGAGAAGGTGGCCTTATCTTACATTCTAAAAAGATGAGCTTCTGACCACAGAAACGTCTTGAAAAGTGTTTCCTCTCTCGATTTCAACAAGCTGAGTCATTCTTAACGAGAAAAGTAACCCCTTCAATATCCAGGCCCTAAGCTGTTTAAAGCTTCAAAAGTCAATAAATTCACCTGTCGGAAGGTAGTAATGGATAAGAGCAAAATAAGTCATGAACTTGTAGTTAACAAGTGTGCACACTGCTGTTTATTGCTATACAAGCAAAATATGTTTACACGATCTTTAGTGAATATTGCATCTCTCTCTTTGTCTGTCTTCCCCTCCTTCCCCTCCTTCTCTCTCTCTCTCTCATTGATCAATCTATCTATCAATCTGTAGACAAATAAATAAATAAATAAACCTTTATTGTCAAAGTACAACATGTGCACATTGAGATTAGCTGAGCCTCCCCCTCCCATGCTCTCTCCCCCC
The DNA here is from genome assembly GCF_964194415.1 of Vipera berus. Lineage (NCBI taxonomy): Eukaryota > Metazoa > Chordata > Lepidosauria > Squamata > Viperidae > Vipera > Vipera berus. The sequence goes on along the minus strand of NC_138204.1, from coordinate 210,098,180 downwards.
AACACACAGTGACAACAAACCCTCCATCCCACCACACCATGTGAACCAACTACACCACACACCGGCCTCCCAAGTCAATTCTGCATAAGATTATGTCCCATTTAAAAGCCTAACAGCCCATGGATAAAAGCTGTTTTTCAGACAGCGCCTAAACCAGGAACTGCCAAGACCACTCCCGTCCAATGTGGATAGGACAAGCCACTATATATATAATTTTATAGCCCAAGGCCATCTACAGGCAGTAGCCACAGCAGTGGCAGCTCATATTTGTGTAAATTTTTTGGCTTGCTAGAAACAACCAACTCGGAGGACCCCACAACCATCCATCCATCCATCCATCCATCCATCCATCCACCCACCCACCCACCCATCCATCCATCCACCCCACAACCATCCATCCATCCATCCACCCACCCACCCACCCACCCACCCATCCATCCATCCATCCATCCATCCATCCATCCATCCATCCATCCATCCATCCATCCATCTATCTATCTATCTATCTATCTATCTATCTATCTATCTATCTATCTATCTATCTATCTATCTATCTATCTATCTATCTATCATAGATAAGTGCAAACATGTACACTAATGAATCTAAGTATACAGTATGCTAACAAACCTCAGCTAAGGGCCTAAGAATCCTGTTCCTTAATCCATAAGAGAAATATTTAGCAACTAGTTTCTGCTTCCTCCGACTTTTAGTTATTTTCAGGGCAGATTTAGGAAAGCTAACAACTTCTCTTTTTAACCCACTCTTGCCCAGTTCTCGCATGCCTAGACCACTTTCGCTTGCTCCCCACCGTTCACAATCCAGGGTTGCAGTTTCCTTTTGGCTGGCTCTTTTTGGCTTCAGCTGCCTCGGGCTTCTTCCTGATTCCTCTCTCTGGCCATATTTGGCTCCTTGTTCTCCCAGCTGTTGCCTTCTCTGCTCCACATCTGCTTGTTTTTCACTCCAACATCTCCTGCCAAAATTAGGAGGGGGGAGAGACACCTCTTCCTTCAGTCAGCCTGCTGGGATATATTTTGTACTTCTTTGGAAACCTACAGCTTGTGCCAGTTTGCAAGTTTAAATCTCCACCTTCATCCTCTTTTGTTTGCAAATGGTTGAATGACTAATGTGCACTGGACACACACACACAGAGAATGTGTGTGAGAGAGAGAGAGAAAGAGAGAGACAGAGAGAGAGAGAGAGAGAGAGAGACAGAGAGAGACAGAGAGAGACAGAGAGAGACAGAGAGAGACAGAGAGAGAAAGAGAGAGAGACAGAGAGAGACAGACACAGAGAGAGAGAGAGAGAGAGAGGGAGAAAAATGACTTTGATAGCCTCATGTAACAATTTATTATTTCAGGGCAATTTTTCCTTCCATAATACAGATAGTCCTGTACAACAATCCATTTAACGACTATTCAAAGTTACAACAGCACTGAAGAAAGTGATTCATGACCATTTTTCACAATTGTGACCATTGCCACATCACCACGGTCACATAATTTACATTCGGATGCTTGACAACAGACTCACATTTATGACGATTGCAATGTCCTGGGGTCATGTGATCCCTTTTCGCAACCTTCTGACAAGCAGAATCCATGGGGGAAGCCAGATTCACTGAACAACTGTGTTACTATTTTAACAACTGCAGTGATTCGCTGCAAGAAAAGTCGTACAATGGGGCAAAAGTCACTGAAGGAATTTCTCAGTTAGCAATGTACATTCGGGACTCAATTTGTTGTTATTAAGTCAAGGACTACCTGTAGCTTAAGTTTTCTGTGACTGCTGCAAAAACATCTAGTCCAGACCTGGTTCCTTGCACCAGTTATGAGTCTAAATGCATTTTTGCATAACTGTAACTTCTACAGGGAACTTCTAAGGGACGCGGTGGATCAGTGGGTTAGGACACTGAGCTTGTCGATCAGAAGATCGGCAGTTTGGCGGGTCGAATCCCGAGTGCCACATAACAGAGTGAGTGCCTGTTACTCGTCCCAGCTTCTGCCAACCTAGCAGTTTGAAAGCACATAAAAATGCAAGTAGAAAAATAGGGACCACTACGGTGGGAAGGTAACAGCGTTCCGTGCGCCTCTGGCGTCTAGTCATGCCGGCCACATGACCACGGAGACGTCCTCGGACAAGTGCTGGGTGTTTGGCTTTTAAACGGACATGAGCACCGGCCCCTAGAGTTGGAAACAACTAGCACACATGTGTGGGGGAACCTTTACCTTTACCTTTAACTTCTACACAATATTTAAGGATGGACCTAGAATGCAGTGTAATCGGGAAGATCCATTGGACTAGGATAGAAAGGAATGCAATGAGCACTCAATATATAAAGGTGCAAATGTGTTCCTTGCCACAGCTCTCACCTATTAATCAAGTGGCACTGGGATCAAGAAACATGTCCAGAGTTTTATTCTGCTCTTTTAAGAAAATTGTGACTCTGTACAAAACCACCTGAATGTCATTTCCCAAGTCCAGTTTCCTACATATGCATGCTACTCCTGTAGAAATTCAACTTCAGCTTGTTCTCTGATCCAGTCTACTATCAAGGGTTGATAATATTGAACGGGAATAACTGCTTGTGAATTCACACCAAATCTGTATCAGATGTTTTGCATTGGTTGTACAAACTTTCGGGTATTTTGGAGGGACAAATTGTCCTGAAATAAGAAATGGTTAAAGAGCCGTGGTGGCACAGTGCTTAGAATACAATATATAGCTCCTAAGCTAGTTCTCAACTATTGCACCAAATTGGCTCTCAAAGATAACAACTATTTTTCTTGGAATCAATGGTTAGGTACAAGAGAATTGATGTCCTCTCTCAATGCTTTCACCCAAACACCACAAAGGGACCATTCTAATAATAATAATAATAATAATAATAATAATAATAATAATAATAATAATAATAATAATAATAATAATAATAATAATAATAATAATAATAATAATAATAATAATAATAATTTATTCAGCCTGTTCATCATCATTTCTTGTTGTTTTCTTTTTAGCCAATGTTCCTAGATGTTGAATTTCCACATCTGTAAAAACTTTATTACGGATGATGAAGCGTCTTTGATCCATTAATCGTTTGGTTACGTCACTTTCCGGATGCTTTTCCTTCCACAGTTGCATCATTCTTTTTTGAAATCCCCTGGCTGTTGGTTCTGCCTAGTAGTAGCATTGGATGGTTTCTCGATTTTCTTCAGTTGCCCAGGTTTTGCACTTTTGTTCCAGTCACTTTACAGTTCTACGTTTTGGTTCCCCAGCAGTAACGGCTGAGCCTTGTGGCCCATTTTTCGACAGATGTCTAGGAACCATAGCATCTGACATGGTCCTTGTTGACCTGAGTGACGACCAATCTGGTATGGATTTTTTTTTATTTCTTGTCATCATTGGTGATGGGAGGTGCCTGGGTTGGTTCATGGTGGCTAAGCCACTACCAATCAGAAGACCAGTAATCCCATAACCATAGGGATCACACCCGATAGCTGTCCAGGCCCAACCTTAAACTTTTGGAAAGAACTGTGGGAAAACCCAGTGGAACATAAAACAGAAAACAATTTGTATCCTGCAGAAAAAAAGGAAATTATAAAAAAAATCAAGAGGAACAAAAGATCAGCTGCTCACTGACAAAATGGTACTTAAAAATGCAAAATGACAAAAACATATTTAAATATGGCGTGGATTGATTACAAGAAAGCATTTGACTCATTACCCCACAGTTGGATTAATGCGTGTTTGGAAAACTTTGGAATCAGCAAAAACTTCTGTACATTTTTGAAAGCAAATATGCAAAAATGGAAAACAGTTCTAACAGCAAATGGGGAGAACATTGGTGAAATCAACATCAGATGAGGAATCTTCCAAGGGGACTCTCTTTCACCACTACTGTTCAACATCACATTAATTCCATTGACAATAATATTACAAAACACAAAACTGGGATACCACATCTCAAACCAGTATGGCAAGATAAACCATCTACTATACACGGATGACTTAAAACTGTATGCAAAAAGCCACACTGAACTAGAATCAATATTCAACACAGTTCAACTGTTTAGCAGTGACATCAGAATGGACTTTGGACTTGGAAAATGTGCTATATTATCCATGCAATGAGGAAAAGTGGGAAAAATAGAAGGAATAGAACTGGGAAATGGAAGTATTACGAAAGCATTAGCAAAGGATGATGATTACAAACACCTAGGCATATTGGAAGCAGATAACATCTTGAATGGAAAAGTCAAAGAATCAACACAAAAGAATCAATACATCAGAAGATACAAAATACTAAAATCAAAGCTGAATGCTGGAAATATAATTAACGCCATTAATACATGGGCAGTCCCAGTGATACGCTACCCAGCTGGAATAATCAACTGGACATAGGCCGAATTGGAACACCTAGCCTGGAAAACACGTAAACTTTTGAACATGCACCATGCTCTACATCCAAGAAGTGACATCAACAGATTGTACCTGCCAAGAAGAATAGGGGGCAGAGGGCTACTACAAATCCACCAAACTGTAGAAGAAAAACAAAGTTTGAATGACTATGTGAATCAAAGTACAGAAAAATTGCTGCAGGCTGTGAAAACAGAGAGCATTATCAAAATAACAGAAACAAAGGCAGAATATAAGGAAAAACAGCTGGATGATAGATTAAATAGATGAAAAACCAAAGCTTTGCATGGACAACATTTGAAAAACATTGAAGGAAAATGTGATAACAAATTGACATGGGCATGGCTTAAGATGGGAACCATCAAGAAAGAAGCGGAAGGCTTAATACTGGCTGCTCAAGAACAAACTAATGCCATGAAAGCAAAGATACAAAAATCTACTGACAATCCAAATTGCCAACTTTGCAACACCAAAGTTGAAACTGTTTCACATTTAATATGTGAGTGTAGCAAAATTGCGCAAATGGATTACAAAGCTAGACATGACCGAGTTGCTAAACTAATCCACTGGGCATTGTGTAAAAAATATGACTTGCCTGTGTCCGAAAAGTCATGAGAACATAGGGTGGAAAAAGTTGTCGAGAATGAGAGGGTGAAGACCTTGTGGGACTTCCAAATAGAGACAGATCACCATTTGGAACACAACACGCCAGATATCGCAGTCATAGAGAAACAAAGTGTACAGTTGATTGCTATCGATGTACCAGGAGATGCCAGAGTCGAAGAAAAAGAACTGGAAAAAAATTATGAAATACTGCGACCTGGCCATCGAAACTGCACAATTATGGATGAAACGCGTAACAGTGATACCCATTGTCATTGGGGCACTAGGAACTATGTCCAAAAACTTTGCAAAATACATCAAGAAATTGCAGCTTCTTGCAATAACTCCAGCAAAGGTACAAAAAACTGCGCTACTCGGAACATCTTACATTTTAAGGAGGTACCTGGTTGATACCTAGGATGCTGGCAGCAACCCGTGTCAACCATTACTGCCAGTCAATTTGAGTGTTCAGTTGACTGAGTTTCATGTTTTATGAATAAAAGTTTTATATAATGATGATGATGATGATGATGATGATGATGATGATGATGATAATAATGATGATGATGATGATGATGATGATGATGATGATGATGATGATGGCTGCCATAGTTGCTGACTTTGACTGAGCTCAGGAAAGCTAAGTGGGGGTTAGACCTGGTGAGAGTCTGGCTCTACTTGAAGGAAACTGAGTGGAGGGAGGGAGGGAGGGAGGGAAGGAAGGAAGGAAGGAAGGAAGGGAGGGAGGGAGGGAGGGAGGGAGGGAGGGAGGGAAGGAAGGAAGAAAGGAAGGAAGGAAGGAAGGAAGGAAGGAAGGAAGGAAAAGAAGGAAAAATGTGGAGGAAAGAAAGGAAGGCAGGAGGGAGGGAGAAAAAGGAGGGAGAATAAATATGGAATAAAGGAAGAGAAAGGGAGGGAGGGTAGGGAAGAAGGAAGGAAGGAAAGGAAAAGAGGAAGCAAAGGAGGGAGGGAGGGAGGAAAAAAGAAGGAAAGGAAATAAAGAAGGAAGGAAGGAAAAGAGGGAAGGAAGGGAGGAGGGGAGGGAGGGAGGAAGAGAAAGAAAGAAAGAAAGAAAGAAAGAAAGAAAGAAAGAAAGAAAGAAAGAAAGAAAGAAAGAAAGAAAGAAAGAAAGAGAGAGAGAGAGAGAGAGAGAGAGATTGTGATTATATATAACACTGTCTTTACTTGAGCTGAAGGAGGGGCAGGTTCATGGAAGAAGACATCAAATGAGATCTGAATGTTAAAAGAACACATTTTTAAAAATGTTTCTTCTGTCAGGTATCATCTCATCTCAGGAAGTAGATTTATTTCTATTTCTTTAAAGACATTCATTTGTATGTAAATTGTACACAATGATACATCTCAGCTTTCTCCTTTCATTTGTATGTAGCGGTACCGAGTAGCTATCAGCATCCAGCTATCAGTGGGGATGTTCAAAAGGTCAAGGGCATTAGTAGGGAGCTGAATATACCCAGTAATTTCAAAGGAACAATGTCAACAGTACCCTTTCAAATACATCTATTTGGTGCTAAGACCTCATTACAAAATGTGCTGTGTTGAGTGGAATGCTTAATCAGACGGTAAGGCAAGCAACTTACAGTTGTGCTTTCCTGTCAGGCCTAAAATCCACTCAAGCCGGTGTTGAGACAAATGACAACCAACAATGGGGCATAATAAATATGTCATATGCTGGTAGTGCCTCTGACTTGCATTGAATAACAATAATCTGCAGCAATCTAAGTAGTTTCAGCCATCACTGGTGCCCCCTGCGTGCAGCAAAGCCACAGCAGTGACACACAAGGAATTGCTGTCGTTTTGGAGCAGGTGTTTTAGATGTGTTGTCTACATTCTAGCTCAGACTAGCTGAGGTTCTACATATAGAATAGAATAGAATAGAATAGAATAGAATAGAATAGAATAGAATAGAATAGAATAGAATAGAATAGAATAGAATAGAATAGAATAGAATAGAATAGAATAGAATAGAGTAGAGTAGAGTAGAGTAGAGTAGAGTAGAGTAGAGTAGAGTAGAGTAGAGTAGAGTAGAGTAGAGTAGAGGTAGAGTAGGGTAGGGTAGGGTAGGGTAGGGTAGGGTAGGGTAGGGTAGGGTAGGATAGGATAGGATAGGATAGGATAGGATAGGATAGGATAGGATAGGATAGGATAGGATAGGATAGGATAGAATGGACCTTGGGGGTCTTCTAGTCCAGCCCCCGGCTCAAGCAGGAGAACCTATACCATCTCAGACAGGTGATTGTCCAGTCTCTTCTTGAAAATTTCCAGTGATGGGGCACCCACAATTTCTGGAGGCAAAGCTGTTCCACTGGTTAGTTGTCCTCACTGTCAGGAAGTTTCTCCTTAGTTTCAGGTTGTTTCTCTCTTTGATCAGTTTCCAACCATTATTTCTCGTCCTTCCCTCTCGTGCTTTGGTGAACATCCTGGCCCCCTGTGCCTTGTGGCAGCCCCTCAGATACTGGAACACTGCTATCATACCTCCCCTATTTCTTCTTTTCTTTAGACTAGCCAAACTCAAGTCCTGCAGCCGTTCTTCCTATGTTTTAGTCTCCAGGCCTTTGATCATCTTAGTTGCTCTTCTCTGAATTTTTTTCCAAAGTCTAAACATCTTTTTTGTGATATAGTGACAAAATTGGCTGCAGTATTCCAGGTGTGGTCTTACTAGGGTTTTATAAAGCGATAATAAGGCTTCACGTGATCTTGATTCTATGCCTCTGTTTATAGAACCCAGGATTTTATTACCTCTTTTAGTTGCTGCTGCACACTGCTGGCTCATCGTCTATTGATCGTCCTCTTAGGACTCCAAGGTCCCTCTCACAGTTACTGTTTTTAAGCCAGGCCTCATCCAATCTGTACTTGTGCCTTTGTTTTTTTCTGCCTAAATGTAAAACTTTACTTTTCTCCAAATTGAAACTTATTTTATTGGACAGGACCCATTGTTCAAGTTTGTCTAGATCTGTTTGGATCCTGAGTTAGTCTTCTGGGGTGTTGGCTACTCCTGTCAGTTTGGTGTCATCTGCAAATTTGATGAGTTCCCCTTCAATTCCATCATCTAAGTCATTTATGAAGATATTGAAGAGTACTGGGCCTAAGATGGAACCATGTGGTACCCCACTGCTTACTTCCCTCCATCTGGATGTAATGCCATTGAGGACTACTCATTGAGTACAGTTTTTCAGCCACCCACAGATCCATCTGGTGGTGATGTTGTCTATTCCTCCTCTTTCTAGTTTACCAAGAAGTAGGTTGTGGTCTACTTTATCAAATGCCTTACTGAAATCTAAGTATACTACGTCCACAGCATTTTGCTGGTCTACTAATTTAGTCAAAGAATGAAATAAGACTGGTTTGGCATGATCTCTTTTTAACAAACCCGTGCTGGCTACTGGTTATGACTTTGTTGGCTTCTAGTTGTTCGCAGATCTGTTTTTTATTATCTTTTCTAGGATCTTCCCAGGTATTGGTGTTAAACTGATTGGTCTGTAGTTTCCTGGGTCCGTTTTTTTTTCCTTTTCTTTCTTGAAGATGGAAACCACATCAGCCCATTTCCAATCCTCAGGTACTTCCCCAGTGCTCCAGGATTTCTGAAAAATGTGGTGCAATGGTTCTGAGATAACATCTGCCAGCTCCTTCAGAACTCTGGGATGTAATCTGTCAGGCCCCGGTGATTTATATTCATCAAGAGCCTTGGTGGAGCGGTAGGCTAATGCCTCCTTAAGTAACACCAGCTGCCTGCAATTAGTGCAGGTTCGCATCCCACCAGGCTCAAGGTTGACTCAGCCTTCCATCCTTCCGAGGTAGGTAAAATGAGGACCCAGATTGTTGGGGGCAATAAGCTGACTTTGTAAAAATGCCGCTTGGGGTGTGTGTGAAAGCCCTAATAAGCAGGCATATACATAGAATGAAGGCTACTGCTAAGCTTGTAAGCCGCCCTGAGTCTTCGGAGAAGGGCGGGATATAAATGGAATTAAAATAAATAAAAATAAATAAATCAAGGTCAGATAGGTGTTCTCTTACCATTTTATTGCTTATTTTAATTTTTGTTTCTAATTCGTCTTTTTCGATGGTTTTTTTTTTGGTATGTTGGGCTATAGTTTCTTTTTGTGTGAAGACTGATGCAAAGTATGAGTTAAGCAGCTTGTCAAGTTTCTGACGTATGGGCTTTTCAAGTGACTCTGAGGCATTGTTTATCTTAAAAGTCCTTTATTTACGGTAATACCCCGGCAAATGCTTGCTCGAAGGAAGCTGGAATCTGAAATCTCTGCCCCCATACACAATATATTAAACACAATTCTCCACCTTTCTAACTTTGTCATTAATCACATTCTCCAATTAATTTAAAGAATCACTTTCCCTTCCGTTAAGACAACCAGCCAAGTTCTTATCTTTTTTTAATTTCAGACGGCCTTGAGGTACAATCTTCCTTCTCCCTCCTCCCAGCCGTAACCCTATCTCTTAAAGCAATACACAAGTTTAACATATGAAATAGCTACTTCTTCATCTCTTCTCAAGCAAGAACATTCAATATTAGCAGCGTTGACACAGCTTTGCTTTCTCCCTGTTGACTGAAATTTCCTTGCCATCTTCTCTCTTTAGTGGGCCTACAGTTTCCTTGACTTTTTTCTTGTTGTTAATATGTTGCAAGAAACTTTTTTTATTATTATCCTGGATTTCTGTTGCAAGTCTTTGTTCATTCTGAGCCTTTGCTTTCCTGACTTCATCTTTGCATGTTCTGGCTGTCTGCTGATAATCAGCCTTAGTTATGTGCCCCTCTTTCCATTTTTTGCATTTGTCCTTTTTGTCTTTCAGTTTGTCAGAGAGATCTTTGTGCAGCCATGCTGGTTTCTTCTTAAATTTGTTTTTCTTTCTCAATGGTATTGTGCTGGTCTGGGCTTTTATGATCACATTTTTCAGGGTTTCCCATGCTTGTTGGGTTGTTTTCCCCTTTAGGACTTTCATCCACGGGATCTTTCCTAGGTTCTCTCTGAGTTTGTTAAAATTGGCTTTTTTGAAGTTTAAGACACTGGTTGGATTTTTTTTTCTATTGCTAGTGTTTGCATTATATTAAATTCCAGTATGACGTGGTCACTTTCACCAAGGTTCCGGCAATTTCAATTCCCTCTATCACATCTTCTCTATTTGTAAGGATTAAGTCCAGTATAGCTTTACATCTAGTTCCCTCCTCCAATGTTTGGGTGAAAAAGTTGTCGGCTAGGTTGGTTAGGAATCTGATTGATCTCCCACTCATTGCAGTTTGTCTCCCAGTTGATACCTGGATAGTTGAAGTCTCCTATTACTATTGTGGTATGCTTCCTACATATATTTGTTAACTGGTTTGCAAAGAGTCCATCTATTTCTTCTGATTGGTTGGGTGGCCTGCAATATAAACCTATGGTAATGTCACTTTTTTTGCTCTTTTATATTGACCCATATACATTCTGGAGAGATTTTATCTTTGATTTATTTATTTATTTATTTAATGGGACTTATATGCCGCCCTATCTCCCAAAGGACTCAGGGCGGCTAACAACAATAAAATACAAGAGAATACAAATATTAAAATTAAAATTAAACTATATCTATAGCCCCAATTAATAAAACCTTAAAACCAGATTAAAAACCCCATTATCATCAGTCCAGGTTGGCCTGTTGGAAAAGAAATGTCTTAAGGTCACAACGAAAGGACCGGAGGTCTGGGGTCATCCGGAGCTCCAGGGGAAGCTGATTCCACAGGGCAGGTGCCCCCACAGAGAACGCCCTCCCCCTGGGGGTCACCAGCCGACATTGTCTGGCCGACAGCACCCTGAGGAGGCCCTCTCTGTGTGAGCGCACAGGGCGATGGGAAGTCGTTTCTGGGAACAGACGGTCCTGCAAGTATCCCGGGCCTAGGCCATGTAAGGCTTTAAAGGTAAGTACCAGCACCTTAAATCTCACCCAGAGAACAACTGGTAACCAATGCAGCTCACGCAGGAGGGGTGTAATATGGGAGTTTCGGGATGCTCCCATCACAACCCGCGCAGCCGCATTCTGCACCAGCTGTAGTCTCCGGGTGGTCTTCAAGGGCAGCCCCATGTAGAGAGCATTGTAGTAATCAACACGGGAGGCAATGAGCACATGAGTGACTGTACATAAAGCATCTCGGTCCAGACAGGGGCGCAACTGGTGCACCAGGCAAACCTGGGCAAATGCCCCCCTGGCCACGACTCCTATATGATCTTCTAAACTGAGTCGTGCATCCAGGAGGACACCTAAGTTGCGTGCCCTATCAACAGGAAATAACACCTCTCCCCCCATAACCAAAGATGGAACATCCTGGACTACATGAGATGTCGGTACATAAAGCCACTTGGTCTTGGTCAGGTTGAGTTGGAGCCTGTTCTTCCCCATCCAGATTCGTACCGCTTCCAGGCAATGGGGCATCACGTCAAGGGCATCACTAGGTTGGTTCGGGGTAGAGATGAAAAGCTGGGTATCATCAGCATATTGATGATACCTTACCCCGAAACCGTGGATGATCTCACCCAGTGGCTTCATATAGATGTCGAACAGGAGGGGAGAGAGGACCGACCCCTGGGGCACCCCACAATCGAGGGGCCTCGGGGTTGACCTCTGCCCTCCTGCCAACACCGTCTGTGAACGGCCCGAGAGGTAGGAGGAGAACCACTGTAAAATGGTTTCTCCCACTCCCAAACCCCCGAGACGTCACAGCAGGATACTATGGTCGATGGTATCAAAAGCCGCTGAGAGAGCTAATAGGACCAGGACAGAGGAATAACCCCTATCCCGGGCCCACCAGAGATCATCCACCAGTGCGACCAATGCCGTTTCCGTGCTGTACCCGGGCCTGAAACCCGATTGGTACAGATCCAGATACTCAGTTTCCTCCAGGACCAGCGGGAGCTGCCGTGCCACCACGCTCTCAACAACCTTCGCAAGAAAGTGAGGGTTGGAGACAGGACGTGCATTCCTGTAGATATGTAGTGTTCTCTTACATAGAGTGCAACTCCCCCTCCTCTTTTTGTAGACCTCTTTCTTTTGAACAATTTGTATCCATCCATCAGTACATTCTATTCATGGGTTTCGTCCCACCAGGTTTCTGTTATGTCAACTATGTCATACCCTCCCTCGTGTACTATTGCTTCTACTTTGCCCTGTTTGTTCCCCAAGCTTTGAGCATTTGTATATAAGCATTTAAGACTTTTATGCCTGTCCATGGATATGTTTCCTGCATCTCCTAGTTGTTGTTTGAGTTTTTCTTTTTTCTTTTTTCTCATCACTGTGTTCCTCATTCTTTGATTTTTCTTAGGATTGTGATTGGTTTGGGTTCTAGAGATTCTACAGATTGGTTACCCTTCCCCCTCAGTTTTAGTTTAAAGCTCTCCTGATGAGTTGGACTGTAAGTATCACCAAAGTAGAGAAACAATCCTGTATTTTCCCCACCACTTCTCATTCCAGTTGACGATCATTTGCTCACCAATGTCTTTTAATAGAAAAGAGAAATTTTGGAGAAATCCTTTGGGAGGATTTGTTTATGGGTTGTGCGTGCTAAGGGTGTTGCATGCAAGAGACCTATACTTTATTTTTCAATTACAGGTAATCTTTGATTTACAACCAGATCTGAGGTTGGAATTATGATCGTAAGCTGTTGCAGTTGTAAGTTGAGGCTCCCATGGGATGGGAAGTAATTTTCACATTTGATAAAATTCATTTATCAAATGTCTCACTTAGAAACAGAAATTTTGGGCTCAATGGTGGTCGTAAGATGAGGACCACCCTTATTCCATGTGAGTTTAAAAGAGCTTAACTTTTAATCACTTGCAATCTTTTCTTCATTGTTTAGTTTTCAGGAACAAAGACATCAATAGAAAAGGGAGAAATGGAACGGAATTTTCAGATTTTTTAAAAAATATTGAAAACGGATCCACATCAAAGCAAAATGAGCTTTTGAGCTGTAAAACTCATCTCTCTCTCTCTCTCTCTCTCTCTCTCTCTCTCTCTCTCTCTCTCTCTCTCTCTCTCTCTCTCTCTCTCTCTCTCTCTCATTCTCATTCTCTCTCATTTTCATTCTCAATCTCTCTCTCTTTCTCATTGTCTCTCTATCTCTCTCATTCTCATTTTCTCTCATACTCTCTCTTTCTCTCTCATTCCCTCTCTCTCTCATTCTCATTCTCTCTCATTTTCTCATTCTCTCTCTCTTTCTCTCTCATTCTCTCTCATTTTCTCTTTCTCTCTCTCTTTCATTCCCATTCTCTCTCTCATTCCCTCTCTCTCATTTTCTCATTCTCTCTCATTCTCTCTCATTCTCTCTCATTCTCATTCTCTCTCTTTCTCTCTCATTCTCTCTCTTTCTCTCTCATTCTCTCTCTCATTTTCTCTTTCTCTCTCTCTTTCATTCTCATTCTCTCTCTCTCATTCCCTCTCTCTCATTTTCTCATTCTCTCTCTTTCTCTCTCATTCTCTCTCTCATTCTCTCTCATTCTCATTCTCTCTTTTTCTCTCTCATTCTCTCTCTCTTTCTCTCTCATTCTCTCTCTCATTTTCTCTTTCTCTCTCTCTTTCATTCTCATTCTCTCTCTCTCATTCCCTCTCTCTCATTTTCTCATTCTCTCTCTCTCTCTCTCTCTCTCTCTCTCATTCTCTCTCTCTCATTCTCATTCTCTCTCTCTCTCTCTGCCACTTTGCCAGTGTGAGACCTTTTAAGAACATGCAGTGTGCTTTAAATGCTCACTGCTATTAGCAATGCTGGAAATATCTGTATACACAGCTAAGATAACAGACAGGTGCGTGCGGAGGAAAACTTTTCCAGAGATTTCACCTTCAGGTACGAGAGGCATTGTAAAGTCAGTGCAAAGCATGCTGGGTAGAAGGAGCAAGTTGCTGACAAAGGCCAAAGTTTAAATAAAACATGTTCCGTGCAGTTAAATCAATACTTTATTTGTTAAGGCGAAGTAAAAGTACAAAAAAGCTTGTACGACTAGGCATAAAAAAGGGGCAGAAATCAATGCCAGTTAATTTAGCATGCTCAAGCAGTCGCGGATGCTGTTATGTATGAATAATTCACCAATAGATATTTATTGTGGACATACTTTGTTTGGTTTGGATGAAGTTTTGCCCCTCGTTTGACCTGAATCCTGCAAAGAATGATAGCCAAGTTACTGAAATCACATTTTCAGACAATACCCTGGGGGGTATTTGCACATCAATCTCAGAATGGTTTGGGGAGATGAAATGTCTGATTGGTTTAACACAAATAGCATTATCCTACAAAATTTTAATGGTAGTTTGTTATATTCTTCCCCCGCCCCCTTTCAGCGGAGTGGTGTTGCCTCTTGGACATAAATCTTGCTTTGTTGTGTGGGTGTGTGTAATAATGAGCATCAATTAGGCAGAGCAAATGTTTGCCGAAAATCATTAGTTGCTTTCTTTCTCTCTCTTTCCCCCCCCAAGACTTCTAACTTCTTCCTTCCCTCCACACAAGGATATTTGCAAGATGTTAATCCACCCATCTGCTTGACCTACTTCCCTCTGTAGCAACCTATTCTACAATCAACCTATCCTCCAAAGCACCTGAAGGCAGAGCAAGAAGCAACTGATGGAAACTAATCAAGGAGAGAAGCAACCTAGAACTAAGGAGAAACTTCCTGACAGAACAATTTTTTATTTATTTTTTTATTTTATTTTTAATCCCATTTATATCCCGCCCTTCTCCGAAGACTCAGGGCGGCTTACACTCTAAGCACAAATCAAATGTGCTTAGCAATAGCCTTCATTCTATGTATATGCCTGCTTATTAGGGCTTTCGCCCCCCCCCCCAAGCGGCATTATTACAAAGTCAGCTTATTGCCCCCAACAATCTGGGTCCTCATTTTACCTACCTCGGAAGGATGGAAGGCTGAGTCAACCTTGAGCCTGGTGGGATGCGAACCTGCACTAATTGCAGGCAGCTGGTGTTACTTAAGGAGGCATTAGCCCACTGCTCCACCAAGGAGATCAGTGGAACGACTTGCCTCCAGAAGTTGTGGGTGCTCCAAGTTTTTGAGGAGAGGTTGGACAACCATTTGTCTGAAATGGTGTAGGGTTTCATGCTTGAGGGGTGATTAGACTAGAAGACCTCCAAGGTCCCTTCCAACTCTGTAATTCTGTAGAACCAAAGGCACATCATCATCATCATCATCATCATCATGGGAAGGGAACTTGGAGGTCATCTAGTCCAACCCCCTGCTCAGGCAGGAAACCCTATACGATTTCAGACAAATGGCTGTCCAGTCTCTTCTTAAAAACTTCCAGTGTTGGAACATTCACAGCTTCTGGAGGCAGGTTGTTCCACTGATTTATTGTTCAAACTGTCAGGAAATTTCTCCTTAGTTGTAGGTTGCTTCTCTCTTTGGTCAGTCTCCATCTGTTGCTTCTTGTCTTGAATGTAACCCTTCAGATGTTGTTCAAAATTTCCCAACTAACCCAAAGGGATGAGGAAGACTAAAGTCCAGTACTATAAACAGGATCAAAAGTCTGCAACAGCTTCTTAGACGACCCTTCTCCAATTCTGAGTTGATGTCAGGTATGAAAGGCCAGGTCCATAGATAAAGGTGATTTATTGCTACATAGCCTGTGTAGAAATCTTCCTTGGAATTACTGTAGATCAGAATCAAGAGAATTTAAGAGGGGTTGGACATAATCCATTTGTGAATCCATTGTGAGTCTTTTGACTCCATCCCCAAATTCTACCCACCTTCTCCTACAGTTGACCAATATCGACGGCTTTAGATAACAGAATACCTTTTTGAAAAACCTCCAGTGATGGAGGACCCACAAGCTCTGGCGGGAATCATTCCACTGATTAATTGTTCTCACTCTCAGGAAATTTCTCCTTATCTCTAAGTTGGTTCTCTCCTTGATTAATTTCCATCCATTGCTTCTCATTTTATCTTCAGGTGCTTTGGAGAATAGCTTAGCTTCCTCCTTTTTGTGGCAGTCCCTTGGATATTGGAACACTTCTATCATATCATACTTTAGTCCATATATTCATTAAATTAGACATACTGTTTCCAATCACAATGGATTCAAAATAAGTAACTTATGACCCATTCTAAAAGTTATGACTGCTACAGACACACCTCTGTAGTCACATGACTGTGTTTTTGGCACTTAAATAATTTAATAGGCCAGTTTTCTGAAATAATAATAATAATAATAATAATAATAATAATAATAATAATAATAATAATAATAATAATAAGAAGAAGAAGAAGAAGAAGAAGAAGAAGAAGAAGAAGAAGAAGAAGAAGAAGAAGAAGAAGAAGAAGAAGAAGAAGAAGAAGAAGAAGAAGAAGAAGAAGTTGGAAGGGATCTTGGAGGTCATCTAGTCCAACTCCCTGCTCAGGCACAAATCCCTATACCATTTCAGACAAATGGCTGGCCAGTCTCTTCTTAAAAACTTCCAGTGTTGGAGCATTCACCACTTCTGGAGGCAGGTTGTTCCACTGGTTAGTTGTTCTAACTGTCAGGAAGTTTCTCCTTAGTTCTAGGTTGCTTCTCTCCTTGACTAGTTTCCATCCGTTGCTTCTTGTCCTGCTTTCAGGTGCTTTGGGGAATAGCTTGGCTCCCTCTTCTTTGTGGCAGCCCCTGAGATATTGGAACACTGCTATCATGTCACCCCTCACCCTTCTCTTCATTAAACTACACATACCCAATTCCAGCAGCCTTTCCTTATATGTTTTAGTCTCCAAACCTCTAATAATCTTTGTTGCTCTTCTCTGTACTCTTTCTAGAGTCTCGACATCTTTTTTACATCGTGGTGACCAAAACTGGATGCAGGATTCCAGGTGTGGCCTTACCAAGGCATTGTAAAGTGGTATTAGTACTTCACGTGATCTTGATTCTATCCGTCTGTTAATGCAGCCTAGCACTGTGTTGGCTTTTTTGGCAGCTGCAGCACACTGCTGGCTCATATTTAAGTGATTGTCTACTAGGACTCCGAGATCCCTCTCACAGTTACTACTATTGAGCAAAGTACCACCTATACTATACCTGTGCATTTCACTTTTCCAGCCTAAATGTAGAACCTTACTTTTTTCACAATTGAATTTCATTTTGTTAGATAGCGCCCAGTGTTCGAGTCTGTTCAGATCCTCCTGTATCTTAAGCCTATCTTCTGGAGTATTGGCTATTCCTGCCAGCTTGGTGTTGTCTGCAAATTTGGTGAGTTCCCCATCTATCCCTTCATCCAAATCGTTGATGAAGATGTTGAAGAGCACTGGGCCCAGAACAGAGCCCTGGGGCACCCCACTACACACTTCCTTCCATGTAGATGCAGTTCCATTTTATTTTATTTTTTATTTATTTAATAATATTTATATACCGCCCTTCTCCCGAAGGACTCAGGGCGGCGAACAGGGCAAGAATAAAAATACAAAGTTACAAAAATTAAAAAAAGAATTAAATATCTGCCCACTAAAAACAGTAAATACAATATTAAAACCCCAATAAAACAAGAATAAAAAAACCCCACCAATCCCCCATCAGGCCAGGCCGGCTTGTTCGAATAGAAATATTTTCAGATCGCGGCGAAAGGAGCGAAGATCGGGCGCCATCCAGAGCTCAACCGGTAACTGATTCCATAAATCCGGGGCGCCCACAGAGAAGGATCTCCCCCTGGGGGCCACCAATCGACATTCTCTGATCGGTGGCACCCTGAGGAGTCCCTCTCTGTGGGAACGCACAGGGCGAATGGAAGTTGATGCCGGCAGCAGGTGTTCCCTAAGGTACTCCGGACCCCTGCCATGTAGGGCCTTAAACACCATTACCAGTACCTTGAATCTCACCCGGAAGACAACTGGCAGCCAATGCAGCTCATGGAGCACAGGTGTAACATGGGAGTATCGGGAGACTCCCAACAAAACTCTCGCGGCTGCATTCTGTACCAGTTGGAGCCTCCGGGTGGTCCTCAAGGGCAGCCCCATGTAGAGAGCATTGCGGTAGTCCAGACGAGAGGTCACGAGCGCGTGAGTGACCAAGCATAAGTCATCCCGGCCTAGATAGGGCCGCAACTGGTGCACCAGGCGAACCTGGGCTTAAGCCCCCCTAGTCACAGCCACTATGTGATCTTCCAGAGTGAGCCGTGAATCTAGGAGGACTCCCAAGTTGTGAGCCCTATCTACGGGGGGTAATAATTCACCCCCCATAGAGAGAGATGGAATATCCGAATTAACCCGGGATGCAGGTATGCAAAGCCACTCAGTCTTGTCGGGGTTGAGTTGAAGCCTGTTCCTCCCCATCCAGACCCAAACCGCCTCCAGGCAACGGGACATCACGTTGAGGGCATCACTGGGGTGGTTTGGGGTCGAAATAAAAAGCTGGGTATCATCAGCGTACTGATGATACCCAACTCCAAAGCCATGAATGATCTCACCCAGCGGTTTCATATAGATGTTGAACAGGAGAGGCGAGAGGACCGACCCCTGAGGAACTCCACAAACGAGAGACCTCGAGGTCGACCTCTGCCCCCCTGTCAACACTGACTGCGAACGTCCCAGGAGATAGGAGGAGAACCACTGCAAAACTGTGCCTCCCACTCCCAATCCCCTGAGACGCCGCAGCAAGATACCATGGTCGATGGTATCGAAAGCCGCTGAGAGGTCTAATAGGACTAGGACAGAGGAATGTCCCCTGTCCGGAGCCCTCCAGAGATCATTCACCACAGCGACCAATGCCGTCTCCGTGCTGTACCCGGGCCTGAAACCCGATTGGTACGGGTCTAGATAATCCGCTTCATCCAGGACCAGAGGGAGCTGATGCGCCACCACACTCTCAACAACCTTCGCAAGGAAGCGAAGGTTGGAGACCAGACGAAAGTTGTTCAACACAGCTGGGTCCAAGGCAGGCTTCTTGAGGAGAGGCCTCACCACCGCCTCTTTCAAGACGGCGGGGAAGCTACCCTCACTCAGAGAAGCCGATATAACTGCCTGGAACCAGCTTCGTGTCCTCTCCCGGGCTGCATAAACCAGCCAGGAAGGGCACGGGTCCAATAAACATGTGGTGGAGCTCAGCCTCCCCATAATCCTGTCCACTTCCTCCGGAGTCACAGAATCAAATTCCTCCCAGGTAATATCGACAAGACCGCCCGTGTCCTGATCGTCAGACTCTGCCCAGTCAGAGTCCAGACCGGTCCGAATCCGAGCGATTTTGTCCGACAGATGTTGGTTAAACTCCTCGGCACGACCCTGCAAGGGTTCCTCCCTCACCTCTTGATTAAGGAGGGAGCGAGTCACCCTAAACAGGGCGGCCGGGCGATTATCTGCGGACGCGATAAGGGTAGCAAAGTGATTAGACCTCGCCACCCTTATCGCAGCGAGATAAGACCTAATATAGGCTCTTAGTCGCAATCGGTCGGATTCAGATCAGCTGGCTCTCCAACTGCTCTCTAGGCCTCGTCTCCGACGCTTCATCTCCCGGAGCTCCGCGGAGAACCATGGAGCTCGACGGGATCTGCACCGGGTCAGGGGCCGCAAGGGTACAACTCGGTCAAGAGCCTCCGTGGCTGCCCTTTCCCAGGCTTCCACTAAGGCGTCCGCTGAGCTGTGAGCGAAGGAGGCAGGTGGGGACCCCAGCGCTGCCTGGAACCTCTCAGGATCCATTGAGGTCCACACGCTGAGTACGGCCTGTCAGCCAGCTACGAATCCATAACGCAGAGACCTCTGAAACATATTATTTTTCCTAGGAGGTACAAGAGTCTCTTACAATGCATATGTTTCTTTGATTTCAAATTAACTTTTAAAAATTAATTTTCTACTATTACATTTGATTAGTGCTTGATAAACATTGTGTTGTCTGGGTTAATTTGTTTGCTTAATAATACAAGTTACATTCTTAGTCTCTACTCCTTTTTTCCAGCCATTGACAAAATCAATCCCATGTTTGAAAATAATTCTGTATCTTCTTTCTCTTTGTTCCTCAATGTAAGTCTGTCCATTTCAGCACAGTTCAATATCTTCTTGATTATTTTGTTCATCTAGTGGTGTTTCTTCCTTCTTCCAGTGCTTCTTCCATTTTTTCCCCCGCTTCAACACAGATCCACCAGAAATGGTAATATGTGCCAGATTTTTGGTTACATTTTCAACATTTACTAGACATATTTTTAAACATTTTTGCTAATCTAGAAGGTGGTACGTGCCATCTATAAAACATTTCATATATGTTTTCTTTATAAGAAGTTGCCATTGTCAATTTACAATTTCTTTCCCAAAGATTTTGCCATTTCTCTAATCCCATATTGTATCCAAAGTTTTTTGCCCATTGTATCATTGAATCTTTCACTTCTTCATCCTCCATTTTCAAATTGAATAGAAAGTTATATAGTTCTTTAATCAGGTTTTTTTTTCATCAGAGGTCAACAATATCTGACCAAACATTGTCTGTTTGTCTGTTATAAAAGCCATACATTTTCGCATCTTTATCGTATCTTGATTGCATTTGCAATGGAGGCCCACCGTGATAATTCAATACCCTGGTTTAAAAGCTGTTGTTTAGATTTTAGTTTCCCTTCAATATCCAAATTAACTTTTTCAAATGCAGGTTTATGTGTTCTGTCCAACAAAAAGTTTTCCAAATTCTCTTCTCAGAGCTGATAGTCTTCTGTTCTCTTTCACCGACATTGTGAAGCTGCTTTAAAAATTGCTTGTTTTTTATTGTATCCTTTTAAAAAAATGGATTTTTGGCTGAAACAGGAAAAAAAAGAACTTGTGATTTATGGCTTGGATGATTAGAAAGGGTGTAATATGGAAAAAAGGACCCTTGATGTAACCTTAGAGAGAAAGGATGAAATATAAATGTAGTTATAACTGTTGTAAGGAAGTTTAGAAGTCGCTTCTTTATATATAAACTGTGGCTCAGATATGTGGATGACACCTTCGTGATCTGGCCCCACGGAAGAAAAGAGCTAGAAAACTTCCTAACACACCTGAATAGCCTACATCCCAAAATAAAATTCACCATGGAGATTGAAACAAACAACCAGTTACCTTTCCTGGATGTACTTATAGACAAAAAACAAAACGGCACCCTAGGACACACAGTCTACCAAAAGAAAACACACACCAACCGTTACCTCAATGCGCAATCACATCATCACCCAGCACAAATAAATTCAGTAGCCAAAACACTAATAACAAGAACCAGACGCCTTGCAGATGAAACACATATACAAACAGAACTACACACCCTGACAGACATATTGACAGCAAACAAGTTCCAAAAAAACAAAATCACCAACATGATTCAGCAGGGGACTCCGAAACAGAAAAACATCCAAGAAGAAGAACAGAACAACGGACGAGCCATCTTGCCCTACATAAAAGGAACAACCGACAGAATCAGTAAAGTACTACGCAAACATAACATCAAAACCGCATTTAACACTGACAGAAAGATATCAACCATCCTGAGAAATCGCAAAGACAAA
>NC_138204.1:210029192-210074192 GCF_964194415.1 Vipera berus | reverse complement strand
CAATAAATCTTGTTAAAGACAACTCCGAGAATTTTGTCTGGAAAGAATCACTTTCAGTATACTGCAGGGGTCAAAGAGACTACGAACTAAGACAATTAAAAACTAATGTGAAGGACTAGAGGAGAGCAACATATTAATTGTGCTTTGCAGTGTGTGTGTGTGGGGGGGGAGCTTGTTCCAAAAGCATCCTATTCCAGACTTTTCTACATAGTCTATCATTATTAAATATGCTACAATATGAGACAGATGTATGTGGATAATCAGCTCACATTTGTTAAGAATGGGTGTCAGGGAGGAGAGAGACGAGAGGAAATATGAATATTTCCTTAGCAGGTTCCTATATTTTCAAGGCTAATGTTGTAGATGGATCAATTTGTCTAATTAAATAAAGTGGGAGTGTAGAAATTGACTGCAAGCAATGTTATGCAAAATTAAAACTAAGGAGGACCAAGGGATTTTCTGGAAGATCTGCCCTTAAGCTCTGTGTACAAAGTACCGGCTTTATCTCCTATTAAAGTCTTCCAAATATTTGAGGCAATGCAATTCTCCAAGACCAGCTAGGAGAGTTATCTTTAGATCCAAGGGTAAAGAACACAAGAATCAATATTTCTTCTTCTTCTTCTTCTTCTTTTTTTTTGGCAAGATATCCTGCTATTGTTTTTCTCAACAAGGAAGTGAATCAGAGCTGGCTATTCCCAACAAGCCTCTCTCACATTTAGACCATGTGATATTCCACATTGAACAACTTCCTACAAAGTCAATGTTAATTAACTTCCCACTGGTTCTGTTTATAGGCTGCTTAGCTGTAGGCAGCTGAGCTTCTGCAGTCAAAGTGGAAGTGGACATCCTCACTCTGGCATGTTTCAAGGTTTTGGCCTTCAGAGGGTTGGATTGATTTGCCTACCAAGAGACTTATGAGTTGAGAGCTGGATCAGTTAAGGACAGGAGGAAGGAGCATAGAGTCAGATTGTTGTTGTTGTTAGCTGCAAAGACATTTCCAACCCATCGTGACCCCATGGACAACATTCCTCCAGGCCTTCCTGTCCTCGACCATCTTCTGGAGTCCATTTAAGCTCATGCCTACTGCTTCAGTGACTCCATCCAGCCACCTCATTCTCTGTCATCCCCTTCTTCTCTTGCCCTCAACCTTTCCCAGCGTTAGGCCATTCTCCAGTGAGTCCTTCCTTCTCATTAGGTGGCCAAAGAGAGTCAGATTGGTACATTACAATAACAACACACAGATGTCTATGAAGATTCTCCAGCATCCAGGTCATGGCTGTGTCAAAGGTGCTTTTTTCAAAAGGCCACTGGACTTTTTTTTTCTGTTTAAAGATATTTCGCTTCTCATCCAAGAAACTTCTTCAGCTCTGACTGGATGATGGGGACGTCACTGCAGGGGAATAGAAGGATTTATATACCTTGAAGCCAGCTGGTCATTTGCATCCTTTTAGCAAGTTATTGAGACTATTTGGAAGTTTATCTGTGTCCTCAAGGTCACCTGAGTGGTGCAAATGGGTGTGGAGCCTTCTTGGAACTGCTGAAAGGACCATGTTGTAGACTGGAGATAGATGATGTTGTATCCCTCCCCCATAGACCATCTGTGTAAAAACTGAACAGCCCTCTCTCAACAGAGGGGAAGGGACACAACATCATCTATCTCCAGTCTACAACACGGTCCTTTCAACAGTTCCAAGAAGGCTCCGCACCCACTTGCACTACTCAGGTGACCCTGAAGACACACATAAGCCTCCAGGTGACCTCAACAACTCTATAAGGTAAAGGTAAAGGTTCCCCTGCACATGCGTGCTAGTCGTTTCTGATTCTAGGGGCTGGTGCTCATCTCCGTTTCAAAGCCGAAGAGCCAGCGCTTGTCCAAGGACATCTCCATGGTCATGTGGCTGGCATGGCTAGATGCCAAAGGTGCACGGAACGCTGTTACCTTCCCACCGTAGTGGTCCCTATTTTTCTACTTGCATTTTTATGTGCTTTCAAACTGCTAGGTTGGCAGAAGCTGGGACGAGTAACAGGCGCTCACTCTGTTACGCGGCACTCGGGATTCGACCCGCCAAACTGCTGACCTTCTGATCGACAAGCTCAGCGTCCTAACCCACTGAGCCACCACGTCTCTTAACAACTCTATAAAAGAATGCAAATGACCAGCTCTCTGCATGGAGTATAAATCCTTCCATTCCCCACCATTCAGTCATAGCTGAAGAAGCTTCTTAGATGAGAAGCAAAATGTCTTCAAAGAGAAAAAATAATCAAGTGCCTCATGGAAAAGCACCGTTTGGACAACAGAGATGTCCATTTCAGTCTCTTATACCACTTGGACAGAAGAAAGAGATATAAGTGGTGGTGTAGTGGTTAGAATGCAGTATTGCAGGCTAATTCTGCCCACAGCCAGGAGTTTCCATCCTTCTGAGGTTGATAAAAAAAAAAGATTGTTGGGGGCAATATGCTGTCTCTGTAAACTGCTTAGAGAAGGTTGTAAAGCAGGGGTGTTAAACTGCCAACCCGCAGGTCGGATGTGTCATGCCAAAATTGTGCATGCCCTATTGCCGGCAATGGAAAAAAAGTCATGATACGTCGCGACACATCACGTGACGTTGCAAATTTGACACCCCTGCTGTAAAGCACTATGAAACAATATATAAATCTAAGTGCTAAGAGAGATTGCTATACATTTTAAAGGGTCAGTTCATGGAGGGGAAGGCAAGCAGGTGCAATGATGTCACACACATTGCATTGATTTCAGACAAATTTGTGCATATAGCACTAGCACTTAGACTTATATATAGTGTTTTACAGCCCTCTCTAAGCAGTTTACAGTCAGCATCTTGCCTCCAACAATCTTGGTCCTCATTTTACCAACCTAAAAGGATGGAAGGCAATTCGAACTGGTCAGGATCGAATTGCTGGCAGTGGGTAGAGTTAGCCTGCAATGCTGCATTCTAACCACTGCGCCACCACTGCTCTGTGACATGACGATATCATGATGCAAGTGAAGTGAAGTGAAATAAAGTAGGCCATTTGTGTCATGTTCCTGATGACAGGCTTGGCATCCCTCTGGTTTTCAGCAGATGGTTAAGTTTTCTTCTTCCCCACTCTGCAGCTATTTGAAATCTTTAAAATCTTTTATTTTAAGTCCATGAAGAATTTTGACTCACCGACTGGAATTCTCTTATCTTGCCACTCAAAAAGTCTCTCTTTAGCTGTAAATTGTTTGCATCCAAAAATGGTTAAGAAAAGGAGTTTTGCGGACTTCCGGTTAGGCATCACGGTGTAACGGATGCAAGGAAGATGGGGCCCCATCGATGGAATGGGTGGCAATCAAGCAAATAATCTGTGAGTGACAGGAAGGGGCGGGGAAGAAATGAATGGCCCAACCTGAACTGCAGATGCATCAGTTGAAAAAAGAGCAAAAGGGGTTGGCTTTTCAAAAAAGGTCTCTTAGGAATTTTGCCAATCCTTCTGAACTGCAATTAACAAACAGAACTCAAGAGACCGTATTCTTTGCTAGGCATTCCTGTTGACTGATGCTTGCCAAATGCATTATCTAGTTCCTTGAAATATCTTTTGATCTCTCCTAATTCACCTATTATAGATTCACCATTTTCCGCTCCCAATAAAATGAGCAGTTAACTACCAATTGTGGTGATATGTGGGAATGGCTTTAGAAGACAGGGCAAAGAGACACAACCAAGGGGATGGTTAAATAAAAGGCAACTTAACCCAAAACAGCAATGTGGGTGGGGCAAGCAACTCAGAAGGAATCATTCTTTGTTTCCTGGGTTATAAGGGAGACGGAGGAGAAATGTACTTCCAGGCTTGCAAGAATCTGTTAATGTAACCTGTTGCAGAAACCTTGATGGTCTTGATGATAGCAGTGTTCCAGTATCTCAGGGGCTGCCCCAAAGAAGAGGGGGTTAATCTATCCTCCAAAGCACCTGAAGGCAAGACAAGAAGCAATGGATGGAAACTAATGAAGGAGAGAAGCAACCTAGAACTAAGGAGAAACTTCCTGACAGAACAAATAACCATTGAAACGACTTACCTCCAAAAGTTGTAGGTGTCCTTGCATTCCCATGGCTAAGTTATTATTGTTATGACTATTTATTTATTTATTTATTTATTTATTTATTTATTTATTTATTTATTTATTTATTTATTTATTTATTTTTGGGACTTATATGCCGCCCTATCTCCCGAAGGACTCAGGGCGGCTAACAACAATAAAAACAACAATACAAAAGTAAAAAAAAATTAAACAAACAGCCCCAAAATAAATTAGCTAAACAATTAAAAATTAAAACAAGCTGGACTCTCATCCCTATTCCCTCTCCCAGCATCAACTAATTCTAAAAGCAATAGAGAAAATGGATGCATTTCCATCTGTCATTAAAACAAGAACATCCGATGTTAGCAGCACTGACAGCGGGTGCTCGATCACTGGACATTTTTAAGGAGAGATTGAACAGTCATTTTTCTGACATGGCATAAGGTTTCTTGCCCGAGCAGGGGCTTGGACTAGAAGACCTCCAAAGTCCCTTCCAACTCTGTTATTCCATTGGTTTCTCCTGAAATGCTAGATTCCAACAATGGGTTACTTTGCTGTTGTGGAGATTGCAAACCACCACAAAAGCCAACATGTGAGATTGTAATTAGAGATGGAGGAGGAGGAGGAGGAGGAGGAGGAGGAGGAGGAGGAGGAGGAGGAGGAGGAGGAGGAGGAGGAGGTGGTGGAGGAGGAGGAGGAGGACTGTGGTGTCTTTGATGCTCTCTGAGCTTGGTTGTTTTCTTGCAGATGTTTCATGACCCAACTAGGTAACATCATCAGTGCTAGAAGAGAGTGTGGTTTGCAGAGAAGAGGAGGAGGAGGAGGAGGAAGAGGAGAAGGAGGAGGAGGAGGAGGTGGTGGTGGTGGAGGAGGAGGAGGAGGAGGAGGAGGACTGTGGGGTGCTTGGGCTTCTCTGTGCTTGGTTGTTTTCTTGCAGATGTTTCATGACCCAACTAGGTAACATCATCAGTGCTAGAAGAGAGTGGGGTTTGCAGAGAAGAGGAGGAGGAGGAGGAGGAAATTTGCTCAGAGGACCTGAAGTACCACCTCCATCCCAATCCCACCCCTTGGTCCAAGACATGAATCTCCAAGCTTATGCTGAAATTTATTTGTAGGATCTGTGACAGTGAATTTCAGACAGTGCCAACCAGACTTTCCCCAAGAGTGAAATCTCACTAACATTACCAATCCAGTTTGAACATTTAGTCTGTAACTCTAGAAATAAACCAGTTGTGACATTTCAAGCAAGCATAAGCACTAATAAAAAAGATTTTAGAAATTCAGTATCCACTGCCAAATCAGTGCAATAATACAGCATGTTTTCTCATTATTGTTTTTTTTTCTCTGTTGCCTAAGCCAATTTAATTTTCACTGCTTTTAATGCCAATGAAAATGCAATTTGGATTTTCTCTTTATTATTTTATTTTAAAACTCATCTTGTCTGCTACTCTTTTTAATGGCACTCTGATAGAAACAATTTAAAACATTTAGAGCCAAATGCTAAAGTTAACCTTTAAGTTGCGCCTCCAGGAAGAAGAAAAAAAACAACCTTGGGCCAATACTAATATTAAAATGTTAATATAACCACCAAGAATTGTTAGAAATACAGCATGTGAGTTGTCTTTAAGGGAAGAGAAGGTGAAATTACTGACCTAATTTTCTGAAAATTGATAGAGATGGATTGAAGAAAAACTGTGGATGTAAATTATGAATTATGGAAGAAAGATAGCAATGTCTCTTTGCAGAATTAAAACAGACATCCCAGATGCTACTCTGTGCCTGTCTGTGTGTGTGTGTGTGTGTGAGAGAGAGAGAGAGAGAGAGAGAGAGACCGAGAGAGAGAGAGAGAGAGAGAGAGAGAGAGAGAGAGAGAGAGAGAGAGAGAGAGAGAGAGAGTGAGTGAGTATAATGGAGTGATGTAGCTAAGAAATTAATTTCTGGATGCATGTTATATCCCAAAGCTGCTCAGATTTTCCTGAAAGTTTTCTTCCCCTTCAGAAAAGATTTATGTTTTCCAAGCCTAGATGCCTTCAGATGTTCGGATTTCAATTTGGAGAATTTCTAGCCAGTGTGTTCTGGCAGTTAATTCCTACCTAGTAGGGTTATCTAGCTGGGGTGTAAAAATCTACACCAGACATGTCAAACACAAGGCCTGGGGGCCGGATCCGGCCCACGAATTGGTTTCATGTGGCCTGCGAAGCCATCCTGGAAACAGTGAGGGAACGGCCCCCACTGCCTTGGCCCTGGCCCAGAGACCCTCCTT
The DNA here is from genome assembly GCF_964194415.1 of Vipera berus. Classification (NCBI taxonomy): domain Eukaryota; kingdom Metazoa; phylum Chordata; class Lepidosauria; order Squamata; family Viperidae; genus Vipera; species Vipera berus. Next base: position 210,067,872 of record NC_138204.1, on the reverse strand, counting down.
CTGCCAGAGACCCTCAGATCTGTCCCACTCCTGCCCAGGCCCCCATAGGCACCCTTGATGCGAATGATGTAGAGCTGGCCATGTCCACCCAGTAGGCCACGCCCACTCTAGCCACGCCAGCCCAGTAGGCCACGCCCACCCTGGCCACACCCACCCAGCCCCCTGAGGGCAACCGCAATGCTGATGCGGCCCTCAATGAAATTGAGTTTGACACCCCTGATCTAGACTATCCCTAACAACAAAAAGACACATGAAATTCTTAAACCGGCTGCCATCTAGTGGTCATCTACTTTTTGAGCCCAAATTTGATGACCCTAATAACTGTGGAAGATGACCGGGTTGGTCTAGACCAGGGGTCTTCAAACTTGGCAACTTTAAGACTTTAAGACAAGTCTTAAAGTTGCCAAGTTTGAAGACCCCTGGTCTAGGTCAGTGGTTCTCAACCTGTGGTCTGTGTCATCAATGTCATCACAGGGGGTCTGCGAAGGCTTGAAGAAATGTTATAATTTAAATTTTGATTTAAGTCTTGGGGGGTCCATGGCCATGGTCCATGGACACAAAAGATATTTAAAGAGAGTCTGTGAGGAAGAAAAGGTTGAGAGCCACTGTCTACTGTCTGGGTTTAAAATTTTAGTAGGACTTTTGAGCATACTTAACTGGTGGGAAGTAATTTCCCATAAGAAAGAAAGAAAGAAAGAAAGAAAGAAAGAAAGAAAGAAAGAAAGAAAGAAAGAAAGAAAGAAAGAAAGAAAGAAAGAAAGAAAGAAAGAAAGAAAGAAAGAGGGAGGGAGGGAGGGAGGGAAGGAAGGCAGGAAGGAAGGAAGGAAGGAAGGAAGAAAGGAAGAAGGAGGGAGGGAGGGAGGGAGGGAGGGGGGGAGGGAGGGAGGGAGGAAAAGATCTCCTGGAGAGCAGCTGAAGAGATGATTATTTTATATATGTAATTTATATGCCACTCGTCTCTCTGTTACCGTGACTCTGGGAGACTTATGAAATGATAAAAACATCAAAAACGTAGCACAGAATGATTAAAATTAAGAAGCCTGAATAAGAAACTAAAAACGAAGAGGACAGGTGACATGGATGCCAGGATCTTCTTTCTCTTTTTTTAAAATTCCATTTATATCCCGCCCTTCTCCGAAGACTCAGGGCGGCTTACAAGCTTAGCAGTAGCCTTCATTCTATCTATATGCCTGCTTATTAGGGCTTTCACCACCCCCCCCCAAGCGGCATTATTACAAAGTCAGCTTAATTGCCCCCAACAATCTGGGTCCTCATTTTACCTACCTCAGAAGGATGGAAGGCTGAGTCAACCTTGAGCCTGGTGGGACGCGAACCTGCACTAATTGCAGGCAGCTGGTGTTACTTAAGGAGGCATTAGCCCACTGCTCCACCAAGGCTCTTGGTCACCCACCTCCAAAATATAGTGCCCTTTTCCGGACCAAGGCCAGCAGAGCCAAGTTTTAAGGTTCTTCTGGAAGGCCAGGAATATGGGGGCTGGCCTTACCTCCAGCATGAGAATATTCCAGAGGGCAGGGGCCACAGCAGAAAAAGGTCTTCTAGATGGTGCCAGTCAAAATTCTTTGACAGATGAAATCCGGAGTAGGCCTCCTCTGCTGGAGCAAGTGAGATGGGTCAATCTCATTGGTTCATGATGGCTTGTCAGATATCCTGGACCCATGACCAGTATCTAGAGCTGGACCCAGAAGGAAAATGGCAACCAGTATATTTCATACAACAGTGGGGTTATCTGTGCAATCCCCATGGGGCCTCCAGAACCGGCTGCACTGCTATGTTTTCTACCACTTGTAGCTTTCTAATACACTTCAAGGGTAACCCTACGTAGAGCATGTTGCAGTAATCCAATTGAGAGAGTGTCTATGGAGATTCTCAGTCATCCAGGTCATGGTTATCCCAAAGGTGCTTTTTTTCTCCAGGAGGCAACTGGACTTTCTTGTTTCTTTTTGAAGACATTTCTGCTTCTAATCCAAGAAGCTTCTTCAGCTCTGACTGGATGATGGGGAATGAAAGGATTTATATTTCTTAAAGACAGCAGGTCATTTGCCTTCTTTTAGAGAGTCCTTGAGGCCACTTGAAAGTTTATTTGTGTCCTCAAGGTCACCTGAGTGGTGCAAATGGCTTGTGGAGCCTTTTTGGGACTGCTGAAAGGACTGTGTTGTAGACTGGAGATGGATGATGTCCTGTCTCTCCCCCTTTGCTGAGCGAGGGCTGTTCAGTTTTGATATAGGGATGATGTTGTATCCCTCCCCCATAGGCCATCTATGTCAAAACTGAACAGGCCTCTCTCCATATAAAAATATTTCTAAGAGCAATTCAACATCTCAGTTACACGATATGGTGGTGGTCTCTTCGGGACTGGAAAAATTCAAGCCAAGGAGCTATTTTAATTAGGGTTCTTGCCCTGAGAAGTGGTAGTAATTAATAACTTTCATTCAAGTACTAATGAGGGAACCAATTTTATGCAGGGTCTGAACGTACATTAGCTCAGCCCTCTAGGTGTTTTTTTTTATTTAAACAATGTATATGCACCTGATCTCTAAATAGAAGGAAAAGCATGTTAAAAGCAAAAAGAGAAAATGGCTGCGATTTTCATCAGTTGTCAGAGTGGGAACATTCAATATTTACAGCGTTGACTGTCAAGTTTCTGACGTCTCGGCTTTTCAAATGACTCTGAGGCACTGTTTACCTTAAAAGTCCTTTATTAGCCTAATACAAAGGCAAATGCTTGCTTGAAGGAAGCTGGAATCTGAAATCTCCGCCCCTTGCACAATATATTAAAACACAATTCTCCACCTTTCTAATTTTGTCATTAATCATATTCTCCAATTAATTTAAAGAATCAGCTTCCCTTCTGTTAGAAGAACTGCCAAAACCTTAGCTTCTTTAGAGAGACAAATAGCCTTGAAAGTGCATTCCTACTCTTCCCTCCTCCCAACTTTAAACTAAAGCAATAAAAGTAAAGGTAAAGGTTCCCCCGCACATGTGTGCTAGTCGTTTCCGACTCTAGGGGCCGGTGCTCATCTCCGTTTCAAAGCCGAAGAGCCAGCGCTTGTCCGAGGACATCTCCGTGGTCATGTAGCCGGCATGACTAGACGCCAAAGGCGCACGGAACGCTGTTACCTTCCCACCGTAGTGGTCCCTATTTTTCTACTTGCATTTTGTACGTGCCTTCGAACTGCTAGGTTGGCAGAAGCTGGGACGAGTAACAGGCGCTCACTCTGCTACGCGGCACTCGGGATTCGACCCGCCAAACTGCCGACCTTCTGATCGACAAGCTCAGCGTCCTAACCCACTGAGCCACCATGTCCCTTAACTAAAGCAATACACAAGTCTTAAAGCAATGCACGTTTAACATATGAAAAAGCTACTTCTTCATCTCTTATCAAGCAATAACATTTTATGCATATGACTGCCCAGCTCACCGACAATCACCGTTACCAACATCAGAAATTACAAATACTTTTTTTTCTAATTTAAAGCAAAGAAAAGCTACAATAAAACCAATCAACCAACAGAGATCACTTAACCTGAAGGAACAACTAGTCTATAATATCTTGGGAAAGGTTAGCAGTAGCAATAGCAGTTAGACTTATATATTGCTCCATTGTCCCTGGGAGCCCTCTCTAAGCAATCTACAGAGTCAGCCTATTGACCCCAACAATCTGGATCCTCATTTTACCGACCTCAGAAAGGTGGAAGGCTAAGTCAACCTTAAGATGGTCAGAATTGAACTGCTGGCAGTTGGCAGAATTAGCTTGCAAATATTGCTTTCTAACCACTGTGCCACTATGGCTTCTGGTGGTCCACAGACATCCCGGTTGAAAGGGAGGGAATATGGTTCCAGAAGGTGGGTGCTGTAACTCTTGGGTCCAATGAGATGATACTGCTTGATCAAAGGATCCTAGAGTGAACGTCCCTCTTAATTCTGTTACGTGAGCAGAAACAGGTGGAGACAGGTGCTCCCACCAACAGCTTGGCCCTTTGTCATGTAGGGCTTTCTAGGCAACTAACCAGCCTGGAGATTCCAGTTCAGATAGAGATGTAAGAAGATGAGCTTCATGATAGCTCCTCAAAGGAAGAATCTCCATTTTTTATGCTCCTGGCTCATTTTATGTTAAATAAAGTGATTAAGGATTATTTCAGTAAGAAGAAAGCTATGACAGTTAACCTAGCTCTGACCTCAGAAGATAACATCTTCACCACAATAAATATGAAGGTACTTTCTGAAAAAGCTGATTAAAGACCAGAAAAAGCTTCCAAGGACTTGGTGGAGCAGTGGGCTAATGTCTCCTTAAGTAACACCAGCTGCCTGCAATTATTGCAGGTTCGCATCCCACCAGGCTCAAGGTTGACTCAGCCTTCCATCCTTCCAAGGTAGGTAAAATGAGGACCCAGATTGTTGGGGGCAATAAGCTGACTTTGTAATAATGCCGCTTGGGGGGGGGGGGCGAAAGCCCTAATAAGCAGGCATATACATAGAATGAAGGCTATTGCTAAGCACATTGATTTGTGCTTAGAGTGTAAGCCGCCCTGAGTCTTCAGAGAAGGGCGGGATATAAATGGGATTAAAATAAATAAATAAAAATAAAATAAATGATTAGAGGACTGTAAATTTTCAGCTAGTTAGCCTGTCTCCTCTCATGTATATATTACAACAAATAAAGAGACCAGGTTGCTACAATAACCAGCACCTTGAATTGTACTCAGAAACCAATGGAATCCACTGTAGTTTGTGGATTAATGGAGTTTTATGGATGCATTATGAAATGTCAAAAACTGAACCATCACATTCTGGACCAGATGTCTCTTCCAAGCCACCTGTCCTTTCAACAGTTCCAAGAAAGCTCCACACCCATTTGCACCACTCAGGTGATCCCGAGGACACAGAAAACCTCCAGTTGCCCCCCACAACTCTCTAAAAGAATGTAAATGACCAGCTGTCTTCAAGGAGTATAAATCCTTCCATTCCCCACCATCCAGTCAGAGCTGAAGAAGCTTCATGGTTGAGGAGCAAAATGTCTTCAAGGAGAAAAAAGAAAGTCCAGTTGCCTCTTGAAAAAAAACACTTTTGTAACAACCAGGACCTGGATGACTGAGAATCTCCCAAGACATATGGTTGACTGGTTTATGGTTCAGAATATCCTGCATATACATCCTTGGTAAACACATGGCACAACATAGGAGAATAAACCCATCAGGACAAAATTCAGTGGTCCATCTGCATTTAAAAGACAAAGGTCGCTCTTTCGAAGACAGCCAAGTCCACATTTTGGACAGAGAGGACCACTGGTTTGAAAGAGGGGTCAAAGAGGTCATCTATGTCAAAATTGAACAGCCCTCTCTCAACAGAGGGGGAGGGCTACAACATCATCTATCTTTAATCTACAACACAGTCCTTTCAGCAGTTCCAAGAAGGCTCCACACCCATTTGCACCACTCAGGTGACCCTGAGGAGACAGATAAACCTCAGTGACCCTTTAAAAGAAGGCAAATGACCAGCGGTCTGCAAGGAGTATAAATCCTTCCATTCCCCACCATCCAGTCAGAGCTAAAGAAGCTTCATGGATGAGAAGTGAAATGTCTTCAAAGAGATACAAGAAAGTCCAGTTGCCTCATGAAAAAGCATCTTTTGGGACAACCATGGCCTGGATTGATTGAGAATCTCCATAGACAGTAATACATGTTCTTCAAAGCCCCTCACCTGTCTCGTGACTGATGGTCCTCAAAGCCCCCAAAAGCACAAAAAGGGGCAGGTTGCATATCTATCCTGCCTCCTACAGGACGTCCTTGGCTTACAACCATCTGTTTAGTGACCGTTCAAAGTTGCAATGGCACTGCGGGGAAAAAAGCAACTTATGAACCGTTTTTCACACTTACAACCCTTGTAGCAAACCCTGTGGTCACGTGATCAAAATTGGGGTGTTTGGCAACTAGCATGTATTTAGGACAGTTGCAGTGACCTGGAGTTATGTGGTCACCTTTTGTGTGACCTTCTGACAAACAAAGTCAATGGGGAAACCAGATTCACTTGTCGAGCGTGTTACTAACTTTAACCAGTGTAGTGATTCACTTAACAACTGTGGCAAGAAAGGTAAAATGGACAAAATTCACCAAGCAACCGTCTTGCTTAGCATTGGAAATTTTGAGCTCAGTTGCGGTCATAAGTCAAGGACTACCTGTACTGTCAAGACCACCTCAGGACTACAGCCAGAGAAGAAGGGATCCTTGTGAAGAAACTATAAGGGACTTTTCCATTAAGACCTCTACCTACTCAACCTATTTGCCACTGCCCATCCGCTTGACCCATTCTGTGACCCCAGTTTGAGTACCATCTCATCTGGAAAAGAAGAAGAGAATTGATGCAGAGTTGGAAGTTCCTCCTTAAAATCAGAAGGCCCCCAAGGACTAATTTTGAGCTCTTAGTTCTCTAGTGCAGATACTTTAAGCAGTCATTTGCAATAGCAAGTAAGCCAGATTTTCCTCTGTCTTTCTTCTTTGGAACAATTCTGTTTGGGGTTTCATGTCTTCTCTTTAAAATAACATTTACTCGCTAAAATAGCTACCTGTGCTTTCTCACTGCTTGCTTCTAGCATGTGGAGGCAGCATCTATCTAGCTATCTAACTAATCTTTTTTACTGGATTTGGTTTCCTCCCAATTCCCCTGTGGAAGGAAAAATCTTCATCAGGGTCCAGTCCAAGCTGGGAATAAACAAAATGGAGACTGCTTTAGAAAGAAGGTTGTAGTTTATTGAAGAGGAGAGCCAGACACAAATATGGCTATGGGAAAGCTGACCTTTTTTTAATACCTTCTTGAACAGTGGTGGAATTCAGCTGGTTTGCACCACTTTGGCAGAACCGGTAACTAATCTTTTGTTGCCCAGGCCCAGAATGGGCTTCCAGAAGTGGCATCCACACAAAGAAACAGTTGTTCACATATTTGAATACCAACACTATTCTTGAGCCTTTGTGTTTGGAGTTGTTCCTGTGGCATGAACTTTGACCTGAGGTTCAGTGTGCCTTTCTAGTATTCTAATGGTGGTGGGTTAATCCTATTATGTCCCAAATGTCATATGCTGCTTCCCTGGGGCTGTGGCTGAAGACTATGTCCTGTGTTGAATTTTTTGGATGAGGTGTTGTTGATTCTAGGGATCTTTGTCTTTCTAATTCCGTCAGCTCCAAGCTTCCTGGCCCCCAATTTGACACTCTTTCATAAGGCCCTGAAGACCTGGTTTTGCCAACAGGCCTAGGCAACACAGAGTAGAATAGAATAGAATAGAATAGAATAGAATAGAATAGAATAGAATAGAATAGAATAGAATAGAATAGAATAGAATAGAATAGAATAGAATAGAATAGAATAGAATAGAATAGAATAGAATAGAATAGAATAGAATAGAATAGAATAGAACTGAAAGGGACCTTGGAGGTCTTCTAGTCCAGCCCCCCGCTCAAGCTGGAGAACCTATACCACCTCAGACAAGTAACTGTCCACTCTCTTCTTGAAAACCTCCAGTGATGGACTGCCCACAATTTCTGGAGGCAAGTTGTTACACTGGTTAATTGTCCTCATTGTCAGGAAGTTTCTCCTTAATTCTAGGTTGCTTCTCTCTTTGATCAGTTTCCAGCCATTGTTTCTTATCTTTCCCCCTGGTGTTCTGGTGAATAATGTGACCCCTATTCTCGGTAGCAGCCCCTCAAATACTGGAATACTGCTATAATGTCTGCCCTATTTCTTCTTTTCTTTAGACTAGCAAAACTCAAGTCTTCTTTTCTTTAGACTAGCAAAACTCAACTCTTTTCTTTAGACTAGCAAAACTCAAGTCCCACAGCCATTCTTCGTATGTTTTAGTCTCCAGGCCTTCAATCATCCTAGTTTCTCTTCTCTGATTTTTTTTCCCTCAAACTCTCAACATCATTTTTGTGATATGGTGACCAAAATTGGCTCCAGTATTCCAGCTGTGGTCTCACTAGGGTTTTGCTAGGTTTTTTTTTAGAGTATTACACAAAAAATGTGTATTCAAATATCCAAATATATATGTTAGGAAACATGGCCATAAAAAATCTGTACTGTATATGTGTAAACTCTATTGCAGACATGTCAAACACAAGGCCCGGGGGCCGGATCTGGCCCGCGAAGTGGTTTCATGTGGCCCGCGAAGCCATCCTGGAAAAAGTGAGGGAACGGCCCCCACTGCCTTGGCCCTGGCCCAGAGACTCTCCTTCTGCCAGAGACCCTCAGATCTGTCCCACTCCTGCCCAGACCTCCATAGGCACCCTTGATGTGAACAATGTAGAGCTGGCCACGCCCACCCAGTAGGCCATACACACTCTAGCCATGCCCACCCAGTAGGCCACGCCCACCCTGGCCATACCCACCTGGCCCCCTGAGGGCAACTGCAATGCTGATGCGGCCCTCAATGAAATTGAGTTTGACACCCCTGCTCTATTGGTATAAGGAAATTAAAGTGGAAAGAAGAATGAGAAATGAAAAGAAACAATAATGGAAGGAAAACAAAGAGACTCTCAAGGACAGATCTTGGGAATTCTTTGGAAGCAGAATAGCAGAATAACAGCGTTGGAAGGGAACTTAGAGGTCTTCTAGTCCAACCCCTGCTCAGGCAGGATACCTCTAAACCATTTCAGACAAATGGCTTGACTCCCTCTTCTTTGGGGCAACCCCTGATATATTGGAAACTCCTATCATATCACCCCTAATCCTTTATCTCTTCTAGATAGTAATTCAACATTCTATTATGCAGATCAACCAGTAATAATCAGTACAAACCACAATGTTTATATCACTTCAATGATGATTGAGTGATGTTATGAAGATGATGTAAATGATGGGAAGAGAAATGGCTCACACGTCATTTTATGGCTTCAGGGCATTTTTGGAAGTCAGCACCCATCCTAGAGAAGGAAATATTTGGAGGATATTAAAAAAGACAGAATATTATATTTTCCAAAAGGAATAATGGGAGAAAATTCTCCATCTCCCCCAAGCAGAGCAGGTCAGCTCTGTAGAAGTGAAGATTTCATCATCTTATTCAGAAAGACTGGGTCACTTAGTCATAAGCAAAATGCCTTCAGCCACAGCCCCAGAGAAGGTTTGAGCTGATGGGATTAGAAAAACAAAGACTCCAAAGAACATGACCGCTAGGAGGATTAACCCACCACCATTAGAATTCCAAAAGAGCACACTGAACCCAGGGTCTAAGTTCACTGAACAGGAAAAGCCTCAAATGCAATGCCACAGGAACAACTCCAAACACAAAACCCCAAGAAGGTATAAAAACCCAGCACTCCCAGCTCCAGTTTGTCAGCTTTCCCAGAACTGCATGCTCTTGCTGTTCTTCAATAAATAAAACCTTCTTTCCTAAGCATTTGGATGAGGGGATAGATGGGGAACTCATCAAATTTGCAGACGACACCAAGCTGGCAGGAATAGCCAATACTCCAGAAGATAGGCTTAAGATACAGGAGGATCTGGACAGACTCGAACGCTGGGTGCTATCTAACAAAATGAAATTCAATGGTGAAAAAAGTAAGGTTCTACATTTAGGCAGGAAAAATCAAATGCACAGGTACAGTATAGGTGGTACCTTGCTCAATAGTAGCAACTGTGAGAGGGATCTCGGAGTCCTAGTAGACAATCACTTCAATATGAGCCAGCAGTGTGCTGCAGCTGCCAAAAAAGCCAACACAGTGCTAGGCTGCATTAACAGAGGGATAGAATCAAGATCAAATGAAGTACTAATACCATTTTACAATGCTTTGGTAAGGCCACACCTGGAATACTGCATCCAGTTTTGGTCACCACGATGTAAAAAAGATGTCGAGACTCTAGAAAGAGTACAGAGAAGAGCAACAAAGATGATTAGGGGGCTGGAGGCTAAAACATATAGGGAACGGTTGCTGGAATTGGGTATGTGTAGTTTAACGAAAAGAAGAGTGAGGGGTGACATGATAGCAGTGTTCCAATATCTAAGGGGCTGCCACAAAGAAGAGTGAGTCAAGCTATTCTCCAAAGCATCTGAGAGCAGGACAAGAAGCAACTGATGGAAACTAGTCAAGGAGAGAAGCAACCTAGAACTAAGGAGAAACTTCCTGACAGTTAGAACAACTAACCAGTGGAACAACCTGCCTCCAGAAGTGGTGAATGCTCCAACACTGGAAGTTTTTAAGAAGAGACTGGACAGCCATTTGCCTGAAATGATATAAGGTTTCCTGCCTGAGCAGGGGGTTGGACTAGATGACCTCCAAGGTCCCTTCCAACTTATTATTGTTATTGTTGTTGTTGTTGTTGTTGTTGTTGTTGTTATTATTATTATTATTATTATTATTATTATTATTATTATTATTATTATTATTATTATTATTACTACTACTATTATTACTATTATTACTATTATTATTATTAGCAGCCTCCATTTTTGTTTATTCCAGGCTTGGACTGCACCTGAATATTTTTCTTTCATCAATTACAGCATGACACCCAAATTTTTGGCCTCTAGCCTAGTGGTGGGATTCAAATATGTGAACAACTGATTCTCTGTGTGGATGCCACTTCTGGAAGTCCATTCTGGGCCTGGGCAACAAAAAATTAGCTACCGGTTCTGCTGAACTGGTGCAAACCAGCTGAATCCCACCACTGCTCTAACCTAAAAGAAGCAATTGTCCCTTTGCTAAATCAAGCCAACTCAAGGGATTTTAACTCCTGACAAAGGAGATTATTGTCTTTAACTGGTCACATGCAACAGAGAAGAAGTCCCAAGTGATAGATCTCCTTCAGATGAATGAAACTGCCTGATTTTTGCACTCATGTCAGAAGCACTGAGGCACCTCTAGGTTGAAAGGATTAGCCGGTGACATCACTGTTGCCCAGGGGATGCCCAGTTGGGACTCCCTTCATGTCCCTGACAGTATCTGGAGTGAAGGACAAGAGCTCAACCCCACCCCATGTCTTGAATAAACCACTCAAACCACCGTGCTCCTAATTGCATGATTATAATTTGAGACTTCCCGAGTTTCAAAATAGTTATGCTTTCTAACTTTACAGTATCCTTTCTTTACAGTCGAAGTTGCTTATGTGTGTGGATGTGAGAGTGTGAGAAAAGGATTTAAAACTACCAGATTTGTGAAGGCTGTAGAAATTCCGATTGATGCTTGCTCAAAATTGCAGCTGAAGTGAAATCTCTTCAAGGGTCTTTTGTATGAGAGAATATTGGATTTTTTTTTGTTCCCCTCTTCTTTTTGCATCCCATAAAAGAAAGCATTACAAAGGAAAGTTCTTTGAGTCTATTTGGTGATTGTGTGTCAACAATTGTTTCCCTTCTCCGATGCTCCAGAACATGTTTATTTCTGGGTAAATAAAAATAAAATAAAATGGTGGCCAGGCTCCCAGCACAATTGTGAACACCTTTATTCGAAGAAACAGCAGGAGGAAAATAATAATGGGGGGAAAAGTGTTACGGAGAAAAAGAAATAAATTGAGTTTCTTTCACTGTTAAGGTGGAGCTGTATCCTGGAGAGAGGAAAACAAATCTGTCATGAGAATTTGTACTGGCCATCACCTGGCTGCAATTAGACTTCGGGAGTAAAAAAAAAACCAGAGTTAAAGTCTGGAGACCATGGAATTTGTGGTAAGAAATTAGATGAAGGAAAAAATGAAAAAAAAGTTAAAAAGTGGTTAAGGCTGAAATGGGCTTTCACCAAAGAACGGAAGAGCAGCAATGAAACTTAACTGGCCTATCAAAATAAGAGCAAATGATCAACAGAAAGATGAGAGTGATGCTAATAGCAAAAGTTTGACCAGAAAAACAAATGAGAAGCAAGGAAAGAAAATACGAAACAAGAAGGGGGGAGGGAAGGAGTTTAGAATAAAAGGGGTAAGGAAAGAAAAGGATTTAATGAAAAGTAGTTTAAGAATAAGGAGGAAACCAAGGTTCTTCTCTCAATAGCAACTGGGAACACAGATTGTAAACTCTGGAAATACTTTCCTCCTCTTAGAGGAAAAGCAATCTAGGGGCAGAAGAAAGCATGAATTCAGCTGGCCAGGAGTTGCTAGCAGATTTGACAGCAAGGAAGTGTGTAGTTGGGTGACTAGAAATTGTGACTAGGGAGCCTTCAAAGAAGTGAATAGCAGAGTGGCTAGAGATTGTGGCTGGGGAGCCACCATGGAAGTGAGTAGTCGGTTGGCTAGAGATTGTAGCTGGAGAGCCAGCACGGAAGTGAATAATCAGTTGGTTAGAGATTGTGGCTGGGGATCCAAGGTGGAAGTGAGTAGTGGGTTGGCTAGATATTGTGGCTGGGGAGCCAACGTGGAAGTGAGTAGTGGGTTAGCTAGAGATTGTGGCTGGGGAGAAACATGGCAGTGAGTAGTGGTTTTGCTAGAGATTGTGGCTGGGGAGCCAACATGGAAGTGAGTGGTGGGTTAGCTAGAGATTGTGGCTGGGGAGCCAACATGGAAGTGAGTGGTGGGTTAGCTAGAGATTGTGGCTGGGGAGCCAACATGGAAGTGAGTGGTGGGCTGGCTAGAGATTGTGGCTGGGGAGCCAACGTGGAAGTGAGTAGTGGGTTGGCTAGAGATTGTGGCTGGGGAGCCAATGTGGAATTGAGTAGTGGGTTGGCTAGAGATTGTGGCTGGGGAGAAACATGGCAGTGAGTAGTGGTTTTGCTATAGATTGTGGCTGGGGAGCCAACGTGGAAGTGAGTGGTGGGTTAGCTAGAGATTGTGGCTGGGGAGCCAACGTGGAAGTGAGTAGTGGGTTGGTAGAGATTGTGGCTGGGGAGCCAACGTGGAAGTGAGTGTTGGGTTAGCTAGAGATTGTGGCTGGGGATCCAAGGTGAAAGTGAGTAGTGGGTTGGCTAGAGATTGTGGCTGAGGATCCAACATGGAAGTGAGTAGTGAGTTGGCTTGAGATTGTGACTGGGGAGCCAATGTAGAAGTGAGTCGTGGGTTGGCTACAGATTGTGGCTGGGGAGCCAATGTGGAAGTGAGTAGTGGGTTAGCTAGACATTGTGACTCAAGAGCCAACATAGAAATGAATAGCAGGGTAGCTAGAGAATGGGGCTGAGGGAACCAAGACAAGCAGTGGGAATTGTGAAAAGAAGAAGACAATTCAAGTAGCTTGCAAGGTCCACTGGTGACAGAAGACAGAAATCAAAGAGATCTGGAGGTGGCAATCCAAAGGTATGAATATGAGTTGATCATCTTGAAGAAGTGATCAGTCTTTTATGAGTTAAAGTGCAGCTTCCAGAGGCCAGTTGGACAGAGACTTCAGAGAAGGATGGTCTGGCCAATAGGGGTGGGGCTGTGTGCAAGTTGCTGCTAGAATTTCAAGAAGGGAATTAACACTTGGATTGCTGATTGGTATAAATGTTATTCCGACTCCAGCCAAAGAGAGTAATCAGATTATTCTCTCTCTCTCTTTTAATGCTTCATTTCTGAAAAGCAATAACAAGAGTACAACTGTTTTGTGTTCTGTAGAATAAGCAGTGGCTTCTTTTATTGGGTTTGAGTATCTCAGTGTGCTTGTGTGGGTGCATGTATGTGGATGTAGAAGTGTTTATTGGAAATTGATTTCCTTAGAGCTCAAGCCAAGGTGAAGGCATGGCACTTGGACCAAATTTGATTAAAAGAAAAGCTCAGTTTTTAACTGGGGATTCATAGCAAAATTATTAGAGCAGCTACATCTGTCTTCCTGGAAGTAAAGGTATATCAGTCCCTGCAGATTTTACTCTGCTAGTCGTTGCTGACAATAGAGGGTAGTAAGGTAAAGGTAAAGGTAAAGGTTCCCCCGCACATGCGTGCTAGTTGTTTCCGACTCTAGGGGCCGGTGCTCATCTCCATTTCAAAGCCGAACAGCCAGCGCTTGTCTGAGGACGTCTCCGTGGTCATGTGGCCAGCATAACTAGACGCCAAAGGCGCACAGAACACTGTTACCTTCCCACCGGAGTGGTCCCTATTTTTCTACTTGCATTTTTATGTGCTTTCGAACTGCTAGGTTGGCAGAAAATGGGACGAGTAACAGGCGCTCAAACTGCCGACCTTCTGATCGACAAGCTCAGCGTCCTAACCCACTGAGCCACCATGTCCCTTAGAGGGTAGTACTTAGCTCCATTTCAAGGCCATTGAGTCAGCACTGGCCAAAGATCATTCTGTGGTCATGTGGCCAGCATGATATCACATAGCACTAGATGTCCAGTCTCTTCTTAAAATCCTCCGGTGATGAAGCACCCACAACTTCTGAAGGCAAGCTCTTCCACTGGCTGATTATTCACACTGTTAGGAACTTTCTCCTTAATTCCATGTTGCTTCTCTCGTTGATTAGTTTCCATCCATTGTTTCTTGTCTTGCCTTCTGGTACTTTGGAATATAAGCTGGCCCCCTCTTCTTTGTGGCAGCCCCCCAAATACTGGAATGCTGCTATCATGTCACACCCTAGTCCTTCTTTTCTCTAGATTAGACATACCCAGTTCCTGCAACCATTCTTCATATTCTTAGTCTCTAGCCCACGGGGGTCAAACTCGCCACGTCACATGACGTGTTGTGACGTATCGTGACTCTTTTTGTATTGCCGGCAATGGGGTGCATGCAGCTTTGGTATGATGAAACCAGCCCATGGGCCAGTAGTTTGACACCCCTGCTCTAGCCTTTAATCATCCTAGTTGCTGTTCTCTGCACTTTTTTTCCCCCCAAAGTCTCAACATGTTTTTTTTTTGTAATGTGATGACCAAAACATATTCCATCTCTAACGATGGGGGGTGAGGTGTTACCCCCTGTTGACAGGGCTCGCAACTTGGGCGTCCTCCTGGATTCACGACTCAATTTTGAAGACCATATAGGAGACGTGACCAGGGGGGCTTTTGCCCAGTTTCGCCTGGTGCGCCAGTTGCGACCCTATCTGGACCGAGATGCCCTACGCACAGTCACTCACACGCTTGTGACCTCCCGTTTAGACTACTGCAACGCTCTCTAAATGGGGCTGCCCTTGAGGACCACTCGGAGGCTTCAGCTGGTGCAGAATGCGGCCACGCGAGTTGTGATGGGGGTTTCCCGATACTCCCATGTAACACCTCTACTCCGCGAGCTGCATTGGCTCCCGGTTGCCCTCTTCGAGCTCTCTGGCCCAGGCTGAGAATTTTAATTTTAATTTTAACTGGGGTTTTATTTGTTCAGGGACGGATATAATTTTTTAAAATAGTTTTTAACTTTTGTATTTTTGTTTTTAATCACCCTGTAAACCGCCCTGAGTCCTTCGGGAAAGGGCGGTATATAAATGTAATAAAATAAATAAATAAATAAACACTGAATGCAGTATTCATCCAGTTTTATCCTGGTACTTATTTATCTGCTCACAGTTGCATGCTTTCATACTGCTGGGCTGGCAGGAGCTGGATCAAGGACAATAGCTCATGTCTTCACAGGAGGAACAGCTTCACAGAGGGATGGGGTGTCTTGCTGGAAAAGATCTGTAAAATGGGTTCCTCATTCATCTCGCTTGAAAACAGATAAAAAAACACGTCAGCTTATTTTTTCCCCTTGGTTTTGCTTTCTCTCTGTGCATATCTGCTCATTTTAATAAATAAACTGGGCAGAACTCCATGTATTGTGAGTTAGCACATAAGACACCATATGTTAATAAGTGACAAGCGAAATTGTTTTAATTAAGAAAAGCACTTTCATGGCTAGAGTGAGAAGCCTAAATATTTCCTTCCAGGTTTTTGTGGTAGCAAAAGCCGAAGTTCCATTAGGTAATACGCAAAATAATTTCATTTCTTTTGTCCTGAATACAGTACCCTGTAATTTAACTTCATTAGGTGATGCAAGATTCCTTTGAGATGAAGGGACAAAAAACAAAACAAAACAGTTGGAAGGGACCTTGGAGGTCCCAGTTGGAAGGGACCTTGGAGGTCTTCTAGTCCAGCCCCCTGCTCAAGCAGGAGATCCTATACCATTTCAGACAAGTGGCTGTGCAGTCTCTTCTTAAAATCCTCCAGCGATGGAGCGCCCACAACTTCTGAAGGCAAGTCATTCCGCTGATTGATTGTCCTCGCTGTTAGGAAGTTTCTTCTTAATTCCAGGTTGCTTCTCTCCTTGATTTCCATCCATTGTTTCTTGTGCTTTGGAGAATAGGTTGACCCCCCTCTTCTTTGTGGCAGGCCTTCAGATATTGGAACACTGCTATCATGTCAACCCTAGTCCTTCTTTTCTCTAGACTAGCCATACCCAATTTCTGCAAATGTTCTTCCGGTTGCCCTCCGGGTGAGATTCAAGGTGCTGGTGATGACCTATAAAACCTAAATGGCTTGGGTCCGGGATATTTGAGGGAACACCTGCTGCCAGCATCAAGCTCCCTTCGTCCTGTGCACTCCCACAGGGAGGGTCTTCTCAGGGTACCGCCGGTAAAAGATTGCCGGCGGACAATACCCAGGGGGAGGGCCTTCTCTGTGGGTGCACCGGCCCTTTGGAACCAGCTGCCTGTAGAGCTTAGGACTGCCCCTGACCTTCGCTCATTCCGCCGGGACCTGAAGACCTGGCTCTTCGAGCTTTCTGGCCTGGACTGAGAGTATTAACTGGGGTTTTAATTGTATTTTAATTGTTATTGGGGTTTTTAGTTTCAAGGTTAGTTTAATTATTTTAATTGTTTTTAATCTATGTAATTTGTTGTACTGTTTTAAAAAAACCTTGTGAACCACCCTGAGTCCTACGGGAGAAGGGTGGTATATAAGTTAAATAAAATAAAATAATAAAATAAAATAAAATAAAATAAAATAAAATAAAATAAAATAAAATAAAATAAAATAAAATAAAATAAAATAAAATAAAATGAAATAAAATAAAATAAAATAAAAAAATAAAATAAAATAAAATAAAATAAAATAAATAATAAAATAATAAAATAAAATAAAATAATAAAATAATAAAATAAAATAAAATATAAAATAAAATAAAATAAAATAAAATAATAAAATAAAATAAAATAAAATAAAATAAAATAATAAAATAAAATAAAATAAAATAAAATAAAATAAAATGTTTTAACCTCCAACCTCCTAATAATATAATATAATAATAATAACAACAGCAGCAGCAGCAGCAACAACACTGTCATCATCATCATCGATACATATCTCTACATCTACATATATACATTTAATCATGGCTCAGTGGGTTAGGACGCTGAGCTTGTCGATCGGAAGGTCGGCAGTTTGGCGGGTCGAATCCCGAGTGCCGCGTAACAGAGTGAGTGCCTGTTACTCGTCCCAGCTTCTGCCAACCTAGCAGTTCGAAAGCACGTAAAAAATGCAAGTAGAAAAATAGGGACCACTCCGGTGGGAAGGTAACAGCGTTCCGTGCGCCTTTGGCATCTAGTCATGCTGGCCACATGACCACGGAGACGTCCTCGGACAAGCGCTGGCTCTTCGGCTTTGAAACGGAGATGAGCACCGGCCCCTAGAGTCGGAAACGACTAGCACACATGTGCGGGGGAACCTTTACCTTTAATAATCAAATAGTTCAGGCTTCCTTTGAATCAAGTTCACATGGTAAACTTTTCAGCTGTATCATAAAGATAATACTCAGCCTAAGAGATAAAGTGTTTTTCATTTGCCACTGGGATGGAGTGTAAATTTTAATTCCCTGACCCAAAGGGGTATGAACTTATGATTCTCAAGAACTTAGTGGAGGAATAAGAAAGCACTCTGGGCAAACGTGGACCTCTAATTGGGACATCACCATAAATCCAGGCATTCAGCAGCAGGAATTAATCCGGACAAACCAAATCTTGAATCTTAAATTATTTCCAGCTTTATCCGCAGCAGGGGAACTGTGCCTCATCCTTCAGATCTGGTCCAGTCAGTTTGAACCCAATCTTAACCTTGTCATTTTCAGTTTAAATATGCTGGCAGGTAACTACAGCTGAAGAAGCAGATGACCTCAGCTTAACGACATTGCATATGTTCCTGTACTCAAGTTGTTCTGGCCGAGTCCCAACTAAAAGCAGTAAGGCTGACGGTGTGATCAAATCACTATTATTACAAGAGGTGGAGAAACAATTACATCTTCGCAAGGTCCAAAGCTCCAGCATTGTGGTCTGCTTCAGTCTGATGGTTTTTCCCATCATTTGCAGAGTTTAAGATGTGTTGAGAGGTTAGCCAGCAGAAGAAAAAGACATGGCAGTGAGTGCTTTTGTAAGAGACGACAGTAGGAAGAAAGGAAGAAAGAAAAAAAAATACCCCTACCTTCTTAAAAGATGTTGATCTTTGCCTCTGCAACTCCAGTTACACAAAAGCCAGCTTTAATTTCTGAATTAGAGGAGAGCTGACTTGGTGAATGGTTAGGAGGTAGCTGTTTACTTGTGGGAAGTTAAACTCGACCGGGTTTTATATTGAAGGATTTGGGGAATAGCATAGTACACAGGACTCAAAATAGTAACAAAGATTTAGTCCAGGGAGGCAAACTGGAGCCCACCTGCTTCAGAGGGCTTTGAAATATTTTGGACCAATGTACTAAGGGATGCAGTGGCTCAGTGGGTTAGGACGCTGAGCTTGTCGATCAGAAGGTCGGCAGTTTGGCGGGTCGAATCCCGAGTGCCGCGTAGCAGAGTGATCGCCTGTTACTCGTCCCAGCTTCTGCCAACCTAGCAATTCGAAAGCACGTAAAAAATGCAAGTAGAAAAATAGGGACCACTACAGTGGGAAGGTAACAGCGTTCCGTGCGCCTTTGGCGTCTAGTCGTGCCGGCCACATGACCATGGAGACGTCCTTGGATAAGCTCTGCCTCTTCGGCTTTGAAATGTAGATGAGCACCGGCCCCTAGAGTCGGAAACAACTAGCATGCATGTGCGGGGGAACCTTTACCTTTACCTTTAATAAGTGAAAGGTCTTAGAACATAGAATAATAGCAGGGGTGTCAAGCTGCCGGCCCACGGGCCAGATGCGTCATGCCAAAACCGCACCCATCCCATTGCTGGCAATGGGTAAAAAAGGCACAATATGTCTGAATAATAGGATTGGAAGGAAACTTGGAGGCCTTCAAATCCTCATGGAGGAGACCTTATACTGCTCTGGACAAATAGTTGTCCAGTCTCTTCTTGTAATTCTTCAGTGATGGAACAATGTTGAAGGCAAGCCTTCCAATGATTAATTGTTCTCACTGTCAGGAAATTTCTCGCTAGTTCTAAATAGCTTCTCTCTTTAATGATCTTTTACCCATTAGTTCTCAACCTGCTCTCAGGTGGTTTGGAGAATAGGTCAACCCCTTCTTCTCTGTAACAGACCCTCATGTATTAGAAGACTGCTATCATATTAGTCCTTCTCTTCGTTAAACTAGACACACCTAGTTCCCTTAATGATTCATCATATGGTTTAGCTTCTCAGCCTTCTCCAGCTACACTGACTTGCAGGCTAGGTGGTCTACAGGACATGGTGGAACATGGTATAGGTATGTGGACAACACGTGGGTCAAGATCAAAATAGTAGCAACTGTGAGAGGGATCTTGGAGTCCTACAGGACAATCACTTAAATATGAGCCAGCTGTGTGCTGCAGCTGCCAAAAAAGCCAACACAGTGCTAGGCTGCATTAAGAGAGGGATAGAATCAAGATCACATGAAGTATCAATACCACTTTACAATGCCTTGGTAAGGCCACACTTGGAATACTGCATCCAGTTTTGGTCACCACGATGTAAAAAAGATGTTGAGACTCTAGAAAGAGTGCAGAGAAGAGCAACAAAGATGATTAGAGGTCTGGAGGCTAAAACATATAAGGAACGGCTGCTGGAATTGGGTATGTCTAGTTTAATGAAGAGAAGGGTGAGGGGTGACATGATAGCAGTGTTCCAATATCAGGGGCTGCCCCAAAGAAGAGGGAGTCAAGCTATTCTCCAAAGCACCTGAAGGCAGGACAAGAAGCAACGGATTGAAACTAACCAAGGAGAGAATTAACTAGAACTAAGGAGAAATTTCCTGAGAGTTACAAAATTAATCAGGGGAACAACCTTCCTCCAGAAGTTGTGAATGGTCCAACACTGGAGGTTTTTAAGAAGAGACTGGATAGCCATTTGTCTGAAATGGTATAGGGTTTCCTGCCTGAGCAGGGGGATGGACTAGAGGACCTCCAAGGTCCCTACCAACATCACCATCATCATTATCATCATCATCATTATTACTATTACTATTACTATTACAATAAAACACAGGAATTGGAAGCGTTCACCAAACATATCAAGTCTGTGGACAGATACATCAAATTCACACAGGAGGATGTGAAAGGAAATAGTCTAGCCTTCCTGGACTGTGCAGTATACATTAAGGAAGTCAAAAGCCTTAACACTGAAGTTGACAGAAAACCAACATACACAGATCACTATTTACATTTTGATTCTCACCACCCATTGGAGCACAAAATGGGAATTGGCAGAAATCTACACCACAGAGTTGAAGGCCTGCCTACCAGCAAAGATGGGAAAGAAAAAAGAACTACAATACATCAAGGAAGCCCTCAGAACATGTGGCTGTCCCAACTGGGCCTTCGTCAAATCCCTTAAAAGACCCACCAGGAGTTCCTTCATAATAAGAAAGAAAACAATAAATGAAGCAACTTTGTCATTCCATATGTTGCAGGAATATCCGAAAAGATCAGGAGGATCTTCAACCAAGACAGCATACATGCAAACTTTAAACCAAAGAGCACACTAAGGCAGAAGCTTGTCCACCCAAAGGATAAAGCATCCAGACACAAACTGAGCAACGTGGTATATGTAGTACAACACGGTGAGACATCATGTGCAGATCTGTACATTGTGGGAAACAAAACAATGATCATGGCGATGCTGCAATGGTCGTTAAGTGTGAAAAATGGTCATAAGTCACTTTTTTCAGTGCTGTTGTAACATTTATTTATTTATTTTTTATTTTTTTATTTTATTATATTTATATACTGCCCTTTCCCAAAGGACTCAGGGCGGTTTACAGGGTGGTTAAAACAAAAAATACAAAAGTTAAAAACAGATTTAAAAAAAATTATATCTGTCCCTGAACAAATAAAACCCCAGTTAAAATTAAAATTAAAATTAAAATTCTCATTGAACAGTCACTAAATAAACTCTTGAAAGTTGAGGACTACTTGTACACTGGAGGATCAACTTTATCTACTTTTCATCTCTTCTCTCCATGGGAAGCTGTCTTCTACTGCAGAGGTCCCCAACCTTTTGGGCACCAGGGACCGGTTCCGTAGAGAGAGGTTTTTCCATGGACCGGAAGAGGTGTGGTTTTGTGTGCTGCCTGCATCTCATGGATGGGGCTTTGCTTGTTTGTGCAGACTGGTTGCTGGCATGCCGTGGCCCGGTACTGGTCCACAAAATGTGGGTTGGGGACCCCTGTTATACTGAATCATCCTGAAACCATTCAGTATATTTTGCACTGTTTGGCTATGGTTGGAGATGACCTTTTTCCAACCTTAAACAGAGTTGCTAGATATTTATTTATTTTTAATTCATTTATTCATTCGTTTGTTCTTTCATTCATCCAATTTTTATAGCCAGACATCTCAACCAATGATTCTGGGCAGCTTACAATTCCAAATATATATATAAATAGTTAACATTTGACACATATCTCCCCTTGCAGAAAGCTAACAGAGCGAGAGAGATCCTGTGGCTCAAGAGGTAAATACACTGCCTAATGTGCAATCAGCCCAGGTTCGAATCTCAGAAGGGTATGGCTGACTGATGAAAACTAATGAGTTAGAAATGCATTTCAGTCTCCCTTAATTCTTTGTTAGTAATTTACACAAATATATGAACTGTCCGGTGTGACTACAGCCTGTTCGATGGCCTTCAAGATAGGCTGAAAACAGGAAATAAAGATTTGCCCCATGTTTGGGGCCTAGCAAGGTTTGATCAGATGACCTACAATGGTCATAAATGTGAAAAGTGGTCAAAAAGTCACTTTTTTTCCAGTGCCATTGTAATTTTGAAGGGTCACTAAATGAACAGGACTACCTGTACTGTCAAAAAAAAAAAAAAAAGAACGTTAGGGTGCAAGAATGTCTTGCAAACAAATGCAGGTTTTACCATTTTGAAATCATTTACACACACACACGGTGACTGAACAATATAATAGGCAAAAAAATGGTACCCTGACGTGAACTAATTTTAGACTAAGCTCCACATCCTTAGTGGATTTACTTAAATGTACACTTACTGCTGCAAATTGTACGATGAATCATAACCACTGCTGGCTTTATTTTCATATGGAGCAAGTGAATGGCAGACCTTGGAAGCAAAATTGCAATAGCCAAAGGGAAGCACTTTTGTCACAATTAACTCGGCGGTCTAATAAAATCTTAATAATCCAGTTTTCGTACCCCACATGAAAAAAAAAAAAACACGTCACATCTCTCGGCTGAAGTGGGCAAATCTAATAAAATGTTCTCCCTTGCTTCACTTCGTAATTACTACCCCTTACAAAGGAAAGATAAATAATTAAAAACGAAAAGAGCTCTAATAGCGATACTACTTTTAATGAACAACCCTCCACCTTTAAATTAATATTCTCCTCTCGGAAAAAAAGAAGAGATGTAAAAGTCACTGGAAGTGATTTCTGCAAATGTACAGTAAAAGCGGGAGGGAAATAACGTACAGCCACGTGCTAATTTAAAAGAAAGCATCCACCAACTTAAAGGACAGAAGGACATTGCTCTTGCTTATCTTGAAAAGATCCCTTTGATTTCATGAAGGTTTTTTTAAAAAAAAAATTCCTTCAGTGCAAACCTCTGTGAATGTCAGGGAATTTACTTCTAATCACTAGAACTTCTGCAGCCTTTTGCTTCAAACGACAATAATTTTGACAATTCCCAGTTTTGTCAGAATAGAGCTGGAAGGGACCTTGGAGGTCATCTAGTCCAACCTCCCTGCTCAAGCAGGAGACTCTATACCAGGGGTGTCAAACTCAATTTCATTGAGGGCCACATCAGCATGGCGGTTGCCCTGAGGGGGCGGGGTGGGTATGGCCATGGTGGGTGTGGCCTACTGGGTGGGCGTGGCTAGAGTGCATATGGCTTACTGGGTGGGCGTGGCCAGCTCTACATCTTTCGCATCAAGGGTGCCTATGGGGGCCTGGGCAGGAGTGGGACAGATCTGAGGATCTCTGGCAGAAGGAGGGTCTCTGGGCCAGGGCCAAGGCAGTGGGGGCTGTTCCCTCACTGTTTCCAGGATGGCTTCGCGGGCCACATGAAACCACTTCGCAGGCCAGATCTGGCCCCCGGGCCTTGTGTTTGACATGACTGCCCTATACCATTTCAGGCAAGTGGCTGTCCAGTCTCTTCTTTAAAAAATCCAGGGATGAAGTACCCAGAACTTACAGAGGCAAGCTTTTCCCAGTGGCTATTTGTCCTCACTGTTAGGAAATTTCTCCTTAGTTCTAGGTTGCTTCTCTCCTTGATTAGTTTCCATCCACTGTTTCTTGTCCTGCCTTCAGGTGCTTTGGAGAATAGCTTGACTCCCTCTTCTTTGTGGCAGCCCCTCAAATATGGGAATACTGCTATCATGTCACCCCTAGTCCTTTTTTTCTCCAGATCAGACATACCCAAATCCTAGGTTTATGAGCAGAAGCTACATCCATCCAGGTGAAATGGCTGCTTGGCTCTACTTTGAAATTTCTGTAAAATCTATTAGCCCGTTCTGTTAAAATCAGAATGTGTGAAATAGACGAGACTGATTAGGTTACCTAGTTTGGTAATGAAATGTCTGCAAGAAAACAAGCAAGCTCAGAGAGCACCAAGGACTTCATTGAAGAGATTTCCTAAGTCAATGGTTTTTTTTTCCAACTTTGGGAACTTTCAGTTCCAGGGACTTCCACTTCCACAATTCAGCCATGATCATGCTGGCTAGGGAATTCTGGATATTGAAAGCCACATGTGAAGAGGCTGCCAAGATTGGAAAACACTCTTCTAGGTTATCTAGTTCAATTCACTGTCCAAGAGAAACTCTAATAAACCGTCTTGGGCAGCAACCTATCCAGGTCCTGTTTGAAAAGTTTCAGTGAAGGATATTTTCAATTCTCAAGCTTATAAATTCCCAGAAACAGCTGGGTGGGATGAGCATGAAGGCTTACTTTGTCAGGACTACATAGTGCCACAAAACTCAATATATTTGTTGCTTCATGTGGAATATAAAATGTTCAAAGGAGAAATGAAGATGTTGTGGCACAGGAAGCAAAATTTTGTCACTGTTCTCTTTATTGTCCAATCTGGAACAATGGGAGATACAACTGGAGTAGGGATGTTTTAAAGGAGATGATGGTGGTGGTGGTGGTGGTGGTGG
Source organism: Vipera berus (assembly GCF_964194415.1). NCBI lineage: Eukaryota > Metazoa > Chordata > Lepidosauria > Squamata > Viperidae > Vipera > Vipera berus. The sequence goes on along the minus strand of NC_138204.1, from coordinate 210,043,524 downwards.
TGGTGATGGTGGTGATGATGATATCAATTCATCAGCATACAAATCATACTCAACATATAGTGCTCAACAGAACTACATTCACATGGAAGGAACTAAGAAGTGGGTACTTCAAGGCCTAGTGCTCTTCAATATCTTCATAAACAATCTAGACGAGGGAATTGAAGGGGAACTCATCAGATCTGCAGATGACACTAAGGTGGAAGGAATAGCCAACAACCCCGAAGACAAGCTCAAGACAGAAAAAGATCTTGACAGACTTGAACACCGAAACCTATCTAACGAAAGGAAATTCAACATAGATAAAGGTAAAGTTTTACACTTAAGAAAGAAAAGGTATAGGCATAGACTAGGTGAAACCCGGCTTAATGCCAGTCATTCTGAGATGGATATTGGAGTCCTAGTGGACAATCACTTGAATATGAGCCAGCAGTGTGCAGCAGCTGCCAAAAAAGCCAATGCAATCCTAGGATGCATTAATAGAGGGATAGAATCAAGATCACATGAAGTTCTACCACTTTACAAAGCCTTAGTAATACCATACTTGGAATACTGTATCCAGTTATGGTCACTGCAATATATATATATATATATATATATATATATATATATATATATATATATATATATATATATATATATATATATATATATATATATATATATATATATATATATATATATATATATATATATATATATATATATATATATATATATATATATATATATATATATATATATATATATATATATATATATATATATATATATATATATATATATATATATATATATATATATATATATATATATATATATATATATATATATATATATATATGTTTTCTGAGGTTTTCGCGGGTGTTTGTATGTGGATCTTTGGTTATTCGGGTTTTTCCCCGCGTAGAACTAAAGTTGTAGGCGCAACGATTCGACGGAATCCCATCCGTCATCATCAGGCTGGTGGCTTTAGCTTCCTTCTTCTGGGAGAAGCATGTGGAAGCTAAAGCCACCAGCCTGATGATGACGGATTGGATTCCGTCGAAACGTTGCGCCTACAACTTTAGTTCTACGCGGGGAAAAACCCGAATAACCAAAGATCCATATTGTTGTGATTCAGGGTCAGCCTGTGGGTTCGGCAGTTGGGTCAGATGACTCGGATGACTCAGATGAGGGGGAGGAGGGGGGTGTTGAAGAAGAACTTGCTGATGATGGCTTGGAGGCTCCGCAGAGCCCCCAGCCAGGCCCCTCTTACTTGGTGGAGACCCAGCTGCGTGAGCTCGACAGTGTGGATGAGGATGACCCACAGCTGGCCCTGTTCAAGGACGCCCGACGCAGGAGGCAGTCAAGTAGGAGCAAGCAGAGAAAGGCTGTGGGACTTCTCGGAAGGAGGCAAAGAGAGGCCACGCCCTGAACTCTTATAAAGGGAGTGTTTGGGGGAGGGCTGGTTTGCTGAAAGCAACCGCTCCGATAGAGGATCAAAGCTCCGGTATCTTGTTTCATGTTTTGTTGTTTGTTTGTGTAATAAATTTGGCAGACGTATTCCAGCCTCTGCCGTTTGTACAGGGGTTGCCTTTCTGCAAGGCCGGTAGCAGGCTGGTACAGAACACACACACACACACACACACACACACACACACACACACACACACACACACACACACACACACATATATATATATATATATATATATATATATATATATATATATATATATATATATATATGATGTTGAGACTCTGAAAAGATTTCAGACAAGACCAATAAATATGATTAGGGGTCTGAAGGATAAAAGGAGTTGGCTATGTCTAGTCTAATGAAAAGAAGGATTAGGGGTAACATGATAGCACTGTTCCAATATTTGAGGGTCTCCTACAAAAAGCGAGGGGGTTAAACTATTCTCCAGAGCACCAAAAGCCAAGACAAAAAAAACAGTGGATAGAAACTAACCAAGGAGAGAAGCAACCTAAAACTAAGGATAAATTTCCTAATGGTGAGAGCAATCAACTGATGGAACAACTTGCCTTCAGAAGTTCTGGGTGCTCCAATCACTGGAGGCTTTCAAAAAGAGACCCTATACCATTTGTCTGAAAGGGTATAGGGTCTCCTGCTCAAGCAGGAGTTGGACTAGAAGAATTCTGAGGTCTCTTCCAACTCCATTATTCTATGTTCTGTGTTCATTCAGTCATGTGTGACTCTTGCAATTCTATGGGCCAGGTCTCTCCATATTTTCTGATCTTGCACTGCTTCTTTGACTTTTTCCGTGATCTGGCTGGTGTGTCAGCTTTGATGGTGTCCAGCCACCATGTTCTTTGGCAGCCTGGTTTCCTTTTACCACTAACTCTTTCAAACAGACATGACATGACCAAAGTAAGTGAGAAGCACTTTTGTGTTTTTTTCCCCCTTCCAGTGACATGTCTGATGTTATGCGCTCCAGTACTTGTTTGTTGGTCACCTAATTCCAAATTTTATTCTAGAGGTAAATGTTAGAAACCTCGGCAAGTGTAAGTCAAAGAAAAGTCAAAATAAGCAAGGGGGTGACTTTGATTGAACTTGGTTCTGATTTCACCTATTTTTTTTCCCCAAGGGTCAAACTTTACTGCTTCAGTAAAGGAGCCCATTGCAACAGCCACAAGGAACTGGATGAATTCCTGAATGTCAAAGGTAAAGACAATGTCTTCTAGAACATATTGTTCCTCTGTACCCCTAAATACACCATCACCCACCCACTCACCCAATCTTTGCTTCAATGCCTCTTGACAGCATGTTTCTCTTGCAGACAATTAGACTTTCTCTTGGGAAGCCTTGTCTATATTTACCCAATAATAAATGTTATTTAACCAAGGCACACTTAACGGTGTGGCCTCCCTATTAAGTGATTTACTAAGCAAAACACTGTCGGCTTCCTTGGTGGTTTAGAATTATTCAGTCCAAGGATGCGGCTTGGCACACAGATAAATAGCAGAGTCTATTTACATCATGGCTCAGCCTTAAAACCCAGCAGAGATGGGAATGTCTAGAAATCAATCTCTTCCACAGGTTGTAAAAACCAGAAGCCTAATAATTGTGCAGACTATTATTCAGCTAGTATTCCAGAGTATGTTTCCGCATAAGGTTCCCATAAATCAACATACAATCAGGTGCCATTGTTGCCTCCTGGGAGAAAGAGGGGGGCATACTTATGAGACGGTAGCACCTTTATTTAAATTGCAGAAAAGCAGAACATTTTTTTCTCTCCTTCTCAGAACAGAATCTAATTTTACAAAGGTTGTGTTCTTACACAGCGTGGCCTGTTTCACTCTTCTCTGAACTCTGTGCAACTCATTCCTATATTTTCTTGAAGGACACATCATAAAGGCATGTTTGCCACCCCCAGTGCAGGGTTAATAAAAATAATGGAATAACAGTTGGAAGGGACCTTGGGGATCTTCTAGTCCAACCCCCTGCTCAGGCAAAAGGAAACCCTATACCAGGGGTAGGCAACCTCGGCTGTATTATGACACATGGACTTCAACTCCCAGAATTCTTGAGCCAGCTGGCTCAGGAATTCTGGGAGGTTTTTTTTATTCCCATTTATATCCCGCCCTTCTCCGAAGACTCAGGGCGGCTTACAATCTAAGCACAAATCAGCAATAGCCTTCATTCTATGTATATGCCTGCTTATTAGGGCTTTTGCCCCCCCAAGCGGCATTATTACAAAGTCAGCTTATTGCCCCCAACAATCTGGGTCCTCATTTTACCTACCTCGGAAGGATGGAAGGCTGAGTCAACCTTGAGCCTGGTGGGACTCGAACCTTCAATAATTGCAGGCAGCTGGTGTTACTTAAGGAGGCATTAGCCCACTGCGCCACCAAGGCTTGAGTTGAAGTCCATGAGTCATAAAAGAGCCGAGGTTGCTTACCCCTGCCCTATACCATTTCAGACAAAAGGCTGTCCAGTCTCTTCTTAAAATCCTCCAACATTGGAGCATTCACAACTTCTGGAGACAGGTTATTCCCCTGATTAATTGTTCTAACTGTCAGGAAATTTCTCCTTAGTTCTAGGTTGTTTCTCTCTTTGCTTAGTTTCCATCTGTTGCTTCTTGCCCTGCCTTCAGGGGCTTTGTAGAATAGCTTGACTTCCTCTTCTTTGTGGCAACCCCTGAGATATTGGAACAATGCTTTCATGCTTTCATGTCCCCTCTCATCCTTCTCTTCATTAAACTAAACATACCCAATTCCAGCAATTATTTTTTTATATATTTTAGCCTCCAGTCCCCTAATCATCATGGTTTCCACAGGGCAGAGATGTGGTGGCAGGAAGACAGGTAAAGTGGGGAAATGAACAGGACACAGCTCCTTACCTTAGTGAGACCTGGGATCGGGAGGGTTTGGTTTGAAAGAGGTTTGAAAGAGGGTCAAAGAGGCCATCTATGTCAAAATTGAACAGCCCTCTCTCAAAAGAGGGGGAGAGATACAACATCATCTCTCTCCAGTCTACAACACAGTCCTTTCAGCAGTTCCAGGAAGGCTCCGCACCCATTTGCAAAACTCAGTTGACCCTGATGACACAGATAAACCTCCAAGTAGCCTCAAGGACTCTCTAAAAGAATGCAAATGACCAGCTGTCTGCAAGGAATATAAAATAATATAAATCCTTCCATTCCCTTCCGTCAGGGCTGAAGAAGCTTCTTGGATGAGAAGTGAAATGTCTTCAAAGGAAAAACAAGAAAGTCCAGTTGCTTTGTGAAAAAAAACATATTTGGGACAAGGGAGGTTATGCTTAGTTTTCTTGTGGCTTGGTAAGGATTCTAGCCTGATGCCTCTTTTAACTCCACCTCCTAGGATCTGCCACTTCTTCTCCTACACATTGCACTTTATGATCATATCACTTAGCAACAGAAATCCCTAGCCCAACTGTTGTTCACCTGCCAAGGGATTACCTGTATGGATTTTTACAGTGATTAGGAATTAGATTCCATGGTTAAGCGATCAATTTCAACAGGAGGATTCTATAAATTCAGGTTGAAACAAGCTCATTTTCTTCAACCCATCTGCAAAGAACCTCCTAGGCCTGAGTCCAAAGATTACACAGTGATATCCGGTCAACTCCAGTTCTTTATTTCCTTATGCCTAATTGACAGAAAGGAGTGCAATGGCTCAATATTTGAAGACACTAAGCTTTTCACCTGGAAAGCTAATAGATGGGTTTCAAGAACTGAGTGTTGTGCAATGGGGTGAGCTCTTGTTATTTGCCCCAGCTCCTACCCGCTTAGAAGTCTGAAAGCATGCAAATGCAAGTAGATAAATAGGTACCACATTTGGTGGGGAAATCAACACGTTCCATGCACCTTGGCATACATCAGGCCAGCCATATGACCATGGAAATGTCTTTGAACAACATTGGCTCTCTTGGCTAGGAATCAGAGATGAGCACCCCTCCCTAGAGTCAGATTTGACCGGGCAGGAGAAACCTTTACCTTTAAGAGCCAGAATCTTGCCAGACTAAAGCTATAACCCTTGTAAACTAATAGATCAGGGGTCTTCAAACCTGGCCCTTTTATGACTTGTGGACTTCAACTCCCAGAATTCCTCAGCCAGTGTGGCTGGCTGAAGAATTCTGAGAGTTGAAGTCCACAAGTCATAAAAGGGCCAGGTTTGAAGACCCCTGTAATAGATATACCTCAGAAGATTGTAAACTGTAGCTTGCCTGAACAGCTTGCCTTCAGAAGTTGTGGGTGGTCCATCACTGGACGTTTTTAGGAAGAGACTGGACACCCACTTGTCTGGAATGCGGGTGTCAAACTGCCGGCCCGTGGGCTGGATGCGTCACATAGAAGCCATGCCCACCCCATTGCCGGTAATGGCAAAACAGTGCCAATATGTTGTGCGACGTCACATGATGTTGCGAGTTTGACATGTCTGCAGTAGGATCTCCTGCTTGAGCAGGGGGCTGGACTAGAAGACCTCCAAGGCCCCTTCCAAATCTGTTATTCTGTTATGTATACCTCCTCCTCCCTCCCTCCTCCAGTTCAGGATCACCTCACCTCTTGTTTTGAGCCTCTTTCTGGAATGTGCTGCTTCCTCCTTGACAAACTGGAGTGATGTTGCCAACGTGCCCCCCCCTTCTCACTCCTCTTCCAACTACACATACCATCACAGACATGAAGGCGTGCAAAGGTAGAAAACTTTAGACTTAACAATGACCAGGTTACATTTTGTGTGTGTGTGTGTGTGTGTGTGTGTGTGTGTGTGTGTGTGTGTGTTCGGCTTTCCCATGGAGGGTTTGCTATCTGTGCAATTTATTTGCCATGTGGAGAGAAAGAAAGACAGGAAATAAACACCTTTTCAGGTTTCTCAGCCTTAATGATAGTCATTCAAAAGCTCAGCTAGCAACATGTCCCATGTTTTCCTTCCTAAATTGTGGAGTAGGAAGGCTGTAGTGACATTCGGAAGAAATAACATCACCTCTTACCTCTGTAAGAGGAAACAAGTGACAAACATAAATCTGGGTTCTATAAATATCACCTCTTCTTCTCCCTCCTCCCTCCCTCCCTCCCTCCCTCCCTCCCTTTCTCTCTCTCTCTCTCACACACACACATACAAACACACACACACTTGTGTGGCAAAGAAAAAAAATTGCCATCTCTGCATTTTCTCCAGAGAATGATGCCTCCCAGAAAAATGGGCAGTTATGTCATGTTTTATCAAGTTTCCTTTATTTGTTCTTCAGTGTAATAACCTGAAAGACTTCACTTTGCTGGAGAAATCTCAGACTCTAGGAGACAGACAAAAGGAGCCCCCAGGAAGGCTCCTGCATTGTGCTAAGTCAGGGGCCTTCAAATGTGGCCCTTTTATGACTTGTGGACTTCAACTCCCAGAATTCCTCAGCCAGGCACGCTATATAGAGATAGATAGATAGAGAGAGAGACCTCCCCAAACGTCGGCAGGTCTGCGCGGAGGAACGGAGACCTGGGGAGGTTTGGGGAGGCGCCCAAACCTCCCCAAACGTCGGCAGGAGGAACGGAGACCTGGGGAGGTTTGGGGAGGCGCCCAAACCTCCCCAAACGTCGGCAGGTCTGCGCGGAGGAACGGAGACCTGGGGAGGTTTGGGGAGGTGCCCAAACCTCCCCAAACGTCGGCAGGAGGAACGGAGACCTGCCGACGTTTGGGGAGGTTTGGGGAGGCGCCCAAACCTCCCCAAACGTCGGCAGGTCTGTGCGGAGGAACGGAGACCTGGGGAGGTTTGGGGAGGCGCCCAAACCTCCCCAATCGTCGGCAGGAGGAACGGAGACCTGGGGAGGTTTGGGGAGGCGCCCAAACCTCCCCAATCGTCGGCAGGAGGAACGGAGACCTGGGGAGGTTTGGGGAGGCGCCCAAACCTCCCCAAACGTCGGCAGGAGGAACGGAGACCTGGGGAGGTTTGGGGAGGTTTGGGGAGGCGCCCAAACATCCCCAAACATCGGCAGGTCTGCGCGGAGGAACGGAGACCTGGGGAGGTTTGGGGAGGTTTGGGGAGGCGCCCAAACATCCCCAAACATCGGCAGGTCTGCGCGGAGGAACGGAGACCTGGGGAGGTTTGGGGAGGCGCCCAAACGTCGGCAGGAGGAACGGAGACCTGCCGACGTTTGGGGAGGTTTGGGGAGGTGCGCGCGCACCTCCCCAAACCTCCCCAAACTTCGGCAGGTCTCCGGAGGGCGGCGGCTTGGGAGAGGTGCGCGCGATCCTGGAAGCACCGAAGCCTCGGCCGCGCGCAAGTCCTCGGTAAGCTCCGGGCGGTCACTTGCTTCGCGTCTCCTGAGGGAAGGGGGGGCGACTGGAGCGGGCGTGTTTCCTCGCCTGCTGGGCGCCGCGATTTGCCCGGGGAACGCGCGGGCCCCGAATGGCAGCGTGGAGTGAGGAAGCGGACAGCCAGGGCTTCCCCGAGAGCCGCGGCCACACAGGGTATTCCTGTGTATTCAGGCTTGCAAAATGGCGGATCGAGCCTCTGCTGGCGGCAGAGGCTTGCAGAGCGCGGATCCAGCCTCCGGCGGCGGCGGAGGCTTGCAGAACGGCGGATCGGCTTATACTCGAGTCAACAACTTTTCCCAGTTTTTGGGGGTGAAATTGGGGGTCTCGGCTTATACTCGAGTCGGCTTATACTCAAGTATATACGGTATATATATATATATATATATATATATATATATATATATATGTATATATATATATATATATATATATATATATATATATATATATATATGTATGTATATATACATATATGAAGAAGAAGTGGACTCCTAGTAGAGTCCTGGAGTCCTACTGGACAATCACTTAAATATGAGCCAGCAGTGTGCTGCAGCTGCCAAAAAAGCCAACACAGTGCTAGGCTGCATTAACAGAGGGATAGAATCAAGATCAAGTGAAGTACTAATACAACTTTACAATGCTTTGGTAAGGCCACACCTGGAATGCTGCATCCAGTTTTGGTCACCACGACGTAAAAAAGATGTTGAGACTCTAGAAAGGGTACAGAGAAGAGCAACAAAGATGATTGGGGGACTGGAGGCTTTTAAGAAGAGATTAGATAATCATTTGTCTCATGCAGGGCTTTTCAACCTTTTCACCCTTTGTATCACTTTTAGGATATGGCAACATCCAAGTACCACCAGTCACCTAGCAAGGTGTCAAAACCTTGATAAACAAACAAACAAAAAAGGAAAATATTGATGAAGTACAGGTAGTCCTCGACTTACAACAGGTTGCTTAGGGACTGTTTGAAGTTACAATGGCACTGAAAAAAGTGCCCCCCAAGCCACAGCCGAGCAAGACACCTGCCTGCCCGCCCGGTGATGCTTCCTCCTGTCCGAGGTTTTCATTGTTGTGAGCATTTCTGTTGAGGATTGGCAGCAGGGGTGGGGGGGTGTTTGGTTTTTATTCCCCCCCCACTCTGCTGGGTGGTTGCAGCAGGTTTTGGTCACTTCACATGACCCTGGGACACTGTGACCGTCATAAAAATGAATCAGTTGCCAAGCATCTGAATGTAAATCACAAGACCCTGGGGATGCTGCAACATTCCAGCGGATCAGCGCTTCTTCTGGGCTCAGCAGAAGCACCAGGATCAGCGCTGAGCTTCAGCTGGATCCTGGCGCTGATCCTGGTGCTTCCATTGAGCCCTGACAACCCCGAAGAAGCACTGATCCTGGCATTTCCGCTGTGCCCTGACAGCCCTGCAGCTCCAGCCACCTCTCGCTCAGGCTTGTGCGGTGCTGTCACCAGTTCAGCTCATTCCCCTCCCCGGGTACCACTTTTCTAGGATGGTCACATACCACCTGCCAGGTGCCAATGCCAATGATTGATTGATTGATTGATTGATTGATTGATTGAATTTATATACCGCCCTATTCCTGAAGGACTCAGGGTGGTTCACAGGGCAAGTTAAAAACAATACAAAAAGAGAGAATAAAATAGTGATACCAAAGTGGTATCACTGGAAAGAATATGCAGTCTTCTCTTTACTGTTTACTTTACAACAGGTAATAAATTCAGTGGAGAATCTTCTTCTTCTTCTTCTTCTTCTTCTTCTTCTTCTTCTTCTTCTTCTTCTTCTTCTTCTTCTTCTTCTTCTTCTTCTTCTTCTTCTTCCTCCTCCTCCTCCTCCTCCTCCTCCTCCTCCTCTTCCTCCTCCTCCTCCTCCTCCTCCTCCTCCTCCTCCTCCTTCTTCTCCTTCTTCCTTCTTTCCTCCTCCTCCTCTTCTTCTTCTCCTTCTCCTTCCTTCTTCCTTCTTACTCCCCTCCTCCTCCTCCTCCTCCTCCTCCTCCTCCTCTCCATACATTGTATTTTTCTTTCAAAACCAGGTCTAACAAGGCTTGTCACATTGTTCCACATTGAATGCCATCAGCAGTGAAATGTTTTGAAGAGATGTCACCACACTTTAAGACAGCCCAGAACTGAATGAAAGAAATGATGTCAAATATTTTGCCTAAGTAATGAATTTCACATTGATAGAGCCTGAAGGCTGGGGAAGAAGGGGAGGGAAAACGAACAAATGTTCTGAAATATCTGAATACATGCACAAGCAGCAGCTGCTCATAAAATAAATTTAAATATATGTTAAAATCACTTCCTAATGTATAATAACAGTCAGTGTAGGCGTTCATATAATCTCACTTCTTAGAGCACTACACCTAGCATTTGGGGACTTAATTTGCTTTAGGGTGCTCAACAGTTCCTAGCTGAAACTAGGGTTGAGTCTGTCCATGTGATGTGAGGTTTAGGAGTTTTTATTGTTTCTCCTGAATGCTAGTTCGTGGGTGGCTATTGCTAAATGTATGCCTTCTGTCCTGTATACTCACTGTTATAGTCACCTGAATGTTCCAAGTGATTCCTGTTTTTCCCCCCCTTCTTGGGCTGATTAATTGTTCTAACTGTTAGGAAATTTCTTCTTAATTCAAGATTGCTTCTCTCCTCGATTAGTTTCCATCCATTGGTTTTTGTTCTCCCTTCAGGTGCTTTAGAGAATAGGTTGGCTTCTTCTTCTTTGTGGCAGCCCCTCAAATATTGGAATACTAGTATCATGTCATCCCCTAGTCCATCTTTTCTCCAGACTAGACATACTCAATTCCTGCAACTGTTCTTCATATGTTTAGCCTCTAATCATCTTTGTTGCTCATTTCTGCACTCTTTCTAGAGTCTCAACATCAGCACAATATTCTGCTTCTCTTTGTTCTTAGCTGCGAAGTCGTGTCCGACCCATCGCGACCCTATGGACAATGTTCCTCCAGGCCTTCCTGTCCTCTACCATCTTCTGGAGTCCATTTAAGCTCACACCTACTGCTTCAGTGACTCCATCCAGCCACCTCATTCTCTGTCATCGCCTTCTTCTCTTGCCCTCAATCTTTCCCAGCATTAGGCTCTTCTCCAGTGAGTCCTTCCTTCTCATTAGGTGGCCAAAGTATTTGAGTTTCAACTTCAGGATCTGGCCTTCTAAAGAGCAGTCAGGGTTGATCTCCTCTAGGACTGACCGGTTTGATCGCCTTGCAGTCCAAGGGACTCGCAAGAGTCTTCTCCAGCACCATAGCTCAAAGGCCTCAATTCTTTGGCACTCAGCCTTTCTTATGGTCCAACTTTCACTGCCATACATTGCAACTGGGAAGACCATAGCCTTGACTATACACACTTTTGTTGACAGGGTGATGTCTCTGCTTTTTAGTGTGCTGTCTAGATTTGTCATGGCTTTCCTGTCGAGGAGCAAGCGTCTTTTAATTTCTTGGCTACAGTCTCCATCTGCAGTGACCTTGGAGCCCAGGAAAATTAAATCTGTCACTACCTCCATTTCTTCCCCATCTATTTGCCAGGAATTGACAGGGCCGGATGCCATGATCTTCATTTTCTTAATGTTTAGTTTCAACCCAACTTTTGCACTCTCCTTCTTCACCCGCAACAAGAGGCTCTTTAGTTCTTCTTCACTTTCTGCCATTAGAGTGGTATCATCTGCATATCTTAGGTTGTTGATATTTCTTCCGGCAATCTTAATTCCAATTTTTGATTCATCTAGCCCTGCCTTTCTCATCATGTGCTCTGCATATAAGTTAAATAGGCAGGGCGACAGTATACAGCCTTGCCGGACTCCTTTCCCAATTTTGAACCAATCAGTGGTTCCGTGTCCAGTTCTCACTGTTGCTTTTTGGCCTGCATATAGGTTTCCCAAGAGACAAATAAGATGGTCTGGTACACCCATCTCTTTAAGAACTTGCCACAGTTTGTTATGATCCACACAATCAAAGGCTTCTGCTTCTCTTTATTTACCCATATATATTATATTTTAGGAAACTCAGATGATTGTTTTTTTTCTCCTGAACTGAATATGCTATATCAAATGAGGGTAAGGGAGGATTTATTGCAAATTAACTTATGTCTTTTTAGGAACTCAATGATCTCTTAAGTCCCATAAAAGCAATGAAAATAGCTTCGAGTTTTAAGTGCCAGTGAAGACCAGTGATTTATTGATCTTTGGCTAGTGACAGCTCAAAGGTAAATGAGAGACATTTGGAAAGAAATATTGTCAACAAATATCCCCACTTCAAAATCAGAACAGGATGGGAAATTTAGTAATCTGCATTCTACATTGTTAGTTCTAATATGAGAGAATATAAGTGCCTCAGGGTTGCACGGTACCTCAAAAAGCACCAACCTTGTTTCCTTACCCAGTGACATAGCTAGAGTGCTCAATCCACTCTCTTCTAGCACTGATGATGCCACCTAGTTGGGTAATGAAATGTGCACAAGGAAACAACCCAGCTGAGAGAGCACCAAGGACCCCACAGTTCAAGAATTGATTCAGGAGTGGCATTTGTGGGCATAAATGTTCATGAATGCATTTATACAGAAAATGAATGGCCCCCACTGCCACCTTTGTCAATCCTTGTCTCTTTCTAAGAGCTGATTGTCTTCAAGAGGTCACAGTGGGAATAACTACCGCTAATGAACTTCAGATGAAAATTGAAGCACAGTATGATCACACTAGAAGTTCCTTAGACCAGAAAAGGGAGAAAAAACATAGCTATTTCTTGCAAATCTAGTTATGGGTAATTATTTGTTTCCCCAGGATACGTCTACCACTGCATGCACACTCTTTCTTCAGATGCAATGAAAACGGACCTTAAATCATAAAATCCAGAGCTCTAATCTGAAACTGAAGAAAGAAAGAAAAAATAAGATGCAGATAATAGAATAGAACAGAACAGAACAGAACGGAACGGAATGGAACGGAAGAGAACAGAATAGAATAGAATAGAATAGAATAGAATAGAATAGAATAGAATAGAATAGAATAGAATAGAATAGAATAGAATAGAATAGAATAGAATAGAATAGAATAGAATAGAATAGAATAGAGAACATGGAATGGAATGGAGTGGAATGGAGTGGAGTGGAGTGGAGTGGAGTGGAGTGGAGTGGAGTGGAGTGGAGTGGAGTGGAGTGGAGTAGAGTAGAGTAGAGTAGAGTAGAATATAGACAAGACTGGAATGGAACGGAGTGGAGTGGAGTGGAATAATAACGTAATTGTCCCTTTAAATGTACACTAATCAGCATACATTAAAATGAGATTTCATTGCATACAGCTCTCAAAGGATAACCACCTCCAATATACACTGCATAAAACATGACAAACAAGCAAACAAATAAATAAATAAGCAAGCAAGCATATACCCACATACAGACACATATGTGGCCCTGAGAAATATCAGGATCTAGTTTGGGTGTATCCATATACATGGCGAGAAAAATGAATCTTTTGAGTTTAGCCGATAGATGGCATAGGGAAGAAAGCTGTTGCAGAGTCTCGTAGCCCTGCTTGAAATACTTCAAAACCTCCTCCTTGAAGTGCTACATCTTGATTGTAGGAAAGTGCAGTATGGAGTACTTTCTCCCCCAAACAGCCTATCCAAGGATTCAAGTCATCTAGAACATAATCTTACCACCTCTATAATAGAAAAACTCATTAATGAAGGTCAGACCTCAATGTTTGTACTTCCACTGACAAACATATCCAGTGCTTTTTTTGTAAAAGAAAAAGGTGCCGGAACTCACACATGTCATACAACCCGCCTTGCCTACCCTACAAGGTTCCATCCAAAAAAGGTGCTGGAACTCCGTTCTGAGCGTTCTATGAGGAAAAAAAGCCCTGAACATATCATTCCCTCACCCCACCCCACACACATTTCTTTCTACATATTAAATTATGAGAGTCAGTGTTGGGAGATGCAAGTAGGAAAACAAAGAAAAGATAGCTTCACACATTGCAATTCAACTATGAAATGAATTACCATAAATTATATTGATGTCTACCAGCCCAAACAGGATGAGACAATTAGAAATAATAATAATTTACCCTTGTCACCTGCCTAATACCCAGCAATTATTCAAAGCATTATGTCAGTGATTGGTCTTGGAATAAGCTATCATTTGAACATCAAAGGACTAATTATTACGGAAACATAAAGGAAGTCTAAGAACACCATAAAATTGTAAAAAAAAATCATTGGACTATTGATACTGAAATTTGGATGGAAGTACAAAGGGACAGAAAAGTATTAATTGAAAAAAAAGTTTCTTGATATTTGCTAAGTTTTTTTTTAAAAAAAAACTGGTCATTTTCCTCAGGTCATCACTTTTCCAAAACTCAATTCAATTGATCCAGTTTCCATATTACTACTAGTATTTTTTTTAAAAAATGCATCTAGTTTTCTATGTTTCTCCTAATTTGCACTATTTTCCTCTTACTGACAGAGCTAAGAATCATTAAAAAGAAAATATGAGAAAAGACAAGGGGGGGGGGGGAAGGAAAAGAAATAAAAGACATCCAAAC